>NC_053432.1:57300971-57664997 GCF_007990345.1 Gossypium hirsutum | reverse complement strand
ATTCCATAACTGACATTCATTTGACATCATGCATCATTCATGCATCAGTTCATCATTGCATATCCCATACTCGTTCGCTGAGGTAAAACGTACAATTCGCAGTTTCCAGACTTCAGACGGAACCACGTCATCCATATAAAACGCGCCGACAAGATAGAGAATGGAGAATGAATTCATGAGAAATGAAAGGGTGGAAAGGGCTCAAAAGAAATTACAAGAGCAACTGGCCAAATCGCAAAGAGACGAGAGACCTAATGGTGAGATCTCGAGAGGAATCTCTCGAGCAAGCAGATGGCTAAAATATGGAGATGAGAAACTTTGGTCAAAGGAAAAATGCAGAACCCCGAGTTATGAACTCGTCAAGAATACAGATCATGATCCACTCATCCCCGATTCACTCCACCGCCCGCATATACAATACAAAGGGTATAATCAAAGAACCCACTGGCTTGAACATCGACCTATGCCACCTGCTCCACCCACTAATTGGGGCAAGGAATGTTAGCGTCGAACCCAGGGCTAGTTCTGCTAATCCACTAGTTCCAGATCTGGATGACCCAGCAGAGTAGCCAAGTTGAAATGGATAACCATGACGCAAAATATAGGAGTCTAGAGGAAAGACTCAAAGCAATAGAAGGCACTGAAGTCTTCTCCGCACTAGGTGCCAAGGAACTCAGTTGGTACCTGATCTAATTTTGCCTCCGAAGTTCAAAGTGCCTGATTTTTAGAAGTATGATGGACAAGGTGCCCGAAAGCACATCTCATTATGTCTGTCGAAAATGACTGGTTAATGAACGAGATAACTACTCAACATGCTTTCAAGATAGTCTAACAGGGTCAGCTCTTCGGTGGTACAATCAACTTAGTAGAGAAAAGATTCGATCCTGGAAGGACTTGGCGTCAGCATTTTGCGAACAGTACAAGCATATATCGGATATGGTGCCAGACCGTATGACCTTGCAAATGATGGAGAAAAAGCCATCAGAGACCTTTAGACAGTATGCACAGAGATGGAGAGACGTCTCAGCTCAAGTGGAACCCCACTAACAAAAACGGAGATAACCGTTCTCTTTATCAATACTTTAAAGGCACCGTTTTATGACAAATTAGTGGGAAGTGCCACGAAAGATTTCGCGGATATTGTAATATCTGGTGAACTCATAGAGAATGCCGTCAAGAGCGGTAGAATAGAAGGATCAGAAGGCTCAAGAAAAGCAGCACCCTTAAGGAAGAAAGAGCCAGAAGCCCACATGGTGGGAACTGGGAGTCGTTACATTCCCAATTCGTATCCTAACCAACCCGACCTCAAAATTATCCACCTCCGAATTCCTATTATCCCCCTCAAACCCTTACTACCAAGCACCACATCCGTCCTGCCCCGTATACGCCACGAACAACCAAAGACCCGTCACCACTTTCCCACAAAACACGGTACCCGCCCAAAGCCAATAAAGGCATAATCCCGAGAGACCGCAATTTACCCCCATCCCTGTGTCGTATGGGAATTGTACCCAAAACTTTTAGAAAAACAGCTAATTTCTCCCCATTACATGGCACCCCTTAAACCTCTATACCCAAAGTGGTACGATCCAAACGCTAGTTGTGCATACCACGCAGGGAACCAAGGGCACTCTACTGAGAACTGTCTCGCTTTCAAAAGGAGAGTTCAAGGACTCATTGATGCGGGTATCCTACGATTCGATAGTGCTAGTAACGCCACGGGGAACCCGTTCCCTAACCATACCGAAGGGAATGTGAGCACAGTGGGAAAGAGGATGAATGGAAGGTCAGAAGATGTGTATCAGAAATAAGGACGCCTCTACAGAAAATTTGGGAGGTATTGGTTAAGAAAGGATTGCTCTGTCACTCTGATAGAATTTTGGAGAAGAAGGTCAAAGTTTTTGTAATTTCATGGGATTGTTGGACATGACATTCAGTCGTGTGAGGACTTTAAAAGGTTACTTCAAGACCGGATGGATAATAAGGAGATCAAGGTCCTTAACAAGAGTGAATATGCCAACGAAAGAGAAGTATGCGTCTCTGATAGCCAATCATCAGGGCCCCCTTATAGTGCTGACCGACCGTTGGTAATTTATTACGACGCGATGAGAGAGCCATTGAAACCACAGATGGTAATTGAAGTACCATCTCCTTTCCCATATAAGGACAACAAAACAGTACCGTGGAAATATGATGTTAATATCGTTACACTGGAAGTTGAAAAGTCCAAAGTCATAATTGAAGATGTTGGAGAGGTGGGTCTTTTTACTCGAAGTGGACGATGCTATTCTAAAGAAGTTGAACCGGTAAAGAAAAGTAGCGACTCGAAGCAAAAAGGGAAAGCAGTGATGCACGAGGTCGAATTCGAGCAAGAAATTCCACCTGTGCAAGAAACTAAAAAGCCTGTGAATGAGGAAGAAGCTCAAGAATTCTTAAAATTTATTAAGCACAGCGAATATAGTGTGGTGGAACAATTGAGCAAGCAGCCAGCACGAATCTCAGTTCTATCTCTACTATTAAATTCAGAGCCACACCGAAACGCTTTATTGAAGGTGTTAAATCAAGCTTACGTGGCCAACAACACATCTGTCGAAAAGCTTGATAGGTGGGTAAATAATCTGAATGCGGACAACTTCATCTCTTTTAGTGATGATGAGATACCGCTAAATGTTAGAGGTTCGGTGAAAGCACTGCATATCACGACCCGCTGCAAGGGCTACATAATACCGAACGTACTCATCGATAATGGGTCAGCGTTAAATGTTATGCCATTGGCTACACTTTCCAGAATACCGATGGATTTGTCCTACTTAAAGCCCTGTCATTCCACGGTAAGGGCATTCGACGGGACGAGGCGCGAAGTCATGGGAAAGATCGAAATCCCTTTAGAAGTGGGCCCCTACATCTATGAGGTCGAATTCCAAGTCATGAACATTACACCCTCTTATAACTGCCTTTTGGAAGACCTTGGATTCATTCTGCTGGAGCAGTCCCATCATCCCTCCATCAAAAGGTGAAATTCATCATGGATGGCTGTTTGGTCGCAGTCGAGGGCGAAGAAGACATCGTCGCATCTATCTCTGCTGATGCGCCATACCTGGAAGTAAGCAAGGACGCAGTGGAATGTTCCTTTCGATCCCTTGAATTCATCAATGCCACTTTCGTCGCTGAGGGAAATAGAATTTCGATGCCAAAACTGTCGAGAAATACCAGAATGGGTGTCAAGTTGACCGTAGGAAGGGGAGCTCGTGCGAGAAGAGGTTTAGGGAGACATCTGCAAGGAATAGTAAGGGCTTTAAAGCCAGTGCACCACAAGGCCCGATACGGTTTGGGGTTCCAGCCTGACATGCGCCAAAGAAGAAGACAGTGGAAGAAGGATCAAGAGAGAAGAATTGCAAGAACTTTGGGCTGAGAACCAGAATGGGAACCAATAGAGTACCTTCCTTTGTCAAAAACATTTACATCTGCGGAATGATGTACCCTGGACAAGATGATCCACGAAACATGCTGGGATTAATTGAAAGGGATTTTCAGAATGTCAGTATAAATGTCATTGACAAAGAAGCTGGTGCAAGTAAAGATGTCTCGAGGATACGCCCTTGCCCTCCTGGTTTCATGTTGAACAATTGGATTGCTGAGGAGCTTCTTGTAGTTTATAAGCCTTCAGAGTAATGCTAAACATCAACCTTCTATTGTGTCCTTAGATATAATAGAATTCTTTTGTAAGAGTTTGCATTCGTTCTTTATCATTTAAATGAATATCAATGAAGATACATTTTGTCACGATTTTTCGCATTATCACTAATTTCATAATCATTTTCTCATTTCATAGCCTATCCTTACATTTGCCTCATTGCCATGACATAACATTTGTTTGTTGTTTCCAATACTTGGATGTCCCCCTATAGCTTCCTTTTTCCATTCAACTTTCAGGTGCTCAGATATTGACGACATGAATAAGCCCGTTACGAATCTTGAAATTGATTTTGAGAAGGCTGTTTGCTTAGGAGAATTTGAAGCCGAAGAAAATGCTGAAGATTATGTCTCGTCTCCTGAATTGTTAAGAATGGTGGAACAAGAGGATAAACAGGTTCTGCCTCATGAAGAATCTGTGGAAACAATAAATTTGGGCACTGAAGAGAGGAAACAAGAAGTGAAGATTGGGACTTCTATTTCAGAAAGTACCAGGCATAGTTTGATCACTTTACTCCGCGAATACAAAGATGTTTTCTCGTGGTCATACCAGGACATGCCAGGGCTAGATGAAGATTTAGTGGTCCATAAGCTCCCATTAAAGCCAGAATGCAAGCCCATCCAGCAAAAATTAAGACGGATGAGGCCCGAAATGCTGTTGAAAATAAAAGAGGAAGTCAAGAAGCAATTTGACGCTGGCTTCCTACAAGCCTCCAAATATCCAGAATGGGTGGCTAACATAGTCCCGGTACCAAAGAAAGATGGAAAAGTACGAATGTGCGTGGATTACCGTGACCTGAATCGAGCAAGCCCAAAAGATAATTTTCCCTTGCCACATATTGACACGTTGGTGGACAACACAGCAAAACATTCATTGTTTTCTTTCATGGATGGATTCTCGGGATATAATCAGATCAAGATGGCCCCTGAGGATATGGAGAAAACTACCTTCATAACAATGTGGGGAACGTTCTGCTACAAGGTGATGCCATTCGGGTTAAAGAATGCTGGGGCAACATATCAGAGGGCTATGGTGACGTTATTCCATGGCATGATGCATAAAGAAATAGAGGTCTACGTCGATGATATGATTGCTAAATCTCGAGGAGAAGAAGAGCATGTAATGAACCTCAAGAAGTTGTTCGAAAGGCTGAGAAAGTTTCAGCTAAAGCTTAATCCCGCCAAATGTACATTCGGGGCTACCTCGGGAAAGTTGCTAGGTTTCGTTGTCAGAGAAAGAGGTATCGAAGTTGATCCAGATAAAATAAAAGCCATCCAAGAATTACCACCTCCGCGCACGCAAAAGGAAGTTAGAGGATTTTTAGGGAGATTAAATTACATCACCCGATTTATCGCTCAACTTACCAACCAATGCGACCCAATTTTTCGACTCCTTCGAAAACATAACCCGGGAGAATGGAACGAGGAGTGCCAAGTGGCCTTCGATAAGATAAAACGGTATCTGTCTAATCCTCCTGTGCTAGTACCACCGACCTCTGGAAAACCCTTAGTTTTGTACCTAACCGTGTTTGAAAACTCAATGGGTTGCGTACTGGGGCAACATGATGAGTCAGGGAGAAAAGAAAAGGCGATCTACTACCTCAGCAAAAAGTTCACTGAATATGAGGCAAAATATTCGTCCATTGAGAAATATTGTTGCGCTCTGGTTTGGGTAGCTCGGAGACTTAGACAATATATGTTGTATCACACGACATGGCTAATTTCAAAGCTGGACCCAATAAAATACATGATGGAATCGCCGGCACTATCAGGAAGAATGGTACGATGGCAGATCCTCCTTTCGGAATATGACATTGCCTATGTAAGTCAGAAGTCGATAAAAGGGAGCGCAATAGCTGACTTCTTAGCAACTCGAACGACAGAGGAATATGAGCCTTTAAGATTCGATTTCCCAGACGAAGACTTAATGTGCATCACAAAAATAGAATCCGAGTCATCAAAAGAGAAGTCATGGAAGATGTGCTTTGATGGTGCGTCAAATGCTTTAGGGCATGGAATTGGAGCAATCCTGGTATCACCAGACGGGAATCATTATCCGTTCACTGCAAGACTGAACTTCTTCTGTACCAATAATATCGCAGAATATGAGGCCTGTATCATGGGACTTCGTGCAGCTATCGAACGAAACATTGAGATCTTGGAGGTATACGGGGACTCAGCCCTAGTGATTTACCAAATCCGTGGAGAATGGGAAGTGAGGGACTCAAAATTGATTAAGTACAGCGATTTAGTGGCTGGATTGATCAAGGAATTCAAAGAAATAACTTTTCATTACTTCCCACGAGAAGAGAACCAACTGGCTGATGCCCTAGCCACTTTGGCTTCAATGTTCAAAGCAAGTAGAGAAGCAGAAATAATGCCCCTCAAAATGAGCATATACGAGGTCCCTGCACACTGTTGTAGCATTGAGAAAGAAGTAGACGGACGGCCTTAGTTCCATGATATCTTAGAATATACCAAGAATCAAAGGTATCCCGAACAAGAGAATGAGAACGATAAAAGAACAATTAGAAGAATGGCAGCGTGATTTGTTCTTGATGGGGATATCCTGTATAAAAGAGGAAAGGATCAGATGCTTTTGAGATGTGTGGATGATGTTGAAGCCAGAAAAATACTTGAAGAGGTCCATGAGGGAATTTGCGAAACGCATGCCAATGGTTTCAATATTGCCAGAAAGATCATGAGACTCGGTTATTATTGGCTGACAATGGAAAGTGACTGCATCAATTTTTCCAGAAAATGCCACAAATGTCAAATCTACGGCGATAAAATTCATGTAGCCCCTTCACCCCTTCATGTCATGACTTCTCCGTGGCCTTTTTCTATGTGGGGCATGGATGTCATAGGGCCAATTTCTCCAAAAGCTTCAAATGGACATCGATTCATTTTTGTGGTTATCGATTACTTCACAAAATGGATTGAAGCCGCTTCGTTTGCCAATGTGACGAAGACTGCAGTGTGCAAGTTTTTGAAAAAGGAAATCATTTGCCGATATGGTTTGCCTGAAAGAATCATCTCAGATAATGCCACGAATCTGAACAATAAGATGATGAAAGAAGTGTGAGTGCAGTTCCAAATAAAGCATCATAATTCCTCGCCCTATCGCCCAAAGATGAACGGGGCTGTTGAAGCAGCTAACAAGAACATTAAGATGATCATTGGGAAAATGACTGAGACATATAAAGATTGGCACGAGAAACTTCCATTTGCTTTGTTTGCATATCGCACATCTGTGCGAACATCTACGGGAGCAACTCCTTTCTCTCTAGTCTATGGAATGGAAGCTGTGCTACCTATCGAGGTTGAGATCCCCTCTCTGCGAGTATTGATGGAATCAAAGTTAGAAGAAGCAGAATGGGTTCGAGCTCGATATGATCAGTTGAACCTCATTGAAGAAAAACGTCTAAGGGCAATTTGTCATGGGCAAATGTACCAAAAGAGAATGATCGCAGCCCATGACAAGAAGGTACGACCAAGAGAGTTCCATGAAGGAGAACTCGTTCTGAGAAAGATTTTCCCAATACAAAAAGACATGCGAGGAAAATGGGTACCAAATTGGGAAGGACCATACGTTGTAAAAAAGGCATTCTCAGGAGGAGCTTTAATCCTTACCGAGATGGATGGGAAGGAGTTACCGAATCCGGTGAATTCAGATGCGGTGAAGAAATATTATGCTTAAGATGAAAACCCGAAAAGGGCATCTTAAAAAAAAAAGGGATCAGGGCGAAAACCCGAAAAGGGCGTCTTGATTAGTACAAAAAGATTAGGATGAAAACCCGAGAGGGCGTCCTAATGAAACAAACCTGGCGGTCGAACGATAGGTCAAGTAGTGAGACTACAGTATTTGAAGCACTTTTGAAAGCTCGAAATTTTCTACGCAAGAAGCCATGCTCGAAAAGATTATTGATTGAGGAACGTGGAAGAGTTCATGTATTGAATATCTAGAGCATTTGTATCCGTTGAATACGACATTTTCTTTCTTTTTGACATTTTTACTCTCATTGGTTAACTTTCTTTGTTTGCCACATTTGAAATAAAGGAATATGAGATATCCTTTTTGTCCATACCTGACCATTTTCATGCATCTCATTATGTGTTTATTTAATGATAAATAGTGAAAGGACATACTCTAAACAAAAGAAATGTCAAGCATTACCCGGATAAGAATTTGATAAGTGCAAGATCTTCAAAGCAAGAACAAAGTTTAACCAAGGGCAAAAGGGTGATATCTGAGAAACGTCGATTACTCGTAAAGCTCGAAGACAGGTATGAGGCCTGAAGAGAAGGTCGAGAATCAAAGCAATGAACACAGATCCTCAACAATCATGGCGAAAATGACATACGACCAATATGCTTAAGGAGCACTGCATAATCATGTAGGCATAAAGGCATTTAAGACAAACATGTGCATATCATGATGACATCATGCATGGCATATACAGGTAATCCAGTAAAGCAAGAAATCTTGAATGAGAGTCGCACTAAATCAAAGGAAAAAATACCCGAGTTCTACCAAAGGACTGGTTTTGGTATTTTAATGTTTAATATTCATGCTTTCCAAGGAAAATCAACTCATATTGCGAGAGATGAGTTGAGCCTCAAGACACGTTGAGGTATTTTTAATTTTTTAAAAAATCAACTCATATTGCGAGAAGTGAGTTGAGCCTCGGGGCACGCCGAGGTATTTTTAGTTTATGTTTTAAATTGACTCATATTGCGAGAAGTGAGTTAAGACTTTTAATTTTTGTTTTTCAAAATCAACTCATATTGCTAGAGGTGAGTTGAGCCTCAGGACACGCTGAGGTAATTTCAATTTCTGTTGTCAAAAAAAAAATCAACTCATATTGCGAGAAATGAGTTGAGCCTCAGGACACGCTGAGGTAATTTCAATTTTTGTTTTTCAAAATCAACTCATATTGCTAGAGGCGAGTTGAGCCTCAGGACACGCTGAGGTAATTTCAATTTCTGTTGTCAAAAAAATCAACTCATATTGCGAGAGGTGAGTTGAGCCACAAGACACATTGAGGTATTTTCAATTTCTGCTTTTCAAGAAAATCAACTCATATTGCGAGAGGTGAGTTGAGCCTCAAGACACGTTGAGGTATTTTCAATTCCTGTTCAATTTATGTTTTTCAAAAATCAACTCATATTGCGAGAGGTGAGTTGAGCCTCAGGACACGCTGAGGTAATTTCAATTTCTATTTTTTCAAAAATCAACTCATATTGCGAGAAGTGAGTTGAGCCTCGGGGCACGCCGAGGTATTTTCAAATTCTACTTTCAAAAAAATCAACTCATATTGCGAAAGGTGAGTTGAGCCTTGGCTCACGTGTTGAGTCACTTTCAATTTCTGTTTTTATGTCTGTTTTCTAAATCAACTCATATTGCAAGAGGTGAGTTGAGCCTCAGGACATGCTGAGGTATTTTCCATTTCTGTTTTTCAATTTTTGTTTTTCAAAATCAACTCATATTGCTAGAGGTGAGTTGAGCCTCAGGACACGCTGAGGTAATTTCAATTTCTGTTGTTAAAAAAAATCAACTCATATTGCGAGAAATGAGTTGAGCCTCAGGACACACTGAGGTAATTTCAATTTCTATTGTTAAAAAAAAAATCAACTCATATTGCGAGAAATGAGTTGAGCCTCAGGACACGCTGAGGTAATTTCAATTTCTGTTTTCAAAATCAACTCATATTGCGAGAGGTGAGTTGAGCCTCAGGTCACACCGAGGTATTTTCCATTTCTGTTTTCGTTATTATGTTTTTGAAAGAATCAACTCATATTGCGAGAAATAAGTAGAGCCCCAAGACACATTGAGGTAATTTCAATTTCTGTTTTCAAAATTCAACTCATATTGCGAGAAATGAGTTGAGCCTCAAGACACGTTGAGGTATTTTCAATTTCTGCTTTTCAAAATTCAACTCATATTGCGAGAAATGAGTTGAGCCTTAGGACACGCTGAGGTAATTTCAATTTCTGTTGTCAAAAAAATCAACTCATATTGCGAAAAGTGAGTTGAGCCTCAGTTCACATGTTGAGATATCTTTAGTTTTTGTTTTTAATGTCTGTTTTTAAAGAGTCAATTCATATTGCGAGAAATGAGTTGGGCTCAAGATCACATGCCGAGTAAGAATAAAGATTGAAGTTGATGAAAGACACCAGACTTGGTCTCCCTGAAGCTATAGTGGAACCGGTCAAAAGTTGCAAGTCTTGTCTCCCTGAGGTCGCAGTGGAACTGATCGAGGATATCAAATCTTGTCTCGCTAGAGTTACAAAAGAGAAGATCACGAATCTCATCTCACTGAAGTGATAAAAGAGCAGATTGAAGCTGTAGATCATATCTTTATGAAGCTACATGGAAGCAGATCAAAGCCACAAATCTCATATCCTTGAAGTTACATTGGAGTAGATCGAAGCTACAAGGCATATGTCAGAAGATGTAGTGGATTGAATCTAAAGCTGCAAGATGCAGTGGACTGGAAGAAGATTATCTGAACTAGAAGAGCACCAATGAAGTCAAGACCCAGCAAGACCAGGCAAAATTTTCCTTTCATTATGTCTTTGCTCCATTCCCGTTACACGACAATGAGCAAAGAGGGGCAGCTGTACAGGCCTAATATTGCCCGGGCCCAGACAAATAAAAAATAACAAAAAAACAAAACCCAAAACAATAAAAAACAGTCCAAAATAATTAGCCCATTTACAATATTAAACAGCCCAATTTACATCAAACCCTAGCCCAAATAACAGCCCACTTGCTTAAGGTTTTCAGCAGCAAACCCCTGGCACCCCAGCTCTCCATGCCACCATGTCGGCCACCATGCCCCTCAGCCTTGGCCACCACGCCCCACGCGTCTGACACTCCCACCAACTCCTCCATGTGCGCCCACCTGTTGATTTCCATCACCTGCAGAATAAGACAAAAAAGAAAGCAAACACTAAGACAGAGGCAGACGGCAGGAAGCAATGGCAAGAAATTTAAAAAAATATTGTATTGAAATGGCTATAAATGCCAGATCTGAATGTAATAGAGGTGGGATTTTTGCTATGAAAACAAAGATTTTCTTTCAATATTAACAGATTGAATACAAGAACCATTCGAAATATACATATACAATCAGGGGCTCTAACACCAAATCGGAGAATCAAATCTAAAACCTAAGGTGACTTCTTTTTTTTTCTTTTTTTCTTTACTGTTTTGAGTTTGTTTTTTACATAAAAATACTAAAAAATATCAAAACATAAAAACATATGTATTATTAAGCGCAAAAAAAAAGAACTTTTACCTTTCCGGCCACCGCGTGCGATGGCCGGCGCCGGCGCCGGCGAGCCTCCGGTGGCCGTCCGGTGACCGGCCCCTGGCCGGAGCTCTCCCCTTTCCCCGCTCCCTCTTTTCTCTCCCTCCTCTTCCCTTTTTTTCTTTCTTCTGTTTCAAATGAAAATAAAAATAAAAATTTTTAACTTATATAGGGGACTAAAACGGTGCGTTTTGGTCCCCCCCTTTAACCCTTAAAACGGCGCCGTTTAGGCCCAGGGTCGGGTCGACCCGACCCGTACCAGGGAGGATCCTCGTGTTTTTCTTTGGAAGGGCTAATTGCACTTTTAGCCCTTCCGCTTTTCTGGGAGTTTACAATCAAGGTTTTTTATTTTTTTATTTTTAATTTGGCCCCATGATTTTGCCCCGAATTCATTCTGGTCCCCCACGCTGCGCAGCGTTTTAATACCTGGGTCTAATTGCGCGAATGACCCTTCCGCTTTTCTAAACTTTTGCAATTAGATTTTCATTCCTTTTAAATTGGCTTAAAATTTAAGCGCGTTTTTAATTTGATCCCCCACTAAACGCTGCGTTTCGAGAGGACGGGATATTTTCACTTTTAATCCCCCCGTGTTTTAGCGTGTTCCAATTGGTCCTTCTCTTTTATATATTTCTTTTTAAAATTGCCCCTAACCTTTTTTATTTCAATTTTCATCCTTTTTTTTACTTTTCCTCATTATTTTATTTTAATTTCAATATTATTTATACTAATATATTCTATTAATGTTATTATTATTATATTTTTAGTATTTTATTGTTGTTATTCTACTTAATACTAACATGTATATGTTATTTAGTATTATTAAGGGTTTAATATCATTATCTTGTTAATATATTTGTATATCACCTATGCATTCTTTAAATATATATACATTTACGCATATATCCTAAAATTATATTACACATATTGTTTTATATATATATATTTATCTACGTATATTATGTCTCTATTTTAATATATTTTACATATAGTATTTATATATAGTTCTTATACATTTCCAAATACATATTTCTATACCATCTTATGTATATATTTTTAAATATTATATTGTATATATATATATTTTTTCTTAGTACCACATTACGTATATATCACGTATATATTTATTTTTACCCATATTGTATTTGTTATTAATTTTAATACATTTATTTTATCATACGTATATGTATACCTTCCTTATTTGTATCATTTGTGTATGTCGTATTATTGATTTTGTATTTATTATTTTCCCTATTGCTACTTATTATATTATTATTTGGTGTACATACATCTTTTACTATTATTAGTATAAATGTATTTTCCTTGTCCATAGTATTCCTAATATTATTGTATATGTTCAATTATACTATGTGTACTTGTATCTAGTACGTATATATTTAGTAATATTGCACATATATGTCTATTAGGCATTATATTTTCATACATCATGTATATATGTCACATATCATATTTTTGCATATTTATATGCTACCTTATATTATTATTACTAAATATACTTTATATTTATTCATGTTTGGTTTTATTTCTCTTTTAAATATTATTATTACTGTTTTGCTACTGCTCTAGTATTATGTTAACATTTTTCATTGATAATGTCATTGTTTGCTTCTTTGATTTATTCTTATTTCATGAATATCTTTTATGTTTTAATTACTAATCGAGGCAATATATCGATTTAACATTAAGTCGTAAATTTCATCGCTATGTTGGATGGAATTTGTCGGCTCGTGTTAAAACGATATACCCTTCTCAAAAATCGGAATAAACTAAAATTTCTCGTTTTTTTCGGATCATAACTAAACTTTACATTGAATTCGCATTTTTGAAAATTAAGACAACATGTGTTTATGAGATACCAATTTTTGGGCGTCGCGAGGGTGCTAATACCTTCCTTGCGCGTAACCGACTCCCGAACCCTAATTTTCCTCTGGCTTTTAACGTAGACCTAAATCCAGCCTTCCTTTTGTTTTAAAAAAAATGAATCTAATAGGTGTCCGATCACACCTAGGAAAAGGATCGGTGGCGACTCCCTCTTTATTTTAAAATCAAACTTCAGTTTTCAAACTTTTTCACTAGATTGCCACAATTAGCGACCCCAAACCAAAATTTTTACGTCGCTACACTCATCATTTAAGACTAAACATATCTCTTTTTAGTCACAAGACCACCAAAACAGGTTTTTAGCGGCGTTTTTTTAGGCCTTTAGCGGCGCTTTTTAACGCCACTAAAGATATTTGCGGCGCTTCTTCAAGCGCCGAAAAAATGCCGCTAACGAAAACGTCGCAAATGTTTGCAGCGTTTACAAACAAAAACGCCGTTAAAGACCATGTTCTTTAGCGGCGCTTAGCAAAAAACGCCGCTAAAGATCATGTTCTTTAGTGGCGCTTAGAAAAAAACGCCGCTAAAGATCATGTTCTTTAGCGGCGCTTAGAAAAAAACGCCGCTAAAGAACATGTTCTTTAGCGGCGTTTGTAAAAAAATGCCACTAAAGACCATGTTCTTTAGCGGCGCTTAGGAAAAAACACCGCTAAAGAACATGTTCTTTAGCGGCGCTTAAGGGAAAACGCCGCTAAAGAACATGTTCTTTAGCGGCGCTTAAGGGAAAACGCCGCAAAAGAACATGTTCTTTAGCGGCGTTTTTTTTCTAATCGCCGCTAAAGAACATGTTCTTTAGTGGCATTTTTTACAAACGCCGCAAAAGAACATGTTCTTTAGTGGCGCTTTTATACAAAAACGCCACTATTTTGGGAATTTTTTTTATTAAATTTTTCATTTTTTCTGCCCTCCTGTAGCAAAAATTCAAAAGCAACATTTCAAAAGCAACCAATAGCAATAAATTTATATAATATTTCAACATAAGGGAATAAAATAATATTAATATCAATAAATAAAAGTGAATTCATATTGTTTTTGCAAAAAATGTTAAATGTTAAATGTTAAAATGATAAAAATATTTATGTCATACACTATGAAGGTGGAAGTTGCGACTTAAACATCTTCATCATAATCTGAAGCTGCTGCTGAAGTTCGTCGTACTTTTTGCTCTGCTCTGCTTCTCTTGCTGCAGCCTCCGCTTCCCTCGCTGCAGTCGCTGCTTCCCTCGCTTCCGCCTCTGCTTTAAGTAAGTAATTTATTTTAGTAAGTAATGTATTTTAGTAATAAATTTAACATTCAATCGCATAAATGAGAACTAACGTCGATAATTTATTAATTGACAAGATCCTTGAAAATCGATAATTTGTTCACTTTAAAACGAATCCACTATTTGCCCATAATTTATTCACTTACTCAAATATATAAACTGATTTAAGAATTTTAATCATTTGCGTAATTATTTTTGTTTGGGTAAAAAATACGTACAAGAATTACAATCATAGTTTATACCTTGCAGTTATGGAAAAATTTGGCAAAGTAACATGCAAATTGAGCCAGCAACATATAAATAAAAAATGATAAATAAACCAATACCCACAGCGTAAAAAAATTTTTTTAATTAAAACTCCCTTTTAAAACTCAAAAATAATAATTAAAGTAACAAAATCCAAAATTTAAACATTTGGAGGTGTTTTTTTAAGAAAACCGAGGTGGGAAACATAGGAATAAATACCTCAATTTCCTGGACTTCGAAGCAAACTACTGCAAAAAATAAAAATAAAAAGGAAAACATAAGTAAGTTAGTTCCAAATAAACAGGAAAGAATTAGTATAAAACTTAAATATAACAAAATCCAAAATCCATCATGTACAACGCTATTAAACTTTAAGTTATTTTATGAGTTTTCTTCCAAAAAAAATCTAAACAAAATAATCACAATATGTCATGCGTTGATAAAAAATCCACCTAAAATTGGCTATTTGTTGCATGGAGCCCATGATAATTTACCTATAACAGATATGGATAAATGAAAACTACCTCTGAACCCCAGGATACCTTCAAACCTAACTAATATATCTAAATAGCAATTATTCAAAAGTCTGTCATGTATATCAAATAACAAAATCATATAAGTGCTAAACAAGTTTGCTTGGATTTCGCTTGGAAGCAGACATAAATCATGTCATGATCAAATTGTTTTTCATTGGCAGATTAGTGATTTTAATAGTTAATGTTTACCTTACGCTTCATGATTGAATTTCCACTAATGTTGCTTGCTTTCAAGCTGGTATCTTTGGCTGAAAAGTTAATGCCTATAAACCATTTATTCTTCCCTGACTGTCAGCTTCTGGTTGTTCTAGATTGCTAGTGTTATTACAGGAAAATTTTGATACGAGAATTATAGAGCTACCAATTCTATAAATGTCTTATTGGTATAAAGCAATGGACATTGCAACTAATGGTGGATGGTGTCTCTGTACCATCCACCTCCTACTTCCATGGCCATGACCATTTTTTGTTTGCCTCTTTTTATATTGTCACCTTCATTTCTCTGATCATATTCTTCATCTTCATCACTATAACCTGTACTTTTCAGAAACTTAAAACTTAAATCTCTCTGTATCCTATCCTATCCTATCCATCTCATTCTCTTTGTTTCTATTTACTTATTTCAAGTTTGCTTGCTATCAGACATAGAGTGAATCCATTTCCTTTGATTAGCCATCTGGTGGTTTGATAACACAATGGAAACAGCCTGGATAGAAGGAAAAGTTTTGACCCTTGATGAAAGTGAGGCTGGAGAGTTAGATGGAAGAAGGTTAGCTTTAGTGGGAAAAATCATAGCAGACAAACCGCTGAGCAAAGGAGGAGTACAGGGTGTTTTCAGAAGAGTGTGGGGAGAATGGAGAGACTTCACTATCACTGAATTATCTGAGAACACCTTTCTGTTCACCTTCAAGGAAGCAAGAGCAGCTGAACAGATATTGGAGGATGGGCCATGGTCAGTAATGGGGTATTGCATATGTTTGCACCGATGGCAACCAGGGTTTACTCTGGATGAGCTGGATTTCTCACAAGTGGCCTACTGGGTCCAGGTGCATGGTCTCTCATTGGACCAAATGAGCCCCAAAAATGCAAAGAAGGTTGGAGATCAGATAGGCAAGGTGTTGGAAATTGAGGATCCCATATCTTCACATGGAATAAGAAGGGGTTTCTTCAGGATTCGGGTACTAATAGATGTTAGTAAACCACTACCCTCAGGGTTTTGGGCTTCGAGAGCTGGAAAATCTAATATATGGGTCTCATTCAAGTATGAACATTTAGCTGATTTCTGCTACCGCTGCGGTTGCGTAGGCCATGTAGAATTTCACTGTGACAAGGATACAGTGATGTCCATTCCAGATCCTTCACTGCCGAAATATGGGCCATGGATGCGTGCCAACCCAAGTGTCAGCTCTATGAAGGCCTTAGCTGAGATGGAAAAAGCCCCTCATAAAGCCAAGCAAGTCATGGGTAGGGTAACTTTTGTTTTTATTGCTCTAAAATAGTTTATAGAAACTGTTTATTGTACCTGGTCAGAGTCTACTTGGACTGGCCATTTGAACATATGCCTTCAACCAACCAGTGAATGAACAAATGGGGCAATACAATTTAGGTACTTATTGAAACTAAGATCATTTAGAGATAAAATAGTTAATAAAAAATGAAAAATATAGCTAAAATCATATCCGACTTTCCCAAAATCGGAAGGTCTGTCCCTGTCTTCAATCTTAACAATTTCATTTTCATGGCCACGCCATTGATGCTCCTAGTTTTATTATTGGCTGTGTTTTGTATTCGGGCAACCCCTAAATAGACAAAATTTTACCCCGAACAAACCCTTCTATTTAAATTGCTAAATAAACAATTCACAAGTTCCCCAAATTCCCAAACAAGAATGGTGTTTTAACCTAAACCGCAAACCCTAAAATTTAATTTTTTTTTCTAAGCCCCAAATTCGAAAAACACAATGCACCCAAAACCCCAAATCAAGATGATGTTCTTCAGAAGGATTAAACGCATACCTTTTAACCAGATATTCTGCAACTACTGTCAAGAATGGCGCAATCGTTGCTTCCTCTTTGATGATTTCTGATTTCTCCTCCCCTTTCTTCCTTAGAATATTTTCTTAGGTTTTTTCCCCTTCCCAATCGGCGTTTTCACTTGCAGAATATTTTCTTTCTGTCTTTGTCGACGAGTGAGTAAAAAATATGCTAAGTTAAAAGCCATCTGCAGAAACGGCATCGTTGAGAAAAAATTTTAAAACACCTTTGCGGCGTTTATAGACCAAACGCCACAAAAATTAAACCTTTTAACAGAAACGGCGCCGTTTTCTTAGTCTGAAATTGCATTTTTTGTGGCGTTTAATAAAAACCGCCACGTATACTTAAGCCAAACGTTGACGTTTTCAATAAATTATTCTAAAATTTTTCCAAGTTAAAAATCTGTTCCGGAAACGACGTCGTTTAGCGATTATATTAACACCGTTTTGTGGCGTTTTTGGTAAAAACGCCACTAAATATTACAGCTGTGAACAGAAACAACACCGTTTTCGTGGTCTGGAATTGCATTTTTTGTGGCGTTTTTAGAAAAACGCCACTAAATATTACAGCTGTGAACAGAAACGACACCGTTTTCATGGTCTGGAATTGCATTATTTGTGGCATTTTCTTAAAAACGCCACTAAAAGTTTAACTATTCATTCGAAAACGGCGCCGTTTTGAATTTTTTTATTTTTTTATTTCATTTCTTATGTTTTTGGTCCTATATATATATTTCCAAAATAAATAATTATACCTAAATATATAACCATCCATATAATATATATCAATATATTTTTTAACTTATTTATGAATTCTATTTAAAATAATTTTTAAATATATCAATTGGTACTTTAGATTGATTTTTTAAAATATTATTTAAATAAATTAATCTAAACTAACCTAAAATCCTTATTTGACCCCTAAACCCTAAATTTTTAACCCCTAGATTGCAACTTGTAACCCCTAAACCCCTAGCTAACTCTTACATCCCAAACCCTAAATTTGTACCCCCTAATCCTTAAAATAGCACGACCTCTTTTACGACCTCTTTTACAATTATATATATAAGAACATATTTAAAATATAATTTGTCAATACTAATTAATCTAAACCCTAGCTAAACCCTAAATCCTTAATCAACTCCTAATAATCCCTAAGTGCTAACCCCAACCCTAACCCCTAAACATTATATCTCAGCCCTTACACCATATCCCTAAATCCAATATTATATATATACTCTTGATCAATTATAATAATAACCTTAAAATAGTAACCCCTAAACCGACTTAAAATCTTAAATTAATAATATCATATATATACCCTTAAAACCTAAAACCCTATATTAACTATAGTGATACGCTTAATTAAATATTTTAAATTTAAATTAATACTTACTATCTCTTTTAATTACGATAATAATTTCAAATTTTAATATATAAATTAAAACTTTAAATAATACTTTAAAATTTAAATTATTTTAAATAATACTATTTTAATTTTTCCATGTGTTTTATTTCAAATTATTTATACCTGTTATTTTTTATTGAAGATTTTAAATATTCTATTAGAAATATGTTTAATTTGATTCAAATAATATAAATAATAGTTCAATTAAGATAATTTTTTTTGAGGCGCATAAACAAAAACGCCTCTGAAACACCTAGATTAGCGGCGCTTTACAAAAAACGCCACTAATGCCCCCCCAAAGGACACAAAACGGCACCGTCTGGGAGTATTATTTGCGGCATTTTTTTATAAGCGCTGCTAATGTTCACTCTTTAGCGGCGCTTTACAATAAACGCCACTAAGTCCCCCCCAAAGGCCACAAAACGGCACCGTCTGGGTGTATTATTTGCGGCGTTATTTATAAACGCCACTAATGCTCACTCTTTAGCGGCGCTTTACAATAAACGCCACTAAGTCCCCCCAAAGGCCACAAAACGGCACCGTCTGGGTGTATTATTTGCGGCGTTATCTATAAACGCCACTAATGCTCACTCTTTAGCGGCGCTTTGCAATAAACGCCACTAAGTCCCCCCAAAGGCCACAAAACGGCACCGTCTGGGTGTATTATTTGCGGCGTTATTTATAAACGCCGCTAATGCTCACTCTTTAGCGGCGCTTTACAATAAATGCCACTAAGTCCCCCCCAAAGGCCACAAAACGGCACCGTCTGGGTGTATTGTTTGTGGCGTTATCTATAAACGCCACTAATGCTCACTCTTTAGCGGCGCTTTACAATAAACGCCACTAAGTCCCCCCCAAAGGCCACAAAACGGCACCGTCTGGGTGTATTATTTGCGGCGTTATCTATAAACGCCACTAATGCTCACTCTTTAGCGGCGCTTTTCCTTAAACGCCACTAATGCTCACTCTTTAGCGGCGCTTTTAATTAAACGCCGCTATTGCTCACTCTTTACCGGCGCTTTTGCTCCAAACGCCGCTAAAAGTGCCGCTAAAAGCTTGTTTTGGTGTAGTGGCATATGAACATATTAATTTAAACTATTTTGAACACAAATACCAACTAAAAGTACACTCAATCTACATACCAATTTACCATACTTAAAACACAAACACATGACCAAATCACTAATCAAATTTAAGCACAAACTATGACCATTTTTAGCCATTAACTATGTACCAAAGTAACCAACAACTTAACCATTTATTCATCTCCATTTTAGTAATATACCAATTACCGTTTTCGGTCACAATTGATAGGATCATAGAACACTAGTTTACTAGCATATTAATAAGTCTAAATAATATACCAGCTTGTCTCTACTTGGTCAATTCACTATATTAGCAACCATGACATATAGGCATATATATATGTATATGAATTCAATTAACAAATCATGACTGAACACATAGGCACATCATCTTCCACTAGCAACCCAATTCCTATTACAAAATATACATCCCAATATGTCAAACTTACCATGATGAACAAATCATGAACTACACATATCATCAATTTAAACCATAAGTAAATACTGAATACACCCCATGCATATATCTTGAATATTAGTTAGGTAATACATGATATACCTTGACTCATCTAGCATCCATTATTTATCTTATTGTCGAAACACATAACCAAGCTCCACAACATAATATACCATAGATATACTTTCAATATAAGTTCAAACCAAGACCAAATATATACATTAACTTTATAATCAAGCCATTTTTGCATGGCTAAATATATACATATTTCAAGATTAAACATATTATCTAGCCTATACATGCCATAGAGTCAGAGTTTAAACTTATAAAATACCAAAAAAGAAATGATTGATAGTGTGATGAAGTTCCTTGACGATCCACGAGCTCGTAGCTAGCTTCCAAAATCTATAAAACAACGAACAAACAAACACACAGTAAGCTTGAATAGCTTAGTAAGTCATAAGCAACTAAATCATTTCAATGACATACATAATTCAATTAAACTAGGCCGAATCAAGAAAACCTTAACCACATATACATGTATCATATTTGCAAATTCATATATCATCACTTGAACATTAACATTGTAATGTCATTTAGCCAAATATGAACAATTACATTAGCATATATAATTCACTCTTTTATCAAGCAAATTTCATATCTACATCTCAAGTACTATACTCACCTTACTTTTATAATCAATTAACTTCGTACGTACCTGAGCCATTTAGCTCGTTTTCACATTCGGTCTTAACTTGATATTGCCTGTTGAACCATTTGGAATCAATAAGGATTCTCGAATAACTCATGAAACTCATACAATGCCTACATCCCTAACGTGGTCTTACATGTAATCAACTATCGATGCCACTGTCCCAGACAGGGTCTTACACGAAATCATATATGATGCTGATGTCCCAAAAATGGTTTTACACGTAAATCACAAATTGATGCAAACATCCTAGATGTGGTCTTACACGAAATCACATATCAGAATCCTATTTCATGACATATGTATTGTAACTATTCCTAAGGTTCATACAGGGCTTTCGGGCGTATAGCTCGATTATTTCATGCTCGTAACCAGACATTCCATGCTAAATACAATTTGGCTAGGTAGTTGCTATACAATTCAATTCGGCTATGTATAAAATAAATACATTCAATTTAACATCATGTAATCACTTATGAACTTACCTTGGACGAAGACGAACGAACCGGGACTACTATTCGACAACTTTAGATTTCCCCCGATCCAATTCTGATTTCCTTTTTTCTTGATCTAAATTAATATAAATTAAACTTATTTAATCACACATGTACTCAAATTCACCCAAAAACACATAAAAGGGCAATTTGCATTTTAGCCCCTGACATTTCACTTTTTCACAATTTAGTCCCTATTTAACAAAACACAAACTACACATAATTTCACTAAACTCTAGTATAACCGAATTTTACTAAGGTTCATAGCAGCCCATTTCTTTCATTTATTTCACAGTTTGACCCCTCAATTTACAAAATTTACAATTTAATTCTATATAGACATTTTTACCAAAAATCACTTAATTAAACATATTAATCTAACAACATATTTTTATTTTCCATCATCAAACAACAAAAACCACAAGCTATCATCAATGGCAATTCATGAATACATCATCAAATTCAAAAATTCAAGCATGGGCTAGCTAGTATTCAAAGCAACGATCTCAAAAACGTAAAAGTCATAAAAAAAACGAACAAAACACATACCTGAATTAAGCTCCCAAATGTGCCGAATGCTTAAAGCTTTCAAAGCTTTATTTCCTTCTTAGATTAGGCCAAGGAATATGAACACATGCGTGGCCATTTGTTTTTGTTTTATTTAATGCATATTAATATATCAATTACTAAATTAGCCTTTTTATTTTTATTTAAAATCCACTAGCTTTTTTATTAAATCGAACACTCAAACGATAAAATTAAATCACGAAAATTTCACCTATATAAATTAACATGCTGTAGACACCAAAAATAATATTAAAATATTTTTCTGACTTGGATTTTGTGGTCACAAAACCACTGTTCCGAATAGGGTCTAAACTGGGTTGTTACAACTCTCCCCCTTTAGGGATTTTCGTCCTTGAAAATCTTATCGGCAAATAGGCTTAGGTACCGATCTCTCATAGCATCCTCGGGCTCCCACGTTGCTTCTTCAACCTCGTGTCGATGCCACAAGACTGTCACTAAAGAGATTTTCTTATTTCTTAATTATTTAACCTCGCGATCTAAAATCCAGATCGGTTCTTCCTCGTATGTCATATCGGATTGAATCTCAATCTCAGACTAGGAGATCACATGCGATGGGTTGGATTGATATCGTCAAAGCGTCGATACGTGAAAGACGTTATGGATCTCTTCTAACTCAAGTGGAAACAATAGTCTGTAAGTAACTTGCCCGATACGCTCAATAATCTCAAATGGCCCAATAAATCTCAGACTTAATTTTCCTTTACGACTAAATCGGAGTATTTTGTTCCACGATGAGACTTTCAAAAACATTTTGTCCCCGATCTGAAACTCAATATCTTTTCGTTTCAAGTCTGCATACAATTTCTGATGATCTAACACTGCTTTTAGACTATCACGAATCACTTCCACTTTCTGTTCAGTCTCTTTGATCAAATCGACCCCGTGTATCTTATTCTCACTGAGCTCAGTCCAATACAGAGGTGTTCGACATTTGCGACTGTACAAAGCTTCATATGGTGTCATTTTTATGCTCGATTGAAAGCTATTATTATACGCAAATTCATTTAATGGCAAGTATCGTTCCCACGTACCTTCAAACTCAAGAATATAACATCTCAACATATCCTCGAGTATCTGAATAATTCGCTCGGATTGACCATCCATCTGTGGGTGAAAAGCAGTGCTAAAGTTACTTTCGTACCTAATGCATCTTGCTGTTTCTTTTAAAATCGCGATGTGAACCTCGAATCTCTATCCGAAACAATAGAAATAGGTACTCTGTGCAATCTCACAATCTGCGAAATGTACGACTCAGCAAACTTATCAAGTGAATAATCTGTGCGAACCAGAATGAAATGAGCCGATTTAGTTAATCTATCAACAACAACCCAAATTGCATCTTTCTTACTCGGTGACAGAGGCAAACCCGATACAAAATCCATCGTGATTCTGTCCCATTTCCACTTGGGAATCATAATCGGATGAAGTAACCCAAACGGTACCTGATGTTCAGCTTTGACTTGCTGACAGATTAAACATTTTAAAACAAATTCAGAGATGTCACGCTTCATACTAGGCCACCAATAAAGCTGTTTTAAATCATTATACATTTTTATGCTTCCCGAATGAACAAATAACCGACTACTATGAGCTTCATTCAAAATCATCCAAATCAACTCTGAATTTATCGGAACACAAATGCAGCCTCTGAATCTCAAAAAATCATTAGCATTAATCTGAAATTCTGAATCGGCATTCAAATCACATTGAGCCTATTTTGCTAACAATTCATTATCAACTTTCTGAGCTTCGCAAATCTGTTGTATAAATAACGGTCTCGCTTTCAACTCAGCTACAATCGAATCATCATTGGATAGAGTCATATGCGCATTCATCGCACATAGAGCAAACAGAGATTTTTGACTTAGTGCATCAGCAACAACATTGGCTTTTCCCGGATGGTAATCAATTACAAGTTCGTAATCTTTTAACAACTGTAACCATCTTCGCTGTCGTAGATTCAGATATTTCTAAGTCATCAAGTATTTTAAGCTTTTGTAATCAGAATAAACGTGACATTTCTCACCGAACAGATAGTGCTTCCAGATCTTCAACGCAAACACAATAGTTGCCAATTCTAGATCGAGTGTCGATAGTTCTTTTGATGCAGCTTTAACTGTCTCGAGGTATAAGCTATAACTTTGCCTTTCTGCATCAAAACACTGCCTAAACCATTTAAAGATGCATCATTATAGATTACGAATTCTTTACCCGATTCTGGCTAAACTAACACCAGAGCTTCAGTCAACAAAGCTTTCAATTGATCAAAATTGTTTTGACACTTTTCTGACCACTTGAATTTAACATCTTTCTGAAGCAGTCTTGTCATTTTAATTCAAATTCTAAAAAAATCAATATATTTAGCCATCATTTAGGAATGAAAATTTTTTATTTTTAAAAATTTTGAAAATGTTGAGGACTAAATTTTATTTTTGGATAACTAAAGAATTATTCTATTATGGTTTCTAGACCAAAATATTAATTGAGTTTATATAAAAATTCCTCACTATTTTAGCCCATATATAAATAAATGCTTAAAAATGTGTACTTTTTAATAAAATATATGAAATTTATTTTATCAAATAAACTTTAAAAATGTATAATAAATAGAAATAAATACATAAAAATAGGAATAATTATATAAAAAATCCAACATAAATTATATACCATAGAAGGAAGCATTTTCACATGAGATTGAAGGTTAAGTTTGTTAAATTTTTATATTTAGAATTAAATTGATAGAATGTGTAAATATTAGAAGGTTAAATTTGTTATTAGATCAATAAAAAAGCCAACATCAACTTTTCATCACTCATTTAACGGCAATTAACGCAAGAATGACTAAAATATTTAATTTCAAAAAGTTTAATGACTAAATAAAAAAAATTAATAATTAAGTGACTAAAATAGAGCAAAATAAATAATTTAATCACTACTTTTATACTTTACTCTTAAATATATTAACTTAAGTAAAAAACCAAAATACCACTATTCCTATTTTATCCTTTAATCTATTTATTTCCTAAAGCTTCCTTATTTTATATAATATATAGATAAAGATAAAGGTTTAAGGATTTTATAAACAATTAACTAAAAACATGTCATAAATGGGTTTAATATAATTTTGAATATATAAATATATTTTAAGTAGGAGAATTTTAAATATGATAAAATAAAATAAAATAAAATAAAAAAGAAAATTGACTATAGTACAGTCTAAAGGTGACTTCTAATTTAACCCAAGACACGCTTCAATCATTCAACTTCGACTTATATCACTGCTATTATTGTCATGGAACTAATATTTTAATTTAATTACGCCTCTTTTGTTGACGGAAAAAAATTCGTAGTCCCACGGGTGGTGTCATATTTTATTATACTCTTGTCTTAAACACCTAAAAATAAAAATTAAAGCATTGATTTGATGGCATATGGTGCTCCTTATTTACTATAAACAAATATATTTGGTCTGCCATACACCAAGCCTAGTGTTTAGAATTTAATTACAGAAGGTATCTTGAATGCCAAAAATGGGGTGTAGCATTCACATTTTGAAGGGATTAATAAAATAATAAAACTATTTAGTCATTTCGCTTCTAAGGGTGACTAGGGATATATTGTGTTTATTTATAGTTAGGGTAAAAATAGTGATGATAGTAAAATAAAATATTATAACGGTATTATAACATAAAACAAAATGTAAGCTAAACGTACTGCATTGCACCGCTCATTTAAACTCTCACTTAATTTATACATGTAAAGATAATAAATAAAAATAACCAAATTATTCATTAAAAAATTTAACCAAATAATAGTACCAATCTATATACATTACAACTTTGAGTCCTGTTAATCAAATAATAATAATAATAACCATAATTATTTATTTCGCCATCTATCCAAGTTTATTTCACTTTAATTTTTGTAACTTTTAAATTTACATTTTTTATAAAATTATTCCAAAATGAATGAAAAAGTTAACGTTTTTTCACTTTGTTGATATGGCATATATGTAAATTGCCACATGTGTGTCACGTTAACATTTAATTATTTTTTAAAAATTTAAAAAATATATTTTAAAAAATAAAAATTGTTTAAAAAATAAAAATTTATGAAAAACAAATATTTTTAATATTATTAAAATTTTAAAAATAATTAATTAAATGCTGACAAATATTTTAAATTGTTTAAATTATCACGTGATAATTCACATGTATGTCACATAAACAAAGTTAACAAATATTAACTTTTCATTTACTTTAAGGTGATTTGATAAAAAAATATAAATTTAAAGGTTAAAAGAGATAAAAAATTAAATAGATGACTAAATTAGTTTTTTTTTAATAAAATTAGGACAACCAAATAATAATATGATGTTGGCTTTTAGCCGTCTGAAATGTAATCAAAACATGTTCCAATCTTTGGTTTCCAAATTGGAGGTAAATGCCTAGGTTCAATGTATGAAACCGGCCGGCCGGCCTCTATCACCGGCAGGGCCGAATTTCAAGCCCCAAAATGGAAAAATTGTTACATAGCCCCTTAAGATATGTTTAAATTATAATTTAATATATGATCAAATTGTATTTTGGCTCTCAAAATGGAAAAAGGTTCTATTAAGTCTTTTTAGAAAATAATAAAATCTTAACTAATACATGATAAAATTATTTTTTGACCTTTCAAAAATCTATAATTCAATTCTGATCCCCTTAAAAAATTTTCTAGATTCGCTCTTATTTATCAATTTTTTTCCTTCTAAAATTATTATATTTTGTATTATAAATCAGGAGAAAAGAATGTCAATTCTAAGATTTAAACCATAAGCATTAAGTTACCAATATAGAATAAGTGTTAAAACTCTCTCCGTATATTTCTTACACAAGTCTTGAGAATATATGTTTTATCAATTTGCTAATAATGACGCACTAGATTAATTACGATCACAATTTTCATTAAGTAACAATAAAGATAACATTGAGAATATCCTAATAAAGTTCAATATAAGTCAATGATCTCCTAAATATGTTATCAAGTCAGTCAATTTAATTTCTTTAAGATAATTCAATTGCTTGGTCTAAATCGATTCAATTTCAGGATTTATTTTTGGTTAAAGATTAATCTTCAAAATTGACCCAATACATAGCCAAAATAGCATCAGAATCACAACCCGAACATTTTGTTTCAAAAGATTACACATTTTAAATAAGATAAATTATAAAACTTTAAGTAGTGGTAAGTGAAATTGTAAATTCTAAATATCATTACTCTCATAATTATCTCAACAATTACCATAATTACGAATTTATATAGAAAATTTATTTCTTTACAATTTTAAAATTCATATCATAACTTCCACTGTCACCAAATGGATGTACAGTTTAAGAACAAAAATTAAAAAAGGCGAAATTATTTAAAAGAAATGAAATTTTGTTGTCCTTTTTCTAGCTTGAAGCTGATCGAATTAAAAGGATGCATTAATTGAATCTGGACTAGGCTACTTGACCTTTTTCCCTTCAGTTTGACATACTCATAGATAAGATTATGAAATAAGAATTAATATAAAACTTAAATGTAACTTTGTTTGAAATGTTGTCGATTGAGTCTTAATTTGATTGGTATAGACATTATTACTAATATAGAAGGATATGGATTTGAGTGTGCTGAAATGCATTATCTTTCCATATATGGGTTAGAGAGGAATTATGAATAGTTCTAGGCATTCTGTCAAAAAGAACAAATATGATCATAACCAATAATGAGATTGTTAAAAAAAAAACTTATACCTTCCAAAATATATTTATTGTTTTATAAAAATAATGAGATTTTGATAATTCTACAATTGAATTAAAACTCAATTAATAAATGATACTATCTCAATCAAATTCTCTTAAATAATAGTTTATATATATACATATATATCATTCTTACTTTTGATTATCGATGAATATCTCATCCATGAAATGATAATTTGAAGAATTTAAAGGTAAAAATACCATGGAGACCCTTATAGTAAGAGTTGAATTGTATTTGCACTCTCCATTCAGAAAAAAAAAGAGAGGGTAAATTAGTCTTTATATATACATTAGATATAAAAATAAATTGGTCTTTCTGTTAAAATTTTCATTCCTTTTTACTGTTAAAAATTGATCCCTATATATCAGAATGAAGTACACATAGCATGCCATATGTAATTATCTAGTTATTGTGTTAGCAGTGCCAATTATTAACCGTAGAAATGGATGAAATTTTTATTAGAAATGACTAATTTACTTTTTAATCTAACGTACATAAATTAATTTAAACATTTTTTGAGTAAAGAAGGCAAAATAGAAATTGACTTATAATATAAGAGTCTAAATGGTAATTTTATCATAATTTAGATAGTGATTTGGTCAATCATTCAACATCAAGATGTATATATATGCGTTTATGTTATATAATATGGGATTCTACCTCCCATATATATATATGCAATGCATGGTTGCATTTGGTTATTTCGTATCCCTCAATGCTATAAATACTGTATTAGTTTATGCAATTTAATTAATTTTAATTTATATATTTTTTTAAAATTTTTAAAATTTCATTTTTAATTTAAATGATAATAATTAAATCTATCAAGATAAATTTTACTTAATAAGTTGTGAATTTAATATATATTGTTAAATTTAATATTTTTAAAAATTTAAAATTTTAGTGATAAATTAAATAGTAAAAAATTAATAAATTAATTAAAATATGGTGAAAATAATAAAATGAAATGACATCAAAGATGACGTTAAAAATAGAATTTGTCGTCCAATAACTGAAGATGGGAGAATTTTGATTATAGTTAAAATATAAATGGGAAACAAACCGTGGGGGGGAGAGGAGACAAAGAAATTGAGTTTAATTAATTAATGTTAAAAGAAAAAGAGATGGGATATGAGTAATGCAGGCGTGCGTGGAAAATGTACAGAGTTGAAGAGACATTAATAATTGAAATGGTGCTAGTCTTTTGCTTTGCTTCTTTGGCGGCTTTTCTATTAAAATTAATCTTTATCTCATAAAACGAAATTCATAATTAAGGTGTTGAACCCTTTTTGAATATAGTCTAAGTTCGAGTGTGTCGTCGTTGTTATGACTCTATCTTCTTTTTATAATTTTTAAAAAGCATCAATCTCAATTACAAAATTGTGCATCTCTTAACATATCATAATTTCTATTAAAGAAAGGTAGAAAGCAGAAAAATATATACAAACAATAAACAGAAATATATTATAAAATATTTTAATGTTATTAATATTATTTTTATAATTAAATTTAACAAATATTTTTTTTATCTTTTTAATATCTATATACTATTAATTTAAATTTAAGATTAAATTGATATTACGAGTTAACTAAATACTAACTCAATCAAGAAAAGTACTAAAAGAGCCTTACTTATTCTAAATAAGTTAAATTATTAGTTATCTTTTATTTTTTTCTTTAAAAAACAATAAAAAAAATTGCAAATGTTAAGATCTAAACTAATGCCACCCACATCTGTAAAATTATTTTTCACCACTTCAAAAAATTTTATTTTTGATATTTTTATATATTTCAATTTTATTGATAACATTATTAATTGATTTTGTGTCACAAGTCAACTTGATATAAACTTAAAAAAATGACAAAATCATTATAAACAATTTGATTGTATTTAATATGATTAATCGGATATATTTATCTATTTAAAATTCTTTTCACTAACCATTTAAACTTTTTTATTTTAATTTCATAAATATTGTATATGCGTTATTATTAGTTTCAAACCTTACTTTTTATGATTTATTATTTGTTATTTTTAAACGTACACTTGTATTCTAAATGTGTAGTTCCCATGAATACATGTGTGAGATAAAGTTTTCTCACAAAATATTATAGTCAATGATTTGAGTCATATAGATGAGGATAAAAATGAACTAAGAGAGGGTAAAAGTACCATAGAGGTCTCTGTACTAATATTTGGATTTCATTTTACCCTATCTATTAAAAAATAGATAAATTAGTTTACGTATGTTAAATTAAAGAGCATATCGGTTCTCTTGTTAAAAATTTCATGAATTTCTAATATTAAAAATTAGTCTTTTTGCGTTAACATGGAGTACACATGACATGCCACGTGTTATTATCTGATTATCCATCAATCGCTAATTTATAATAGTACAAATAGATGAAATTTTTGATAAAAATGAACTTTTTTTTTTAATTTAATATGCATGAATTAATTTATTAATGGATAAAACAAAGTATAATTTGACGGCTGATAATAAGTAAGATGGTAAAAGGAGGAAATTTTTGAAAGAGCGGCTCTTACTTAATGATTTGGTGAATTGAAACTATAATGAAAGATACAATGGATTGATATAAAATTTCAAAATTGAGGCTGTTTTTCAAATGTCCAAAACTACTATTTTCTTTGACAATTGTGCCTAAACTTCTTTTAGGATTATATATATAAACGCATGCCTCAAAAAAGAGTTCGTAGAAATTGAGACAAGGGAGGAAAAAAAATTACACTGTTTTCAACACGTTAAGTTTGGGTCAAAGACGCTTCAGATTATGAAGAGGAAAGAAAATTAATTAGCTATATTAATGGTAATTAATTAACAATGGGAGAGATTAATTAATAGATTTTTATGTGTGTGGAGGTGATTGAACCCATAAGCCCATAAAACCCGGGCTAGCTTTTTGACAAAACACCTAGAGGCATCACATTTTGTTTTTGAGTGTCTAATTTATTCTTGATTTCCAATGTTAGAATTAACACTTTTTTTTTCATAAAAAGGAAAACTCATTAATAGTGAAGAGGGATCAAATTTATTTAGTCTTTCGAGTATTATTTGCTTAGAGTCAATAGGTGAATCATATCTTATATATTGAGGGTTCAAACATTATCATAGGTAAATAATCATATTCTTTGGTAGGTGACTGTGTGTCACACGTGACTCAATCCAACAAGACACTCTTGTTTTGTGAGCCCATCGTTTCTTCAAGTAACTTCTCAATGCTTACAGGCTCTCCGTAGAGTCAGGAGGCAAAACTCTGACTCAACCCGAGGATAATACCAACCTATTGAGGAGTTTTATTAGCTCCAAACATACGATACTTTGAAAGCTTTTCTCTAAGGTGTCTGACCTTCCCTCAACATTAGTAAAGACTAAAGTCTGGGATCTTAAGTATCGAAGCTTAAGTCTCATAATGTGTAAATACCATATGTGTGAGTTTATATACCTTGCAAGATATGTTCTTAGTGTGTTAAAATGAAATTAAAATTTTTAAAATGATATTTAAATAATTTATATATAATGACTCAATTTTTATTTTTATTTATTATGATCTCTACAATATGAGATGAATTCAAACTCAATTTAATGTAATAATTAAAATAATTAAAATATAATATGTTATGAAAAATAACAAATTTTTAATTTAGTGGTAAGAATATTAAATTGTAGGCGAGCTTGATTCAATCTCGTCCATTCCCCCAATTATAAAAAAAATACATGAATAATAAAAATAAAAAAATAGAATGGGTCGATTTACACTTGTTTTGACACATTTTTGTATATTTTTGTGCGATTAATATTTTGGCGATCCAACTATTAAAATTATTAATAGAATTGTATTTATCATACATGTAAAATTTTGAATTGATCATATGATATCTCTATCATATCTGTTGCAGGCCCATTTACTCGGTGGCCCACTACCCGTTACAAGCCCAAATGACATTACAGGCCCAATAAGCCCAACTGGCCCCAAAACCCAGTCAGACTAGGGCAGAAACCCTAGCCCCCTGTTGTGCCGCACCTGCTCCTGGCCGCCTCACCTGCCCTCTGTTCACACCCACTTGCCCTGCCACAACTGCCACCGCCGCACCGTCCCATCACCCTGTTCTCACCATCAATTGCCTGCAACAAGGAAGCAAACAGGAAGCAAGCAAAAATAGGCTATAAAAGCCATTCAAAGAATGTAAAAGGGGGGGCTTCTTTTTTTTCTTTCTTTCTTTTGATTTTTCCTTTTGTAATAGAGACCAGATCAAAAAATAAATAAAAAACAAAAAAATCTTAAGGTGATTCTTTTTCTTTTTTTATTTTCGCATCTTTTCCCTTTTTAGATCTGTTCTTTTTACATTTATACATATATATACACATATTTATATAAAGAATAGTTTATATTTGCGCAAAAATAAAAAAAAAGAATAAAATTTTTACCTTTTTTGAATTTTTCGGCCACCGCGTGCGGTGGCCGGCGGTGGCCGGAGCAGCGCCGGCACGACGGACGGTGCGACGGACGGCGACCGAAGCTCGCCGGACTCTGAGCTACCCCCAGAGGTCTCCCCTCCCTCTCTCTCCTCTTTTTTTTTCCTCAGCAGCACAAAATGATTTTTTTTCGCAAAAAGGGGGTATTTATACCCCCCTGAAACGGCGCCGTTTCGGCAAAGGGGGTCTGCGCGTCGACCCGCGACCCGACCCGCTCCGACCCGGAGGATCCGCGTGTTTTTGCGGAGGGGCTAATTTCGCATTTAGCCCCTCCGCACTTTTAATTATTTTTAATTTAACCCTTGTCATTTTATAAATTTGCCCACTGATTTTTCGGGATTTCAATTTAGTCCCAAGAAAACGGCATCGTTTTACAGGCGAGGGAAAATTTCCCTTTTGGCCCCTAAAACTTTCGCGCGTTTTGCAAATCGATCCTTCTTCGTTTTATTTGCATTTTTTTTGCCCTAAATTTAAAGTTTTTATTCAAATAGATCCTAGTTTTAATTGCTAATTAATTATAATCTTTAATGTGACATGCTTGTATATTTATTCAAATTTGATAATTATTTTATTATTATTATTTTTACTAATTAATACTTATGCATATTTATTATATATATTATTATGTTCCCAATTCTTATATATATATATATATATATCTATTTATGCATATTTTAAATATATTCATCATATATTTATTTTAACCTTAATATATTATGTACTTATTATATACCTGTCTAATATTCTTATATTACATACTTTATTTATTTTTATGAGCCTACATATTATATACTAATACATATACGTATACTTATTTACTTATTATTTATTTTCTATTGTATATATATTTATGCCTATATGTACTTGCATTTATATGTACATTCTCACCCTAAAATATATTTCATACTCTAATACATTTCTCTTTTTATATACCCATATATATTTGTTTTATTTTATTATATTATACACGTATTTACATATATTTTATAAATATTTAAAACCTTCATACCATTACGTTTATATACTTGTATGCATTTTAACCTCCGCGTATCCTTTTATATTTCCCGCATGTATTTATTCGTAAATTCAAATAGTCACTATTATTATCGACTGTTTCACCTTTATTTGCCAATTTGTTATTCAACATTCGTAAACCCGATTTTCATATTAAGATATCGAGAAATCGTACCCTAACTTACGGGGTTTTGATTTCTTCGATAATTCTTAATTACGCGAACCCTTTTTCAACAAAGTTTTAAAAATAGTCTCGGGGATTAACAAAAGATCATGTTCTAACTTACGGGATGTGATCGTTCTCCTAAACCCGAGATAATCAAATACTTTTCAAATTGTGACGTCCGTTCACGTATTGAAAGCCCGAGATATTGCGTCCTAACTTACGGAGTGTAATTCTTTCTTTCAACGTAGAACGGATCCTTTGCCTTCTTGTGATTTAAATTATAGTTTAATGTATTTGGTTTAGTAAAAGGGGTTGTGTTCTAACTCACGGGACGCGATCTTTTCCCTAATCCCGATAACATCAAATATCTTTGAAAATAGACCAGTTTTGGCATTCATTCATCGTAAAATTGAAATATTGTGTCCTAACTTACGGGATATGGTTTTCTTTCTCGATTTGCGTGAAATATGCCCCATTTTTCTTAAAATTTTTAACGCATAGCAAAAGGATCGTATCTTCAAAAGTTTTCAATGTTCGACACTAAGACATCAGGTAATCGGCTAGGTACCAATTTTGGGCGTTACGGGGTGCTAATCCTTCCCCGTACGTAACCGACTCCCGAACCCGTTTTCTAAATTTCGCAGACCAAAATTGTTGTTTTAATAAAATCCACTCGTTTATTAAAAGCAACTACTTTTCAAGGTGATCCAATCACACCTTAATAAAAGATTGGTGGCGACTCCCGTTTTCATTTTCAAAATCCAAGTCGACCCCGTTTTCATCAAAAAAATGGTGTCAACAATATCAATCTAAAATATTGTATATATTATGGTTAAATTTTTTTATATAAAATAAATGGTCAAAAAAATTTAATTTACATCAAATTTGATATGCTTGATCTATATAAAATAAATATAAAATGAGACAATTAAATTAATTAAATATTAATAATATAAAAATATACAAAATGGTATAAAAATAGTTTAATTTTACACCGATTTAAGTGAATCCTATGAATATATAACTTTAAGATGAAGATAGTACAGACACCATATCCAAATTTACTTAAAACGAACTATAAATGTGAAAATGTATACTAACATATAACATTTTCAATAATATTAATATGAATATGAGACTAAAAAGTTACATGAATACAAACTTGACATGAATTTTTTTTTTCAAATAAAGATGGAAAATAAAATGTAAAAAATTAAAACATGATTATTAGTTATAGATTAATTAAAGGATAAAATATATTGTAGGTTACTTTAAAATAGTGTCGTTCCTATTTTGATCACTCTAATTTTTTTTGTCAATTTAGTCATTCTGATTAAGATAATTCTTTGAATTGATTACCGCTATTAAAAATTTTGTTAATTCACTAACGGATTATTGACATGACATTTTTTTTTTACTTTTGACTAAAGATAGGACTTCTCTATAATTAGTCCAAAACACTTATTTTTTTATTTGCAACATAAAAACCACCAATCCTCATTATCGCCCAACGCTCAATATAAAAGAGGTAAAATGCCATGTCAGCAATCCGTTAGTGAATTAACGGAATTTTTAACGACAATGATCAATTAAGCTGTAAGTACCTAAATTTGCCCGGGCCCAAACTATTAACCAGCCCAAACAATTAAAAACATAAAAACAAATAACAAATAATCCAAGTCCAAATTTAAGCCCAAAAAAATACAAAGCCCGATAGGCCCAAAATGTTTAAAATTTTCAAAAACCCTAGGGTTTCTACCCAACCCTAGCGCCACAGCCTCGGTCACCCAACACTCCACATGCCTTCGTCAGCATACCCTCCGCCCGATGACTACTTCCTTGCACCGAAATAGCAAGGTTTCCCTCGTTGACCTCTGCCCCAACCTGCAAACATGGCAAAGAAAAGAAAGGAGCGAATAGAGAAATGACAAAGAAATAGTAATCAAAGAGGAGAACACGCAAATGAAAATAGTGCATGTAGTCGGCTATATATAGCCACATGAGTCACTGTAATTAGGGGGATTTTCGGAAGAGAAAAAAAAATTGTATTAAACACGAAAAAGAAATCAAAAAAGAGAATCAATTTCAAAAGGTGATTTACGATTCATATTCTGTTGATTTTTTTATTTTCCTTTTAAAATTCTTTTCAAAAAACAAATAAAAAGAGATGAGAAAGGGAGCCTACCTACGGTTTCGACCATCGGAGCCCCTTTCTCTGGCGTGGATATCGGACCAAGGGACGCCTCTCGTTTTCATCGTTCCCAAGCCATGAGCCACGATGAGTGGAGGCCCATGGGATGCTGATGAGGCCCTTGAGTCGGCCAAGCAGAGAAAAGAGAAAGGGAGAGGGAGAGAGCAAAAAGGCTCTCTATTTTTTTGAAAAAAAAGAGTGCAAAAATAGAGTTTCAAAAAAAAATTGCTTTTATAAGGGACAAGAAACGGTGCCGTTTTGCACCCAAAACCCCAACGCCAAAAGTCGTATGCGCCAAAACCGCGCGCGACCCGACCCGCTCTAGGGGGGATCCGCGCATTTTGCTCTTTTGGGATATTTATCCCTTTAGTCCCTCCGCTTTTTAGCCAGTTCGCAATCAAGTTTCTTTTTATTTTAATTTGTGCCCTATAATTTACTCCGGTCTTCAAGTTAGTCCTATATGAAGTGTCGCGTTTTGGAGGGCGGGAATATTTGCCCATCTGGTCATTCCATGTCATTCGCGTTTTTCAATGTGGTCCTACCTCCCTTTTTTATTCTGATTTATCCCCCTTAAATTTCATTTAAGTTTCAATCTAGTCCCTTTTATGCTTATTCATCTATTTTATTATAATTTAGACTCTAGATTTCATCCCAACTTCAATTTAATCCTTTATTCGTTTAATTTCAGGTTTTTATTTTATTTTCATTTTACTTCATTTATTTATTTATTTATATGCATATTGATCTGCTTTATTCTATTTATTCATCGTTATATTCATTCATTCATTTAATTTTCTACTACTCATATATTTAGAATTTATATGATTATTTATTCCTTTACTTACGCGTTTTATTATTATTATTATTATTATTATTTTGAACATATCATGTTTTTTAAGTTATTATCAATTTTAAATATTTTAAATATATTATTTCTTTTAAACTATTATACGTATTATTTATTTTAAAATTTTTATATACATCTTTGTATTTTAAATTATGATGTATATATACATATATATTATTTATTTTAAATTTCTTATATGTTATTTAACTATATCGTTTTATATGATAATTGTGTTAAAATTTTTTATTATTTATTATAAATTTTTCTACTACTATTAATTTTAAAATTTTATATGTTATTTATATTAAACTTTTGTACATATCTTCCATATGTTAATTATTTTAAATTATTTTTGTTACAATATTATTTATTCTAAACTTTTATATGCAATTTTAATTTTTTTTGAATTATTATTTTAAGTTATTCTATTTATATAATTTTGTTATCTTGTATATTAATGATTTTAAACTGCTTAATATCATTTACTTTAAATCGTTTTCCACAGTATCTATTTCAAGCTTGTTTTTCCTACATGTTATTCGTCTAGAATAGTCTTATTGCTTATTTTTAATTGTTCGTATTTATTAATTTCATTTCTCTTTAATTATTAATATTTAAATAATGTATGTTGAGCGATTATTGTCATTGTGTGTACTATAATTCGTTCACTTGTATTTTCATATTATTGTCGCACATTTGTGTGATGTTATTCATGTATATTTGCTCCATGCTCGTTACTATATTTTTATGTCATTGCATTGTGAATTAAGCTCCAACATTTTTATCCAATATAGATCGCTTTATTTTACTCCAAATAAATAAATGCACATCGTTTCGGTTTTACAATCGCTATTACTCAAAAAAATTTAAAATTGAGGCAATATCTCATTTTTTCGGAAATTCGAGAAATCGTGCCCTAACTTATTGGGTTTTGATTTTTCCCGTTTGTCCAAATAATCAAATATCCCTATAAAACTTCGTCTGTGTTTTCTAAACTTCAAAACAAGGCAATATTCCGTGTTTGGAGATTCTAGAGATCGTGCCCTGCGTGTTGGGTTTCGATTTTTTCGTTTGACCCAAATAATCAAATAACCTTTTAAAATTTCAATGCATGAATCTTGGAAATCACGAGATGATTTTGGTATCAAAGGTTTGAAATGTCGTGTCCTACGAGCTGGATGTGATATTTTATTTCTTCGAAACAAGAGAATCTTAAAATCCACTTCAAGTTTACAAAAATTAATAAAAAGGGATCGTATTTTAAAATTTATTTTAAAATCTTTTCAACTTTCGACATTAAGATGTTAATTAATCGGTTAGGTACCAATTTTGGGCGTGACGAGGGTGCTAACCCTTCCTTGCATGTAACCGACTCCCGAACTCGTTTTCTCAACTTTCGTAGATCAAAATCATTTGTTTTAATAAATCAAAATATTTTATTAAAATAATCAAATTTCTAGGTGATCCGATCACACCTAAATAAAAAAGATTGGTGGCGACTCTCATTTTCGTTTTTGCTTTCAAAACCAAAGTCGACCCATTTTTAAAAAAAAAATAGTTTCGACATAAGCAATTATCTTAATTAAAATGACTAAATTGACAAAATAATTTTAGAATAATCAAAATAAGAATGAATATTATTTTAAAGTGATTTGTTGCGGTATAATTTACGCTTAATTAAATAATCACTACTTTTAACTACAAATTCCATAAAATTGTTGCCAAAGCTACTTGCTTTACCAATAAAAAAAAAAGAAGGAAACAACGTACTTCAGTTAGAAGCGTTTAGATACAGGTGTAGATAAATCCTAATATAAGCGGTAAAAATTTTCAAGCCTTCAGCGATTCACTAAACTGGTGATATAGGTCCTTGAAATCCTAATTCTAGGTATTTTCTGTTTGTGGATTCATCAAAATCGGGGTCTATATTTGCACTTGGAAATGTAAATTTTGTCAATATATATAGAAAGAGAGAGCCGGCTAGGGAAATATTCTTACAACAACTTAGATAGCAACAATTAAACAAAATATTCCTACAACAACTTAATCTGTAGAAATTAATATACATGTTGATTATAGTTTATAGTAAGATATGTTTCCATTCGTTTTATTGCTTAAGAATACTCCTGTTCGGGTCGAAATAATATCTAGGTAAAGTTCTTTTAAGCAATGGTGAATTTAGGAGGCTCGTAGGGCCCTAACCCCTAAAATAATTTTTTTTTATTTATGTTTTTTTATAGATTATAAAATTTTAAATTAATAATGGTAAAATTATACTTTAGCCCTAAAAATGATTAAAAAAATTGATTTAATCCTTTAAAAATTATAAAGATATAGATTATTAAAACAATAAAATTATATTTTTACTATTGTAAAAATATACAATTTAATTACGACCCCAAAATATTTTTTGAGCTTCCCCCTACTTCTAAGCAATGACTACAAAATTCGAACATTAAAACGAATATTTGAATATGGTAATTATTAGGTGGGTCCTTGGTTTTTTTTCACTGTAGTATATATATATAGTTAAATTATGGTTTGAGTCCTCTTATAATTTTTAAATTTGAGATTTAATCTTTATCCTTTAAATTGACACCAATATTTTCACAACTATTTAAATTAAATAATAATATTATAAACATAAAAACGCTAAATTATATCAAATTAAAGAATAAAAAATATAATAGAGGGACCAAAACCATCATTTAACCTATAGAAGTTAATGCAAACAAGTAATTATGGTGACGCATGAGAAAGTCCAAAAAAATCCTTAAACAAAGAAAAAGAAAAAGAAAACACACACACATTGGTCCTACTACAGAAAAACAACTAAAGATATGTTCCCTACAACAAGAGACAAATTAAACATATGGGACTTAATTGGATATAAAAGCATCTGTATAACATAAATATTATAAGCATTACCAACTCTTATCTCTCATATTTTTATAGTCATAGGCTATAACACGTGATGGTCATGTCATGTCATGTCATGAATACTTTTGTCTTCTATTATATGTTGTTTTAACTACAACTTTCTTTTTAAAGAATGATCCGACAACATTATATATTGTTGCATATACATATATAAATATTCATAAAGGTAGGTTCATGTATCTAATCTTAAAACTTGAATTGCTTGATTAATATTTGATGAATATTTCATAATGTCTTTTCTCTCTTTGTTACATTGTTTATTATTATATAAAACTATAGCTACACGTGTGGGTAATAAAAGTATATGCATCCATCCATTAATCTTTAATAAACAAGGTAGATTTGGTATATAATTATAATAAAAATAATTTGACTTGAAATTTGACTTAAAGTCGAATTCAGGATCTCACCTTATATAATAAAATTTTACAGACATTTTAGGTTACTAAATTATTTTTCGACTAAATTAACAATTTTTCGACTAAATTAACAATGGTGAGTCATTTTTTCTATTAGAACTATAACCCATCATTTTGTTAGTTACTGCAAAAATTAGTGAGTGAAGTGTTGTTTTTCATTTAGTTACATGTTTTAAGATAATGTTACGTGAATGAAATAAAGAGACCATAACATAGGTATATTTGGGTGAGAAAGGATTGAGTATATTTGAGTAATAACGATCATCAATTTATTGATGCTCGTATGAAGCATGAAGCTATAACTCATGGAGACCATATTGAAGATTTATCAAGCATTGAATAAATTTTATCTAGATTTCGTGAAAACTGTTATTGTTGTTTCACGAGCTACAATCCCTTTTACTGACGAGGCAGCTTTTAATCTCATCCCTTCTAGATAATGTGATACAAGCTTGTAGGGGATGAATAGAGTAAGAGGAGAATAATGATGTCGATTTGGTGATATTTTCTACTTTGGTTTATAATTATGGTTGGTTTAAATTGTGCATTTGAAATTATTTTTGATATGTTGGCTGAATTTGTGTTGGCAAGCTTTTTTTTTTTTTGGTTTCTAATAGGATCCGGTTATTATTGGAAGTACATGTTAAGGGGAATTTGAGGCGGGTGATTTGTCTCGATAAATAAAGGCCTTTTAGTGAGGTGGATTTCCTTTGACATTTTTGCCAAAAAAGGAGAGATATATGGCCAACAGATGTTGTTGTTTGGTTGGTCTGGGCCTTGATTTTGTTGTGAAAATTGTGATTGTAGTGTGTGATACACAAGAATGACTTGGATTGGGTACTTGAGGGGAAGTAAGTTTTCATGTGCTGGTTGATTTTACCAAAATGCTAAAGAGAAAGATTGTTGGAAACTTTGATTGCTTGTTGCACTTCATATTCGGACAATAAATAGAACAAAAGTTTTGGTGCAATCAAAATTCTTTAGTTGGCATGTTTGGTTGATACATGGGCCTTGATTATTGCATCTTGTTAAACCAACAAATGAGGAGAATTTCATGTTGGAATATAGATTCAATATTTTTATCCGTTCGACTAACTTGAAGGAGAATGGAGGAGTTTAAGTTGCCGAAGTTTCTTATCGTTACCATTGTCCTTGTCTTGATTAGAGTATTTGAAGCTAATAGGAGGCTTGTTTCTGAAAGCATTAATAGATTAATTATTCCACATAATTCAATGGATAAATCTAACTTTTGAATAAGAGTTTAAAGTCTATAAAAGCACTACTGAAGGGATTTTTGTATCATCCATTTTTGGAATGCCTATGTTGCATTTTTGATTCTATTTTTGTTAATCGTATGTGAGGATTATTTTGGTGAATGATTTGCAACAATTTGGGTTCAATATAACGGTTGCAAATATTTGTCGATTTAAGGGTAGTTTGAGCTTTAATCAGTTATTGTATCAAACAAATTATTGAATAAAGTTATTCTTTAAAAGATGTTCCACATATATGTAAGATTAATGAATCCGAACTGCATTAATACATTTATTTCTCTTCTTACTTTAATTCTTATTTTATCTTACTAAAAATTTGTACTATCCCAACTTTTATTTAATAATAAAAGCAAAGAAAAAAAGAAAAGTAGAAGACGTGTGGAAAATTTTGGTAGCATCTATAATTTAAAATATAGCTTCCAATCCATGGTATTATTGGTACACCTCAGTGCAAACCAATCATCCTTTTATTCATTTTTTATATATTACACTTGAGGTTTTATTGAAACTTTATTTATTTTAATGTATAGTTTTGGGACTACATTGAATTAATACAATAATTTAATGAAGCTTTTTTCTTTGGTTACCTTGTGTGCCGGGCACTTAAAACATTGAATTAATCCCCTTTCTTCATACTTAAAAAAAACAACTTAATAAGTACAAAAATTAGGTATCAAATTGATATATTTTAATGGTATTGATTTCATTTATTAAAATTATTATGGGTTTTTTTTATCAGGATTGAAATTAGATTTTATTTTTTATTTAAAAAATAAGTAAAATAATTTATTTACATTAAATTAAAAAATTAAACTAATTTTTTCAGCTAAACATTTGTATGACTAGTAGAATAATAAGACAATTTTACATATGACATGTCACGTTACCTCATGTTGATATAAAGAGATTATTCTTTAATCCAATATATATAGATTAATTTATTCATTTTTTAAATAAATGGACAAAATATAATGGAAAGATGTATAATACTTTTACCTTCAATATATCTATCATTATTATAAGTATGAATATGAATAGAAATAGCCATGCCCACTTAGACACCGATGTGGACAATTATAATAACTAGGAATTAATTAAGATATAATGACAATTAATTATTTAATTACTTGTTAATTGAATTTAAAAAATTAATTGTATCCAAGCCTTCAATAGTGTTGTGAGAACCACATTAATATAAGTGTAAATACAAGTCCTTAATTACGCAATTAATTTACCTTTTTAAAATCAGCAAATAGCATTAACTATTTTCATTGCTACATATCACACATGTCATGTAATAACAAACACCATCATTGATTGCCCTTATTTGCTTGTTTTCAGAGGGAATAATTTGTCTAATTTCAAAATTCGCAAAAGATATTTACACCATTAACTTTGTATTAAGATTTTACGGGATATAAATATTGATTATCACTTCCAATAATTTAAATTTAAATTTTTTTCGTAAAAATATAATCTCACTTATTGTTACACCCATAAATTAACGTGGGTGGATGAAGTAAAAATTGTATAACTTCCTAATTTTTATTTATAAAAATGGATAAAAATATACAACTTGTTTGAAAGATAACAAAATAAGTTTCTTTCCCCAAGGAACTGATAAAACAAACATTAAAAAATAAAAAAAAAGGTGAAATCGTCAACCTTCAAACTTAAAAACCCTGTTCCTATTCGCAATGTCCTAAGGACTATATATTAATTAATTACTTTATATTAAAGCTTAAGTGATTAATTAATTAATTAAAATGAAGCTCCTATTGCGGCTCTCTCACATGTTTACTACCTTTAAGTTGAACCCCCATTTTTCAAGCCAATATCCTTTTCTACTTCTATAAAAACCCCCACTTCTCTATCTTACCATCCACTATCAACCCATCTCTCTTTATTAGTCTCCATTAAAAGAATGGATGTTAAAGCAAGGAGTAGTAGTGGTCCAAACATGGTAAGTACTGAAGAAGAGGACTTGAAAAGAGGTCCTTGGACTATTGAAGAAGATTTTAAACTCATCAACTATATTTCCATTCATGGCAAAGGTCGATGGAACTCTCTTGCTCATTCTGCAGGTAATTTAATATATATATATATATTCTAAGCTTTCATGAAATTTATATTTGTTCAAGTAGTCACATGCCAAAACTCTTCAGTTTCTCATCAAACATTTTAAGAGCTCTCGACGAAGCCTTTTAATATAGTAACACAAGTTGGTTTTTCATGTCTTTTCTTTCTTACATGAGTGCAAAGTGTTTTTCTTTAGTAAAAAAGAACAGATGTTTGGGGTTTGTTTGTTTTTCTGCATATTTAGACACTATTTGTGGGTTTGCAATGAGGTTTATTGATGATTGCTTCTCAATCAATCATGAAAAGAAGAAAGAGACGTATGGGAGAAAATGAGCTTTGTTTTCTTTCTTCTTTTCCATAACATTTATTTTAAGAAAGAAAATTTCATACCAAAAGCAACCCTAGAAAAGTAAAAACATCTTCCTTTCTATATTAAAATCATGATTTCGCAAACTAAATTTAAAAAAGTTTTGTCTTTAGAAGTCCCTTTTTTTTTTAAATCTAGTTGGCTTTATGATAGAAATAATTTTATTATTTTTTATTTTTAAGTTTTTATTATTCAGTATATTTGTGATGGATTTTTTTAACTTTAGAAATAGTAATAAATCTAAGATTTTTATTTTTTAAAATATCAATTAAATATATACTGTGGTTTCTTAACTTCATTATTAGAGTTGCCGATTGAGTCCTATCTCGATTGTTGTGAGCATTGTTGTTAATGTAGGAAGACGTGAGTTTAAATGCACTGAAACGCATTATCCTCCTATTTATAGGTTGGAGGGAGGCTATGGGTAATTCTAGATATTGTGTTAAAAAGAGTAGATATGATCAGAACCTATAATAAAATTTATTAAAAAACACTTCATTATTAGAATTAAAAAATTCCACTGCTAATGTATTAAATAATTTTTCTTATTTTATACTTAGTTGTCAATGTGTCAAGTAATTTTTCTTATTTTAAAGTAGGATTCAAGAATAAGTGAATTTTCAATTAAAATTTTTATATATTTTAAATAATTTTTTTAAAACTTTTATAATATATTATAAAATTTAAACTACTTGTTTCTGTATTTTAATTGAATGTTTTTAACTTTTAAAAGATTTATAATATGTATTTTATTTAATCTTGTAAAATTAATAAATAAAAAATTATGAAATTATTTCTAGAGTAGTGGAGTTGAAGTTAAAATTAATAAACAAAAGGCAAAAATAGCCCCCATTTCACTCCGTCTAATTACCATCCCTAATTGAATTAAAAAAAGTAATTACCATCCCTAATTCCCTAGTAACACCAAACACTTGATTTAAACTACATCATTTTTACACACTCATTTTCGAGATTGATAGTTGTTTTTCTCAGCAATGTTATCTCTAAAGTTCGAATTTATATTCTTTTCTTGAGAATGTATTGTATCTTAATATCACATTCAACACTTGTTGACTAAACTAAACCTTCTTTTTAGTTGAACTAAACTAATTCTAAAGTTTTAATGTTAAACAGGTCTTAAACGAACTGGAAAAAGTTGTAGGTTGAGATGGTTGAATTATCTTCGGCCTGATGTCCGACGTGGGAACATCACACTTGAGGAACAACTTTTGATTCTTCAACTTCACTCGCGATGGGGAAATCGGTAATATATTTTAACCTATAACTCTCTACATGATCATTTCATAATGTTCTTTGAGTTTTTTTTATTCAATTTGTTGTGTATTTTACATATTAGATGGTCCAAAATCGCCCAATACTTGCCCGGAAGAACCGACAATGAGATCAAGAACTATTGGAGAACTCGTGTCCAAAAACATGCCAAACAACTCAAATGTGACGTCAACAGCAAAGAATTCAAGGACACCATGCGTTACCTATGGATGCCTAGGTTAGTTGAAAGGATTCAAGCTGCCACCACCACCACTGACACCGCGTCCGCTTTAGCTGCCACGACGAGCAATGCGAGCATTGAGCAAATGTTGTTGCCTAATTTGAGTTATTACACTCTAGATAACGTTAGCACTGCTGCCTCATCGGACTCTATCGGGACTCAAGTTTCACCAATTTCAGATTCAACTGATTATTACAACGGTGTCTTGGCTAATTATAACCCAAATCAGGATTATTTCCAAGCTAACCATGAATCCTTAATAAGTCCCATTGGGAATTATTGCAACAATGGCGATGGCATGGATTTTGGGTTGATAGAATTGAACCACCATTGGGTAGGTGATGGTGATGGTGATGGTGATGGTGATGGTGATGGATTGCATAATTTATTGAACGCTGAAGATTTTTTCTTCTTACAGCACCAGTTCAACTTTAACATGTGAAATGCAAATATGTATCTTCAAAAATAGATTGAAAATGGGGGAAATGGAACTTAATTGTAGAGGGACCAAAAAAAATATTCACATTAATGTTTTAGAACATATATAGATTTTGTCTTAGTTGAACTTGTACGAAAAAAAAAAGATTGTCTTTCTACTTTTTATTGGATTACTGTAAAAAAAATTATAAACGAGACTAGAAACATGTTATTTTATCCATCTTTTCTGAAAAAATCTATAAATGATATTAGATATATCTAAATATTTTATATAAAATATAAATATGCTCATAAATATTAAAACATAAAAATTAACTAAAAGCGAAATAGAAATTTAACGTCCAATCATTGATATTTATTTTATGTGTATCAGTTCTTCTATGCTCTTAATAACTCACTTAGATAATGGTTGTTTTATGAAATTGTTGAGCACAAGGACCTTCTCACAGCTTCTGTATATATAAGCATGTATATGCACATTTTCCCATAAAAACATATTCCATTCATACATTTTGTGCTTTTTCAAATGAAGTATTAACATCTTCAATAAATTCATGAGTTACTGAAGAAATTTAAGCATAATTTATGTTAATCAAGAAAAGTAAGTTTTCGTTACATCATAACCATCATTAATAATATTTTTAATTAACATAATTTAAATCAATAAATAAGAAGAAAACATTTGAGAGTTTTATATATACGAAACACTTAATGAAGAAAAAAATTGCATCCTCCCACTTGGTTAGTATATGCTTGCGTTAGTACTCAAAATCCTCTAAACCTTATTCATGAGAAAAGAAACATAACACATAATACATGATGATAAATCCTCTAAAAACAAGTATTATCTTCCTTGTATCACTATGCATTCTATTTCTTTAACAATTTCCCATTTACAACTTAATGAATAAAGTTTATATTTATTCTAGGTCCTATAAAAATTGTTATTCTCAACATAAATGTGTACACCAAATATGAAAAACAACACCCAAATAAACAAGAGTTTCATTACTACTGATAATTTATCATAAAACAAAATCATAAGGTGGAACCAAGTCCCATTTATGTGATCCTTAAAGCTCATTGGTGGCATGCCTTTTATTAAAGGATTAGCAATCATTAATTCAGTGCTAATGTGTTCAATGAACACTTTATTCTCTTTAACACTTTCCCTTATAGGTAAATACTTTATGTTGATATGTTTACTTTGACTACCACTTTTGTTGTTTTTAGTCAAGAAAACATCAGTTGAATTATCGCAATACATTTTCAATGGCTTAGAAGTAGAATAAATAATTCTAAGTCCTGATATGAAAATTTTCAACCATACACCATATGAGGTGCCTCAACACAAGAAATGAACTAAGACTCCATGGTAGAAGTGTCAATTAAGGTTTGCTTTGCACTTTTCTAATATATTGCTTCGTCAACTAACATAAAAATGTACCCAGATGTTGATTTTCTTGAATCAACACATCTAGCGAAATTCAAGTATGAGTAACCAAACTACCTCTAAGTTAGTAGTTTATTTATACATAAGCATGTAATTCTGGGTCCCTTTAAGGTACTTTATAACTTTTTTTGCATCTCTCTAGTTGTTTAAATCTAGATTACTTTGATATCTTCCCAACATTCCAACAACAAATGCAATGTCAGGTCTAGTACAAACCTAAGCATACATTAAGCTTTCAACAATGGAAGCATATGGAATGTTCTGCATTTGTTCCCTTTCAAGCTCATTTTTTGGACATTGGTTCAATTTGAACTTGTCACCTTTTAATTTGGGTACTACACTAGGTGAATAATCCTTCATTCAGAATATCTCTAAAACCTTATTGATATAGGCTTCTTGAGATAAACACAAAACTTTTTAAAATCTATATTTATAAATCTTAATGCCAATGACATAAGATGCCTTACCCATATACTTCATATCAAAATTCTTAGAGAGAATTGTTTCACTTCATATAGCAAACCCTTATCGTTGGTAGCAAGTAAAATGTTATCCACATACAAAACATGGAAACAAATTTTACTCCCACTAACCTTCTAGTATATGCATTGATCAATGATGTTTTCCAGAACCAAATGAAAAAATGGCATCATAAAATTTTAAATACCATTTGTGAGAGGCTTGTTTTAATCCATGGATTTCTTAAGCTTGCATAATAATTGCTCAGCATCACTTGAGGAGAATACTTCTGGTTGTTTCATATTAACTTCCTTCTCAAGGTCTCCATTAAGAAATGTTGTTTTCACATCCATTTGATGCAATTCCAAGTCAAAATGAGCAACCAATGTCATGATGACACGAAGAGAATCATTTTTAGACACTAGTGAACAGGTCTCCATGTAGTCTATTCCCTCCTTTTGAGTGAATCCTTTAGCAACGAGTCATGCTTTATACTTTTAATATTGCCTATCAAGTCCTTTTTAGTTTTAAAGATCCATTTACATCCAATGGTCTTTTCTCCATTAGGAAATTCAATAAGATCCCATACATCATTAGATGTCATAGAATTCTCCACCTCTATTTGATATCACAATTTTAATTTATTTCTCATATTGTTTTTTAACTTGCTTTAAATATTTTAAAAGCATCCAACACTTCATCCTTGTTGTGAAATAAGTAGATATACATGTATTATGAGTAATTATTTATAAATATGATAAAATATTTATGACCTTGTAAACTCGTATCAGGATAACGAACATCAGTATGTATGATTTTTTATGCTCTTAACCTCCCACCACTGATGTTTATTTTATGTGTATTGGTTCTTATATGCTATTAACAACTCACTTAGATAGTATATGTTTTACAAAATTGCTAAGCATAAGGATTTCTTCATAGTTTTTGTATATATAGGCATGCATATGCATGTTTTCCCATAAAAAGTAATGCATTCATACATTTATGTTTCTTTCAAATGAAGCATTAACATCTTCAATAAATGCATGAGTTGTTGAAGAAACTTAAACATCATTTATGTTAATAAGACATGTAAATTTTGATTACATCATAACTAGCATTAGTAAAGTTTTAATTAACATAACTTAAATAAACAAATAAGAGGAAAACATTTATATATGGAAGACTTAATAAAGAAAAAACTTACATCTTTTTGTTAATTTTCTATTTTATGATATAACGTAAGGACATGTGGTAGTTTCTTGGCCGTTTCTTAATTTTTTTTATCCTACTAATTATGAATAAGCTTTTTTTTTCCTTTTTTTTGTTATTAATTTTTAAGATTATTTATCGGGTAATTGGGTTTATAGAAGATTTTTTTTTCTAAAAACCAAAGTTAAAATAATGACTAAATGGTAAATAATGTTAGAATTTTCAAGTATGCAAACTAACAATAGTTTTATGAATGTGAACAATACATTGTTAGAAACAACATGTGTGAGTAAGCCGATTGAATGTTAGTTTGTTGGCATCAACATTATTGCTAGAATAGGAGGACGTGGGTTCGAATGCATTAAAGTGCGTTTATCCTCCTATTTGCATGTGGGTAGGGGTTATACAAAAAAAAACATGTGAGTAATGTTGAAACCTTTTTTTATTTAAAAAACGGAGATCGACTTTTTGAAACCACGACATGGAGTCGCCACCAATCTTTTTGTTTTAGGTGTGATCGGATCACCTAATAAAATATTTATTCCATTTAAATCAATTTTGGCCTACATGAATTTGAGAAAACGGGTTTGGGAGCCAGTTACGTATGAGGAAGGATTAGCACCCTCACGACGCCCAAAATTGGTACCAAATTGATTAAACTGTCCTTATGTCTGAGATTTGAAACTATTTTTGAAACATGGTTCCTTTCAAAATATTTGAATAGCTCAAGTTGGTCGTCAAAGTTCTCTTGTTTCAAAGGGATGAAGCATCATATCCAACACGATAGGACATGCTCCTTTATTCCCTCGAGAACACGATAAATTTTGACTTCCAAAAATTTATACGTTGAAAATTACAAAAGGATGCCTAATTATTTAGTCCAACGAGAAATCGAAACCTAGCACGGTAAGGTACGATTCATCGAATTTCCAAACATTGAACATTGCCTTATGGTTTCTCGAATTTCCAAACATTGAACGTTGCCTTGTTTTAGAATTTAGAGAATACGAATGAAATTCTAATGGAATATTCGATTTTCTTGGACAAACGAAAAAATCGAAACCCAACACGATAGGGCACGATTCCCCGAATTTTCGAGCATCAAATATTGCCTTCGTTTTAAGGAATTTTCAAACGAATAATTGTAAAACCGGCTTAAGACACATTAATTTGACTTGAAATAAAATGGAATAATTAGTTTTGAAGAGTTGGAAATTAATAAATGATATTTGTAAACCAAAAAGGAAAAAAATAAACATGGGACAATATGCATGTATGAAATACTATGATAGATGAATGAAGATAATATAATTCACTTAATCAACCAACAAAATGAACAATTAAATTCAACCAATCTAGGAAAAATACTATCAATTTTTTAGGCATGAATGAAGAATAATCAATATAATAATAATACAAAACGAAAATAACATACATAGCCTAATACAATACAATCAAATGCAAAATATGCAAAACAAAATAAAAATTAAAAAAGAGATAATGTGTATAAGACAAATTTAAAAGGATGAACCCATAATATGTTATAAATGAATTGTTAAATTTGAAACTTTTTGTAAAAACAAACTAAAGATATATATATACATTCACTAAAATATGCGTTATAGAATGAAAACTTTTAAATCAAATAATATATAAATGTTAAAAAAATATTTATTAAAATACACTCGATAAAGAAAATTTTAATAATATATAGAATACGAAAGCATAGCAGGAATACATAATAAGATATAATTTTAGGAGGTATACATAGTAGATTCACAAAATATATGTTTATAAATAGATTTGGAAATAATTAGTTGTAAAAATTGCATGAGATTAAGAATGTATATGAGACTAAATTAAATTTTCCATATGTGACAGATTTTTAAAAAACATAATTATGTGCACAATAGATTAAAAAAACATATACATGTGTACAAATAAATTTAGAAGTAAATATATATAAAAATAGCATGGAATTAAACATGAGTCTAATATGAATCGATGTACATAAAAACATTTAAACAAAAATACTATATAAAATGTTAAATAATATGATATAAAAAGAACTTCAAAATGGTGATTTTATAAAACATAAAATAGAGTTATTAAGGTATCTCACATATATATAAAATATTAAGTACTTTAGAACAACAAGCATTTACAAATTAAAACCTCAATCAAAATAATATATGTACTAATATATATAGAATATTCGAAGAAATATTACACAAAACGTCAAAATAATAAGATAAAATAAACTTCAAAAATAATTGTATAAATAAAAACAAACTAAATTATCAAAATGGATCAAAACATATAAAAATATTAAATGTATTTTAAAATGGTAAGTTATACGAATAGAGGACTGAATTAAAATAGAATTAAAATGAGAGAGATAATTTAAAAATAAAGAAACCAACATGGGGACCAGCGTGTAATGTGCACAAATGCATAAGGACTAAAACTGGAAATATTCCAGATCCTTGTTGAGGCACGGACCCAGTTGGAAATAAGCACAAATTACAAGACCAAATTAAAAAAACAAATGAAATAAACAAGGTGCAATCAAAGACTCGCGATGGGGGAGGGCTTGGCATGCAATTATCCCTCTCCATTTCAAGGCTACAGATACAAGCCTTAAACGGCGTCACTTTGTGTTGCCAATTAAAAGAGGACAAAACCTCTTAAAAGCCTAAACGCTTCAACAAAAGGAAAATGGGGAAAGGGGAAGCCCTAAATGTTTCTGCAGATTAAAAAGGGGAAAAAGAAAGGGAGAAGAGGGAGAGAGGGAGACGATGTCCATAGCGTGTCGGTCTTAGCCGATTTCGGCGTTCATCTGCGTTCGACGCCTCCTCATCTGCCTTCGCCATGGCACCAGTCCGAAACCCCTAAAACACAGGAAAATTTTCTCCTCTTTTTTTACTAAAAATTTTATCTATCTAAGCAAAAAAATGAAAAAAACAAATGAGACTAAAGCCCCCGATCTAAAAAAGAGTCCCTTTTATGTTTTCTTTGAATATCTATATATATGTTATATCCGAAACTGGATTTGCAAAAGAAATGGAGAAAACAGAACAGAAGGAAACACCTTGATTTTTTTTGTATTCGATTGCTCTACTTTTTTTTTATCTTATGCGTGTATCGTGTCCGTCATTACAAAGAACATAGGGTTTTTATATAGCCGAAAATAAAAAAGAAAAATACAAAGAATTCCTTGCCATTGTTTTTCTCTTTGCTGCTATTTGCTGTGCTGTGTTTTTTGTCTTCTCTTGCAGGTACGATGCTGGCTACGTGGAGGTGTACGGCGTATGACGTACGGAGGCGCTGGAGGCTGCTGGAGGCTAGTTGCGGCCCAAGGGAAACCCTAGGGTTTCTGTCTATGCTTTAACTTTTGAGCCTACTCAGCCATGTAATCTTGGGTCTAAGTTAATTTGGGCTCGTATCAGGTTTTGAACTTGGGCTGTGTAATTGGACTTTTGATGGACTATTGATATTTGGATTTTTTTAATTATTATTATTATTTTTTGTTTGTAACGGGCCGGGCAAATTTGGCCCACTACAAGTAAAATTCAAAATAATTAAGAACCTCAAAATGAAGTTAATTTTTTGAGTTGCTTATTTTTTTTAATGTGGTATATTGGGTTTTAAATATGTTTTCATTTTTTTCTTTTCAATTAATATTTGATTCGATTGTCGTATATTTTATTTTAAACATGTTAGTATTAAATTGATTTTGCACTACAAATTGAGATGATGTGCTAAGCAAAAATAAATAAATAAATAAATAAATAAAGAAAAATAAAAAATTGAATCGAACTAAAGTATTTGAAATATTTATAAAATATAAATTAAAAACTACAATTACTTGAACCAAATCAAATGTCATTTTTATTTAATTTATAATTAATTTTAATTTTTATGTTTTTAATATTTAATAATTTTTTAAATATTATATTTTTAATTGTAGTAATTAACATAAAATAATATTTTTATTTAAATTATTTAATATAATTAAAATATATTAATTTATCAATTCAAATTATTATAGTAGAATATTTTCAAATAATAATTAAATCATTTTTAACACATTCAACCTACAATATAGTTTTACTTTACGTAATTAATTCGAACTAACATTATTTAAAATAATAAATAATTAACATAATTAATTCTAATATTAATAAATGATAATTAAGGTGTTTAGAATTATAACTATTTTACATCAATAAAATTAACAGAACTATTTTTAAAAATAAAAATAGCACAACTTCTTTTTGCATAAAAAATTGTTAACTACTAATTATAATTATAATTATCATGATTTTTTGCCTATATTTTATGCTTAGAGTTCTATTCAAGTAATAATTCTATTTTTAAAATTAGCACACTTTTTTAACTAACAATTTTAAATTAAATTATATTTATTTTTAAATAAGTAATTATCACAACTTCTATTAAATTATAATTATTTTAAAATGTGAAATTATCACAATTTCTATTTTATTTCAAATTTTTTATTTTTAAATGTGAATATGATAATATGATAGAAAAATAAAAAAAGTATTTATCACCGGTTCAATGTTTTTATATATATTATTTATTTTATAGTTGATAAAAATTAAATTTTTAGAATTTGTAAATATTGTTTCTAAAATTTAAAATTAAGATGAGGAAAAATAAGTTTTTAAAAGTAATAATTATGATAAGAAATTGCATCATAGCTACTTTATTAATTTAAAGACATTGTGCATGAACCAAAGAGCCTAATCCTCTCCCATAAGCTTATAGAGAGCCCTTTTTAAGTGTGAATATATATTTTTCTTACAAAAAAGAGAGGGGGTAATAAATAGTAAATTGTTGACTATACAATTTTTTAACATAAAATAAATGGTGACTATTAATAAAAATTGATAATTTACTATTTATAATCTTTTATTTTTTCTTTTTGAAAGAAAATATGTTCACACTTGTCCTCACCATTTATAAAAAAAAAAAATTAAATCCATAATTTTATTTAACATACTTTTTTACGAAAAGGGAAAAGAAAAAATCCATACAAATTTTCTTTACATAAAATAGTTAATACTAAGAAAAGGAATTAAGTCAACTTCTGATGATACACACAAAGAATTAACAAATGTTATATGAAATGATAAGATTCACTTTACTTATACGAAGAAAATGCAAAATTAAACTTTGAAGATAAAATTATTGAAAAGGACAATCATAAACCTTAACCATGAATAATAAAATAGACATAAAATACTAAAAAATACTTTATTATTATTTGATTTATCCATTTAGTTTTTGAAATGTTTGATGTTGATCTTAAAATTACGAAATTTTATTCTCTGTAACAAAAAATTATTACATACATACACTATAAGCCCAACAAATTATATTAAACCATGTTATTTATTTTTCCCATTTTAAACATAAATCACTAAATCACCTATTCTTTTATCAAAATAATTAACAACAAAATAAAACAAAATTACCATAATTTTTTTCTTCTATAAGAAGTTAGGATTTTTTTAAAATTTTTTTTGTGTTTCTTGGTTTATTCCAAAAAAATCAATTCCTGAATCCAAAAATTGAATTAACCCTTCACAGTATATCAACATTTGGGTTAACAACCATGGCAGTGATGATCAATAGAATTTTAGTTCAGTTGGTATCATTGTTGTTATAACAATCAAGAAAAATGAGTTTGAGCGCACTTAAGAGCATATTATCTTTCAGTTTAAGGGTTTGAAAGGATTATAAGTAATAATAGGAATCATATAAAAAAAAGGGTAAATTACACTCAAGGTTACTAAACTATTAGTAAGTTTATGTTTTAGTCACTCAACTTCAAATGTTACAAAATGATTGTAGCATCCTCAAAACCCTATTGGTCGTAAATAATATGAGATAAAATTTTAGCAAAATAAGGAATAAGATCAAAGAAAATGAAATTTACAATATATCAAAAGAGAGTTAAATCAAGAAACATGACATGATATATTAAAGAAGGGACTAGATTGCAAATATGTAAAAATTTCTATGGCACAAGCATAAATGTAACATCCCTACAATTGATATATAATAAAAGTAATAATAAATTGAATAATGCATAATTGATTTTTCGATAAAATGAGAAAATGATATAAAGCGGATAAAATAGAATATTGATGAGTATTAAAATGATAATAATAATAATGATTAAGTAGGTTTTAGTATATTGATTTAATGTAAAGGCTAAATAGTAAAAATGTGAAAAGTTTTTGGTTTAAGTGTAAATATTCAAATTTTAAGGGATCAAAGTATAAAAATGAGAAATTTGAAGGAACAAAAATGAAAATAATCCAATTTACTAATTATGGAATTGACATGTAGGGACCAAATTGAATAGGTGAAGAATTGTGAGGGACTAAATCGTAATTTTACCAAATTAAGTGATGATTCAAGGATGGAATTTTAAAAGATCATAAAGGGAAAAATGATCAATTAGCAAGAGGGAGAGTTCTAGAATGTAATGATGATGTTGATGATATTTTGGTGATTATTTTAATTAATTAATTAATTAGTTAAATATTATTTTATTAATTTTTACTTAGATATTTATTATTATTTTATTTAGAAAAATGATAGTATTAAAAGTGAGGAAGGATGAAGGAGATGAATCATCCTTCCAACGTGAGTGAAAGGGTGAGAAAAGAAGATTTCTTTTCTTTACAATTTAGTCCTTTCCCATGAAAACCTACTTTTTACCGAAAAATTTTGAAAATTTCCTTAGATATTAAAGAGAGAAGATGAAGTAGAGATTCTAGAAGCAAGAAAAAAGTAGATGAAAGTGGAGAAAATGAGAAGAAAAAGGAAGGAAAGTGGTGAAGATGAGAAATGCATGGAGATGAAGGAGAAATGAAGAATTTCTTGACAAAAGAGGTAAGTTTCATACTAAACCTACTTGTATTTAATCTAAATACTAGAAATAGAAAGTATTTGATGAAGAATAGAGACTTAAAACCCAAATTGGTAAGAGAGAATGTAATTTGTATGGTGAAAAGTACTAAGATTAAGAAATGAATATGTAATATACACATAAACATAAGTGTCTAAATTGTATAGTAATCAAAAGTATGACAATTATGTGTGAATGAATGAAAGATAGTGTAAAGAACCATGGAAAAGAAAATATTTTTTTCATTAAAACAATTTGGACAACAGCAGTGACTGAACTTTGAAAATTCACCAAAAATTATAGAAATTTAGTTAGAGATTGAATTAAATAGTAATTAAATATTATTTAGTCTAATTTCATATGGAAGTGACGGTGAAAGAAACAGTATTTTTTAGTTTTAGATATATTAATTTTCGTGAAATAAGGTCGGAGTGGATTTAGGTTCTCCTATTCTGAATTTGGAAAATCATAAAAAAATTGTAAAATAAATGATTAGGGTTTTAAATTTTTGTGTTTAAATTATTAATGAGTTTATTTTCAATAAAAATAAAAGGAAATATCAACCAAATCCCGTACTAAAAGATAATTAATTTTTAGTAAAGAAATGTTAAAACTGTCAAACAACACAATAGGGACAAATTTGAAGAAATTACTGTACTTATTGGCTAAGTCATAAATTCAGAAATTTTTATGATAAAAATATATTTGAGTCTAGTTTCAAAAGCATCAAACAAATCTTAATTTTGAATTCTATAGCTCAAGATATAAATAATTTAGTGACTATGACTCAAGTGGATAGCTTTGATATGAACACATAAGTAAATAGTGTAATTATAGATAATGTTACATACAGGCATGTTATATACTAAAAGTTAAAGGTTCCAACAAATATATACATAAAGTATGTGGAATGGAGAGCAGGAGGAGGAAAAAAGTATATGAATATATATATATATAGTAGATGAATTTGAAATGTTTCAAAATGGTTGTAAGTGATGTAATGATTAATACATGTGAGTATGTTTAAACGAATTGATAAAATAATAAGTGAATAATTGTTAATTGATATGATGTTGAATTCTTTATTAAAATTTTATGAAGAATTGAAGTTATTGGCACAATTTAAAAATAAATATGAAATATAGGTAAAGTGGGAAAACTTTTTTTGAAAGTGCAAGTCCTCCAATGGTCTTATTTGTAAAACTTTAATATTTGTGTTAATTTTATATACTTTGTTATCTTTGATTGAATATCATGTTTTTTATGATGACTTGATATTAGAAATAGATGTAAGTGGAAGAGGCGGTTATGACATCTGAATATATATTCAGGTAATGATATATAAAAATAAATAAATAAAAATAAAACATGGAACTTGTAAGAAAATGGAGATGATGTCATGATGACAAGTTCGCCATGTCACGACATGGAAATCCCAACGTCGCGACAACAATTCATAAATTTTTATGAATTTTATAGTTTGACCTTTGATCAATTGTGGATATTTTAATGAGCTCCTTTAACTCATTATTAGTTCTATCGTAAATTCAATTATTACTAAAATGAGTTAATGATCTACATTAATTAAATAATATGATAAATTGATTTGAAATTTTCAGTAGTTGCTTTGGCAACGAATGTGACATCCTGATGCCTTGACTCGACGATTGGATCGGGTATAGAGGTGTTACAATGATCACTAAACTATTTGAAAGTTTTCATTTAAGTTACTAGGTTGTCACAATCGTTATTCTATGACATTCTCTATTCGCACCACCTATACCACCTATATCAATCGAAAGCTCTTCTTTCCCTTTTCTTCTAACACCCTCATACCCGACCCGATCGCCGAGTTAAGGCATCAAGATGTCACATTCGTTGTCGAAGCAACTACTGAACATTTCAGATCAATTTATCATATTATTTAATTAATGTAAATTATTAACTAATTTTAGTAATACTTGAATTTACGATAAAACTAATTATAAGTTAAAGGAGCTCATAAGACATCCACAATTAGTCAAAGGCCAAATTGTAAAGTTCATAAAAATTTTTGAACTGTCGTCGCAACATTGGGGTTTCCACGTCGTGACATGAAAAACTTGATGTTTTTGAAACTAAACTCAAATATCTTTTTACTATAAAATTTTCAAAATTTATAATTTAGCCAATCAGTATAGTAAATTCTTCAAATTTGTCTATGTTCTGTTGCTTAACAGCTTTGACCTTTCTTTAAAAATTAATTATCTCTTAGTAAGGGGCTTGGATGATGTTTTCGTTTGTTTTTATTGAAAATAGACTCATTAATAATTTAATCATATAAATTTAAACCCATAATTTTATAATTTTTTATGATTTCCTAAAGTCAGAACAGGGGAATCTGAATCCACTCCAACCTTGTTTTACAAAAATTAATATATCTCAAACTATACAATCACGTTTCTTTCACCTTTTCTTCCATATAAAACTAGACTCAATAATATTTAATTCCATATTTAATTCAATCTTTAACTAAATTTCTATAATTTTAGGTGAATTTTCAAAGTTAAGTCATTGCTGTTGCCCAAACTGTTTGAATGAAAATATTATCTTTTCCAAGGTTCTTTGCACTATCTTTCATTCAATAACACATTGATGATCGTAAAACTAACTAAAAATTTGACTTAAGGCAAGCGCACCTATCGAACAATAGTATAGTTATGGTGAGACCGGAAATATCGTATCCACGAGGACCAAAAGTACTAGTAATTACTATCTTTTTATTATCTAGCCTAAAATTTAAGAGAATGTTTTTTAAACTAAACTAATTTTCTAATTTAACTAAGATTACGATAGAGATGAAAGTTGGAAAATACTTCTGAAAAACCAATTGAGAAGACAATACCCAAAAAAGAATCCACCTAGACTTCACTTATTACCTTTGACTTGGATGATTTATTCACTTGACTTATTCCTTAGAAATCCCTGATTTATGTTAATATCCCTTTTGAGGCTAAAAACAACTGACTCTAGGTTGATTAATCGAAATCTCTTTCTAATTAAAACCCCTATTGTCACATTAACTCGATCTATGGATTCCCTTATTAGATTTGACTCTAATCCGGCAGATTTATGTCGTCCTATCTCTAGGATTGCATGCAACTCCGCTTAATTATGAATGATCTACTCTTAAACAGGGACTTTTCCTCCACTGAATAAGCACATCAAAAACCTGAATTAATATCCTGGAATATTAAAGCAAGAATTAAAACTCACAATTATGAATATGAACAAATATTTATCATATAAATCAAAGAGTAATAAGATTCGTCTTAGGTTTCATCTCCCTTAGGTATTTAGGGAGTTTTAGTTCATAATAATAATGGAAAACATCTCAAAGTATGAAAAACAACAAAACATAAAGAAAACTAAAGAACTTCTAGGAAATTGGATGAAAATCTTCAGTCTTGATGTAGATCCTACCTCCGAGGTGATTCCGATGGCTGTTCTCGAGTATTTTCTGCTTCCAACTCTGCGCGTCCCCTCTAATCCTCTTCTAGGGTGTTTATATAGGCTTTAGAATGCTTTCAAACCCTCAAAAGTGGCCTTTTCCGAGTAGAACTAGACTTGGGCTCGATAGGGACACGGCCGTGTGCCTCGCCCGTGTGCAAGTGCTCAAACCGTGTGCAATTCTGACTTGGATTAATGTTGACACGGCCATGACACACGGGCGTGTGGACTGCCCGTGTGCCTCACACGGGCGTGTGGTTTACTCGTGTGGAAATGCCTAAGCCGTGTGTAACACTGTTTTAAGCCAAATTTGTCTGTTTTTGGCCCGTTTCTCACTCTTTTTGCTATCCTAAGCTCTCCTGAGTATAAAAACATGAAATTAAAGGATTAAGAGCATCAAATTCACTAAAACCAAGAAAAAAATCATTCATAAGTATGCCAAGCATAGGGTAAAAATATGTAAAATTTACGGTTTGTCAAATATCCCCACACTTAAGCATTTGCTTATCCTCAAGCAAAATCCTCAACTCACAATCAAAATAAATTCTTCTCAACTTATAATTCTCATTAATAATGTTTCAAAATAATCCACAAGCAAGCATACATTGAAAATTTAACTAAAAGAGCCTTAAAGTTTCAAATAGTCAAAGTTGAGCATTTTAATTATAAAATTATAAGCATACCCCTTTATCTAAGCAATTATCTTTAATTCCAAATTGACAATGGTTGACATCCTCACTAAAGGTTCACTCAAATCACTCAATGTGTTTAAGGTTCAATGATTAAGCACTCATTAGTCAAACATGAAAAGTTATTACCATAGGCTTGCATGAAAATCAAATCTTCACCACTATAAATTAGATGATACACAAATCAAAAGTCTTTGAAGGGTTGTAAAGGGCCTTTGGGTTAAGGTGTGGATAAAGGCTGAAAAAGAAATGGTTAGAATCGAGATTAACTTGATAAATTACCTAACTGGAAAATAACTAACATCACTTGAATAAACATGAGCTTCATCTTAGAATATGGAATTAAATACTTAAACTCAAAAACAAAGAATTACTACCAATATGTATGTGTTTTTTTTTAAGAATAAGAACAAATAATTGTATAAGAGAAAATTATAAGATTCGAGTGAAAGAAAATAGTTAGGTAAGTAACCAAATCAAATCTCGACAAAAAGGGACTCAATAAATTAGGAAAAATTCTCAACGAATCAAAAAGTATGATATAGGGGTTAAAATTTAGGGTAAATTCAAAAAAATAGTTTGTTAAGCTCAAAGGGGTTCACTAAGGGTCAATTATGAGGGTAGGCTTTTTATGGGGTAAATGGGTTAAAATCTAAGTGCCTTTATCATTTTAGTATATCAAATCAAATGTGTGGTCTTGACATGTATAATCTAAGCAAGTTCTAGGATAACAATTCAATTTTGACACACTCATAACCAATAAAATCAGTGAGCAAGAAAAATAAATGCTCTTAAAAGGCTCAAAATCTCACGAAAATTATAGGTATTTGATGTCAATCCTATAAATTCAAAACTTCAAGATAATACCTCAATTCAGGGTAACAAACTAGCAATTTTAATTCTAAAAAATTTTAACTTATCGTACTCGATTCTCTAGTGTCTTAAAGTTTAAGCAATCAATGCACAATTACTTATGATTTAATTCAAAACATATCAACAAAAATCATAGATCAATCAAAATTTACTCTAATAATGATATGAGAAAATTATTTGAGAACAAGAAAAAAATTCAGGGATTTTCTAATAATCACATAGATAACCTCCCCACACTTAAGATGTACATTGTCCTCAATGTATAAAGATAGTTAATAACAATATAAGCATGATATCAGAAGAGAGGGAGAGAAGCGAAACTGCCCTGAATATTTGAATGAGATCCTTGGAGTAGCGAGAGCAAGAATTGTAGTGAAAGCCGAATAAAAGGCATGATTCTGAGGTACTAATAAGAAAATAAACACCACTGTGGAAGAGAATTAAGGGATAATTCAATAATAATCATAAAGATAAGCAGGGTTTAAAAATATAAAACATAAGTCTTCAAAAATAAATAAGAGAAAATAAAATAAAAATAAAATAAAGGGACTCAAAGGTCCTCATCATCAGAGTCGTGAGCCGGTGGCGCTGGAGAAGAAATATGTAGGTGGTGGCAAATCTATCGGAGAGTGGCGTCGATGCTGTCGAATCACTCGAAGCATTGCTACTCAAAGCGAGTGAATCGCTCGGATAAGTCTGTCAAAGTGGCAGCAGGAGGTTGGTGAAGCGGTGGTGGTGGTAGGGGCGGGTCCTCGTGAGGGGGAGGGACATCGTCAGCAATGCCCTCTGGCTTATCTTGGTCAGCAGACTGGACGAGTCTGTACTGAAGTGGTCGACTCCACGGCGTCGCTCTATCATCCGCATATGGATTATACTGGAAATTCCCTATAGAGACATCTGGCCAACTAATGTGAGTGTCGATGACATCTCTAGAGTGTCGAAAAGGCCAAAATGTCGAACGAGGCAAGTCATGTAAGGGCCAAGACAGATGGGGCCTCTCCTATGGCGATCCATCTAGTGGCGAAAGGCGAGGGCGATAAAATACCCCAAGTCAAATACATAGCCAGTCATCATGCTCCATTGAAAGTACGCGTCGGCGGTGCTAACTACTCCGGTGCTCTCTCTCCTCCCAGTTAAAGTGTGAGCCAAAATGGCATGAATGTAGCATAGTACTGGAGAGAGAGAGAGGTTGCCTTCGAACGACTTGCATCATAGGGAACCGTGCTCGCCATAAGGTCGATCCAACAGTAAGATGGCAAATAGTGAATGTGACGGTGAAGCTGTAAGAAATTCTCGGAAGCCATAAACTCCTCCGTGTAAAGGCCGAAGGTAGCTCCAAACTAGGGTACACTCATATGCCTGATGAGTCCACTAAGTCTAAAAACGATAGTACCAGCCTCGTCATGTGTGTTCATCACGTGTTGTAGGTGAAAAGTAGTGCAGAACTCCAATGTCAGCTCTGAATATGTGGGCTCGATGATTGTAAAGAACTGATCTCATGGGGCGGTATCGAGATGGAATCGAACGAGGTGAGCAAGTTGGACCTACTCCAAAGCGGCCCAGTCAATACATCGGCCCACTCCCAATGGTCATACACGTAGTAGTTGAAACAAGTCGTCTTGTGGGCTGGAGGAGAATCGAAGCAGTGGGTGGCGAGCTTCGGTCAAGGCACCTGAGGAGGTTGCGCTAGGACCCTTCCACTTTTTCGAAGCGGGAATAGAAATTTTCTTGCCTCGTGTGTTTGTCATTGAGGCCTAGAAAATAATAGAAGTTAAATATCGCCAAATATTGAACCATGAGTCAATAGAAATAAAATTCTAAAGGAATAAAGCTATAGCCCTAAAAAGAAGATTTTCTAACACTAATCATAATAAAGACTAGAATAATAGAATAAAAACAAAAAGTATTAAAGAATAAAAATAAAACAAGAACCGATAGAAGTTAGTACTAATACTAATTAACTGGAAATAAGGCAACAAATTGGAGAACTATAATAAAGTAATAGTAATAATAATAGGAAAAATAATCATAAGAATGCTAACAAAATATAATGAAAATTAGCAATAATAATAAGGAGGAAAAGAACTAAGTAAAGAAAATAAACTAAAAGTAAAATGGAAGAATGACTAAAAAAATAACAAAGGAATAAATAAAAATAAATAACTAAAACAGTTTAGGGTAAAAGAGGAAACCCCAAAACAGTGGTCAAGGTGTGCACAGTAGTGGACAAAGCTGCTGGCCAGAGTCGGTGCGATTGCCGATGGTGGTGAGTGGGGGAAGACACGGGCGTGGAGAGGTAGGCCGTGTGGTGTGATGTGGGGGCGTAGGGGTGTGGCGTGAAGGTGGAAGGGAAAGAAAGAGAGGGAGTTTGGAGAAGAGGGTCGGCCGGTAGTGGAGGCGCTGGTCAGAGCTGCTAGTGGTCGGGGGGGTTCACAGGGGTAAGGGGAGTCAGGACGGCTGCGGCGACTAAGGGGAGGAGAATTGGGGAAGAAGACAAGGGGAAAAAATTAGGGTTTAGGGGGTTTTAAAAGGGGCACGACCGTGTGAGGCCCGTGTTAGGCTACACTGCCGTGCCACACGCCTATGTGGCTCGCGCCCAGCCTGTGTTTATCGCGAAATTTTGTTACCCACTTGTCACACGGGCTGAAGACACACCCGTGTGGTGCACACGGTCAAGTCGCACTACCGTGTGCCAAGTCCTTCGCTTCTCCCACGCCCGTGTGTCCGAACACACGGCCGTGTGCTTTGCCCGCGTAGCTCCCTGACTTGTTTAAAATTTAAAAAATTAGTTCCAGTTTTCACACGGCCTAGTACACGCCCGTGTATCCAGGTCGTATGAGCAATTGTACTTGTAAAAAAACACTAAAAATAGCTAAAATAAACTAGTTAGTGATGTTAGTGCTTGGGTTGCCTCCCGAGAAGCGCTTATTTAGAGTCTAAGCTCGACTTACCTCAATTTCGTGTGATTACGGTGGATCACGGAGTCGAGACTCCTCTTTCTTACTATCAATTCTATTATCCAAATAAATTTTAAGCCGAGTAATATTTACCTTAAAGGTGCCGAATTGAGAATGATTTACCTCGATGTACTGTATGGGAAAATATTTAGTACCATGAAGCGAGTTGCTCCGTTTATATTAAGCTCTGAAGTAGCAATTCAAGGGTTCTTTTCATTTAACAATACTTTATCCCCAACTTTAATTTACTTTGTTTCATCCCTACGCTATCGTGGTGTCGTTTTGATGTTTCGTGTGCTTTTGGTTTCTCCTTAACATGTGTTTGCCATTCATCTAGCTCATCGATTTGAAGCCTTCGTTCTTCGTGAGTCGCTCCATTTTTATGGTATGGAGTAGAATGATGCTCCATCACATTGTTTTTAAGGGACTCCTGTAGAGAAGTTTAAGTTGTAACATTATTTGAATTAACCGAATCATCTCGATTACTAGATATTTTAACAGAATCATGAGCTTGGAGAGTAATCGTATCATCGCCTACATGAAGTATCAATTCACCTGTGCCAACAACTATGATAGTTCTACCAGTTGCTAAGAGGGGCCTTCCTAAGATTAAAGGCACGTCACTATCCTCTTCCATGTCTAGAATAACAAAATCAATTGGGAATATAAATTTATCAATTTTAACCGGCACGTCTTCAATAATACCTCTAGGAAATCTAATTGTTTTATCTGCTAATTGAATGCTCATCCTAGTTTGTTTGGGTTTCCTAAGACCGAGTTGTTTAAACATTTTATAGGGCATGAAAATAATACTTGCCCTTAGATCAGCCAAAGCATTGTTAACATTTAAACTACCAATTAAGTAAGAAATCGTAAAACTCCCTGGATCTTTCAATTTGTTGGGTAGCTTATTCTGTAGAATGGCTGAGCAAACTGCGTTTAATTCCACATGCGACGCCTCATCCAACTTCTGCTTATTTACTAAAAGCTCCTTTAAAAATTTAACTGCGTTTGGCATTTGCGAAAGAGCTTCAATAAACTGTAAGTTAATATGTAATTTCTTTAATAATTTAAGGAATTTACCAAATTGTTCGTCCGTGTGGTCTTTCCTTGTTACACTGGGGTATGGCACACAAGGTTTATATTCTTTACTTATCGATTTTTACTCACTGTGTTCCACCTCATCCTCACCTTTACTTACCACAATTCCTTGCCTCGGTTCTGGTCCAGGTTAACTAACCGTTCTTCATTCCAAACAGTAATCACATTAAGCTACTCCCTTAGGTTAGTTTTAGTATTACTCGGCAAACTACCTTGTGGTTGTTCAGAAATCAACTTAGCAAGCTGTCCTATTTGAGTTTCGAGCACTTGAATTGACGCTTGCTGATTTTTAAGAGCTGTCTCGGTGTTTTAGAAATGAGTTTCTGGGGGATGTTGTGGTCTTTGATTTCCTTTACCTCCCCAAGAGAAATTAATATGGTTCCTCTAACCTGCATTATAAGTGTTACTATAAGGGTTATTTTGAGGTCTAGAATTGTTATTACCCATATAGTGGACTTTTTCCTCCTCGTTGGTAGGGTTAAAGGATTGATATTCTGTGTTATGTACTCCTCCTCCATTTGAATCACACATCATCACTAGATGTACCTGAGTAGACCCATACAAACCATCAATCTATTTATTTAAAAGTTCTACCTGGTTAGATAGCATAGTAACTGCATCGAGGTTGAAAATACCAGCAGCTTTCGTCATGACTTGCCACTGATAGTTATTCAGTAACATCTCTTCAATAAATTCATAAGCCTCTTCAAGTGTTTTATTGTTTAACGCTCCACCAGCTACGTCGATAAGTTGCCTTGTTGAGGGGTTCACACTGTTCTAAAAAGTCTGAACCTGTAACCATAGAGGTAACCCATGGTGAGGGCACTTTTTTAATAGGTCCTTGTATCTCTTCCATGCATCATAAAGAGTTTCTAAATCCATCTGCACAAAAGAAGAGATATCATTCCTTAATTTAGCCATTTTAGCCAGCGGAAAATATTTAAGTAAAAAGTTTTCGGTCATTTGTTCCCAAGTAATGATTGACCCTCGTGGTAACGAGTTTAACCACTATTTAGCTTTGTTCCTTAATGAGAATGGGAAAAATCGAAGGCGAATGGCATCATCAGAAATGCCATTGATCTTAAAAGTGTCGTAGAGTTTTAGAAAATTTGCTAAATGAGTATTTGGATCCTCATCCTGCAAACCATCAAACTGAACAAACTGTTGTATCATTTGAATCGTGTTTGATTTCAGCTTAAAATTATTTTCAGCAATAGCAGGTCTAACTATACTCGATTCAGCTCCTGTTAAAGTAGGTTTAGCATAATCATACATACTACGAGGGGCAGGATCCTGATTTACTGGGTTTGCAACAACCACAGGAGGTAATGGATTATTTTGATTATCAGCCATCTCCTCGGTTGTGGTTTGAATATTGTCCTCTTGCCCTTCCTCTATGTATCGTAGGCTTCACCTTATTTCTCTTCGGTTTCTGCGAGCTGTGCTTTCGATCTCACTATCAAAAAGTAGAGGTCCTGACGGGTTTCTTCTAATCATAAACTATAAAAACATGCCAGAAGTAAATAAAAGAAAATTTAATAATTTAAGCAAAACTAAAATTAAATTGCAATAAAAATAAAAATGGCTAAAGTAATAAAAATTAAGCGTTCCTAATATCTTAGTCCCCGGCAACGGCGCCAAAAACTTGATGATCGTGAAACTAACTAAAAATTCAACTTAAGGCAAGCGCACCTATCAAACAATAGTATAGTTATGGTGAGACCGGAAATATCGTATCCACGAGGACTAAGAGTACTAGTAATTACTATCTTTTTGTTATCTAGCCTAAAATTTAAGAGAATGTTTTTTAAAGTAAACTAATTTTCTAATTTAGTTAAGATTACGACAGAGATGAAAGTTGGAAAATACTTTTGAAAAACCAATTGAGAAGACAATACCCAAGAAAGAATCCACCTAAACTTCACTTATTACCTTTGACTTAGACGATTTATTCACTTGACTTATTCCGTAGAAATCCCTTATTTATGTTAATATCCTTTTCGAGACTAAAAACAACTGACTCTAGGTTGATTAATTGAAATCTCTTTCTAATTAAAACCCCTATTGTCACATTAACTCGATCTATGGATTCCCTTATTAGATTTGACTTTAATCCGACAGATTTATGTCATCCTATCTCTAGGATTGCATTCAACTCCGCTTAATTATTAATGATCTACGATTAAACAGGGACTTTTCCTCCACTAAATAAGCACATCAAAAACCTAAATTAATATCCTGGAATATTAAAGCAAGAATTAAAACTCATAATTAAGAATAAGAACAAGTATTTATCAGATAAATCAAAAAGTAATAAGATTCATCCTAGATTTCATCTTCCTTAGGTATTTAGGGAGTTTTAGTTTATAATAATAATGGAAAACATCTCAAAGTATGAAAAACAACAAAACATAAAGAAAACCAAAGAACTTCTAGGAAATTAGATGGAAATCTTCACTCTTGATGTAGATCCTGCCTCCAAGGTGATTTTGATGGCTGTTCTCGAGTATTTTCTGCTTCCAACTCCGCGTATCCCCTCTAATCCTCTTCTAGAGTATTTATATAAGCTTTAGAATGCTTCCAAACCCTCAAAAGTGGCCTTTTTTCGAGTAGAACTAGACTTGGGCTTGACTGGGACACGGCCGTGTTCCTCGCCTGTGTGCAAGTGCTCAAACCGTATGCAATTTTGACTTAGATTAATGTCGACACTGCCATGACACACGGGCGTGTGGTTTACCCATATGGAAATGCCTAGGCCATGTGTAACACTGTTTTAAGCCCAATTTATCTATTTTTGGCCCGTTTCTCACTCTTTTTGCTATCCTAAGCTCTCCTGAGTATAAAAACATGAAATTAAAAGATTAGGAGCATCAAATTCACTAAAACCAAGGAAAAAGTCATTCATAAGTATGCCAAGCATGGGGTAAAAATATGTATAATTTACGGTTTATCACACATAATTGCCATACTTTTGATTACTATACAATTTATTCACTTATGTTTATGTGTAAATTATATATTCATTTCTTAATCTTAGTACTTTTCACCATACAAATCACATTCTCTCTTACTAATTTAGTGTTTTAAGTCTCTATGTTTCATCAAATACTTTATATTTCTAGTATTTAGATTAAATACATGTTTCATACATGTCACTCAAAATGTTTTTAACTCAATCTATTGAAATACAAGTAGGTTTAGTATGAAACTTACCTCATTTGTCAAGAATTTCTTCATTTCTTCTTCATTTCCATGCATTTGTCATCTTCACGACTTTCCTTCCTTTTTCTTCTTGTTTTCCTAACTTTCATCTACTATTTTCTTACTTCTAAATTGATGAACATATTCTCTAGAATCTCTACTTCATATTCTCTCTTTAATATCTAAGGAAATTTTCAAAAAAATTTGGTAAAAATGTAGGTTTTCATGGCAAAAGACTAAATTGTAAAGAAAAGAAAACTTCTTTTTTCACCCTTTCACTCAGGATGATAAATTTCCTTCATCCTTCCTTTCTTTTTATACTACCATTTTCTAAATAAAATAATAATAAATATCTAAGTAAAATATTAATAAAATAATATTTAACTAACTAATTAAAAAAATCACCAAAATATCATCAAAATCATCATTACATTCTAGAATTTGTCCTCTTGCTAATTGACCATTTTACCTTTATGATCTTTCAAAATTTCATCCTTGAACCATCACTTAATTTGGTAAAATTGTGATTTAGTCACTCACAATTCTTCACCTATTCAATTTGGCCTCTACATGCCAATTCCATATCTTAGTAAATTGGATTATTTTCACTTTTTGTCATTCAAATTTCTTATTTATACACTTCGATCCCCCTAAATTTTGAATATTTACACTTGAGCTAAAAACTTTTCACATATTTACGATTTAATCCCTTCTTAATACATCATGTCATGCTTCTTGATTTAACGTTCTTTTGATATATTGCAACTTTCATTTTCGTTGATCTTATACCTTATTTCGCTAAGATTTTATCTCATATTATTTACGACCAAGGGGGTTTTGAGGATGTTACATTTCTTTTACGATATAGTTTTATTTTTCATTAAATAACTTTGAACATTACAAATTTGCGAACCAAAATCCAATCAATTTTTTCTCTAACCTTCAACATTGATCGCCAAATTGACTTGGATTTAAGGTATGTTCTCCTACTCATTGATGGGTACTAATTTTAACGCCCCAAGTTTTTAAAAATGTTTCTGTGATTCATTGACACAACTGTGTATCTACTTCAGTGGTTAAGTGTTCTGGATTTGTGTGTGAGGTCTCAAGTTCAAGCCTTAGTTTGGGAAAATTTTGGTTTTTTTTTTAAAGAATAAAGCATTCCTCTAGTAGAGTAGGCTTATGTTATATTGTCTATAATTCTATATTAGAATGGGATTGCTAGTCTAGTGGTTAAGTGGAGTGTTAATATGTTGAAGGTCCTATGTTCGAATCCCTGTGCGAGCGAGGGAGTTTATTTTTGCTTATTTGACTGAAAGAGTTTCAGTCAAACTGAAAGTCTAAGAGGTGGGTTAATGGGAGATGATTGGGGTTATCAGAATATTCTGCTCATTTTTTCCCCAGCAGAAAAAAATTCGATTTCTCTCATTCTCTAAGTCTCTGCTGTCCCCTATTCTCATTCTTTTTTTTTCTCTGAATCTGTTCCTTCTTTCCCTTGTTTTGTAACGTGGTTGGTGCTCATATGATTTGGTAAGTTTTGATAAGTGTAGTAATTGAAGCTATTTTTTTTTAGGGTGTTAATTGATGGGTCTTGTTTTGATTTTGGGAAGGTTAAAGGGCTGGAGTTTCGATCAACGTTGAAGTGGTGTAGTAACGCTGTTACTCTTTTGAAGGTAAGGTTTTTGAAGGCGTTGGGTTTAGCATCTTAATAAAGTTTCATTTAAATTTTGTTTTAACAATGATTCGGGGTATTGGAATATCGATTTATAGGTTCTAGGGCGATTGAGGTTGTTTTAGCTTCAAATCAATATCAGGTGTGTACCCAAAAACACAGAAAACGAGAAACGGAGAAAGCCAAAAAATGATTATGTCGACGCCACACGGGTGTGTAGTCGCCGGTGTGGTAGGCCGTGTGGTAGTACACAGCCATGCGAATGATGACGCCAGGCCGTGCGCGAAGGACACGGCCGTGTGATGGCCGGGTGAGGCTATATGCGACACACGGGCTCGACCAACTAGGCTATGTGGGCCACATGGGCGTGTGGGATTCTGGGTCAGGTCGTGTGATCTAACGACCAAAATCAAATTGGGCCGTGTGGGCTACACGGGCGTGTGAGCCCACACGGGTAAGCCACATGGACGTGTAAGCCCATTTTATTAAAATCTCTATTAGGGTTGCACGGGTCGCCCAAGTCGACTGTGAACCTTCTGTAGGGTCGGTAAGTATTACTTAGACCCTTAAATGTGTGAACTAACTGTTTGATTTTTGTACTGAGTATGAACTGTAATATCTGAATTGACTGTATGATCTGATAAATTGCATATCAGCATGTCATATTTGTATGTTGCATAGCATCGGGGTTGGGCTGATGTTTTGGAGGAAGTATTCTGAAAGGCTCTTAAGCCTGATATCTAGCAGCTCAACTGCAATCATCTGATTATGTGTCGCGTATCAGTACAGCATGGTGTGTAGGGATAAGTGGGTCGATTTTATCCTTACATGGTGTATAGGGTTGGATAAAGTTGGTGTGTAGAGGCTGGTGGGTAAGACTCTGTTATTCTATTCTGTCCTACATGTTATATCTGAGATAGTTTAATGCCCTAATTCGTATCTATTCTGTATCTGAATGGGCTAAGGTCCACACTGATTCTGTAAAAGGGCTCAAGCCGAACTATATATAAATACATGACTGATTTTGGATATTGTGCTGTGTGTATATTTTCTGTGGGGGTTGCACACTGAGTTTGCGAAAACTCACCCTTTTCTGTTTAATCTGTTCAGGTAACCCCCAGACTTAACGGATCGGAGCAGCAGAGAACTCTACAGTGCCCACACATAAAATCTTACACTATTTTACGCAAATTTTTAGATTTATTACTTGTTTGAGTTTTTGATGTAATCTTGGACTTGGACTTTTTGGTTTTTATTTCGGAACTTTATATTGTTTTATGGTTATTTAAACTACTCCTCAACAAACACAGTTTTCCTAAAACTAAGGATTTCGTAAACAAAAATGATTTTTCCTAAATTAATTGATTACAACAGCTTCCGCTTAAAAAGGACAAGTTTTGAAAAAAAAATCTAGTGTGTGATTCCATCAAATTAAATTAAGGTTACTTAACCAGAATGATTTTAACTTAAGGAGTTCGATTTCAAAATCCATCCCATGTGACATCGCCAGATTCGGCCATAACGTCTAGGCCGGGTTTGGGGTGTTACACTAATCCACTGTACTGATTGTCGAATCATTACTTAGAGCTCGCTAGTTAGAGTTAAAAAAAAACTTAATAGCCATTGACTTAAATAAAAACTTTCGAATAATTTAGTGACTTAACTGGAACTTTCGAATAGTTTAATGACTATTTTATAACTTTCTGAAGTTAAGTAACCAAAATATAAACTTATAATATAGTGATCTTAGATGTAGTTTACTATAAAAAAAAACCACAACGAAGATGGGCCCAACATCCTAGTAATTGGTTAAGATTTTTTTTTCCTTCATATGATTATTCCTTTGATATTTTTGAATTTTGTTAATGTGTGTTTAAACCGTTGAATATTGTTGTAGGATTTTGGTTGTTTGTTTTTGTTAAAGAAATTGTATAGTTTTTGTTAATGTGAGAAATTGAAACTATTATATAAAGTGTTTGATGAAAATTTGCATTGGAGTTGTTTTTTTATCATGAATGAAAAAAGATTTGATTATTCTGGAATCGAACATGAAGCAATATATTTTTTTAATCCCTTAACTTCTTGAACAAGAGAAGCAAAGCTTGTTATACCTCCTCTAGACTTAGAAACATGTTAGCATGATAGGGCACTTGAGAAATTTAAGACCAATCTTTCGGTTGGCTCGAAGGCATCGGTGACCAACCCTCCTAGACCTTGCTCTCTATCCAAACCCTAACCTCAGCAAGGGACCAAATGGAGCCATCTGCTTCCTTTTAGAAGACTCGGACATCCCACTTCCAAAGACAGTCCACCTGCTTGGTAAATGTTTTTGACAGGCACCCGTTTTTTAGGTTTGCACACTCTTTAAGTGTGAAGATGTTGTTGAAGACTATTGGGCCCCATCTGAGCATAAAAATCTCATACTACCATAATAGAATGATTCCCGCTGTGCACGTCTTGCATATCCTTTACATACTCTCTGATGGTAACCCCTCTGTAACATCCCGCCATGTCATACTAGTAGACAATAGGACGTCTCCTATAAATACCCTCCTAGACAGTGGAGGAAGGATCTTTAGCCTCTCAAGAAACCTTTAAAAACATATCATCCTCAAGTTCCTCTATCGTCTTTTACTTGTCCTCTTGCCTCTTTTTGGCTCTCCGCCTCTTAAGGTGAATTGACTTCCTTAATACCACCACATCCTCGTACATTGTATCAACAAAGCTGATAGTGATTTTTTTTATTAATTATTTCGATATAAAAAAAAGGTGATTTGCAAATGCTTTTAGAACCAGAATAATAGTCAAGTTGGTTAGGTCATCAGTTCACGATCTGATTGGTTCGAATGATTTAAAGAAAATAAATTATTAAAAATCAAAAAATATATATATAAATCAATTCAGCCAATTTTCTTAGCTTAATTCAACTAATTCGTATCAATTCACGGATTAATCAATTTTATACCTCTCCTTAAGATATCGATAAATTTTAATAATACTGATTATTTAAAATTTTATCCCAACATAAAAAATAAGCCATGTGTGATTCCGCCTAGAAGACACCTATGTAATAACTTTTCTTCTATTAATTTATTAATATGATACAATCTTTCTAGTTTTGACATCATTATTCCATCTTTAACTTTCATGATATGACAGTCTTTTACATAATTTGAAGGTGTAACTATGAATTTAACATTCAATATTTATATTATTTATCAAATTAATTTTTTTAGTTAAATTTGATTTTTTAATCTTTTAAAAAAAATTAAAAACGCTTTTCTTAATAAAAATAATGATTAAAATATTGTTTGTATGGCAACTCGTATGACAGTCTAAGTGCAAATCATATTAACATAAAATTATTTTTTTATATATTACGTCAATAAATAATTTAAAATTTTAAAAATATATATAATTTAGAAAAATAAAAAAAATTAGTATGGTGTGCATGTGGATTGTTATGCACGTTCACATATTTAAAAAATTAACATTTTAGTTAGTATTTTTGTTTAAAAAGTATCATTTTGACTATTTTTTAAAAGGTTGATGGTCGAATTTAATTGTTTTTTTAAGGTTAAGAGCCAAATTTAGCTAAAAAATGATAAATTTAACCAAAAAAATATAAACATTAAGGGCTAAATTTGACATTATATTTTTTTATATTTTAGGCACTTACCCATAATCCAGTTGTTTTTTTAAAAATAATAAAATTTTAATTTTAATTCAATTCTTCATGTTTAAAAAAATAAATAAATTTAATAAATTTTTTGTTGTATAAGATATAATTATTTATTTATGCGATAAGTAAATCTTTAAATGTCAAAATAGTGTTGAATAAAAAATAATGTTAGCAGTTCGTGGCAAATAAAATAAATGAAAATTTGATGTATATAAATAAACAAAACCAAAACTTATGTATCATAATATATATTGAACTAAAATTTATATATAGTTTTAAAAAAGAACTTTTTGTATGTAAAATAGAAATTTTATAATACGTGTATGTGTGTGGAAATAATATATTTAAAACATAAAGGTATGTTTAAAATTAAAAATCAATAAATTAAAAAATTAAAAAATTGATGGTTTGAAACTAATCAATAATAATACTTGAAACATGTACAATATTAAAATGAAAAAAATAGATTAAATTGTGAGTAAAATAAAATTTTAAACACATAAATACATCATACTAAGAATGCTAAATAAATATAATTATTTATCGTGATGATGCCATTAATCTTGAATTGATGTTGAATTAATTTGTGACACAAACTCAATCAACAACATTCTTAATATATGCAATTGATGGATGTAATAAAATGTTTATAATAAAATTCAAATGTATAAAAAAATAAAAATAAAACTTTGATCGAATAATAAATTTAAGATTTTCCTAATGCAATTGATACAAGTTTAATTATCACTATATACATATTTTTATTTTTTTAATAAATATGAAAATATATTTTAATAATTTTTTAACTAAATTAGTGTCTGATTAACTCGTCACATTAACCTACTATACAAAACCGACTTAAATAATAGTGATGATGATGTAACCCCAATCTCTGCTAGGCCCAATAAGATGGTAGCCTTGTGGGTTATGCCTAATACTAGCACAACCCTATTATAACCTTTTTCAATTAATTAACATTCAAATGGACTGATGATAACTTTTGTATAATGTATAAGGTGTATATTTAATTTTTATATTTTAATTTGATTAATTTTAATTTTTATATTTTTTGAATTTTGAAAATTTTTCTACCCTAAAACAATAACAAGTAAATTCATAAGTTGTGGACTTTAGTCTTTATATTTAAATGTCAATTTCAGTTTAAGCGATAGTTGTTAAATTTATTAACCAAAACACTATGGCTAGTTATAAGTATTATGTATAAATAGCAAATCAATTTACCCATTACATATGTGATAATATGTTTATCGCATCATATTTTATAAATAGTAGAATTTAACTTAATAAATTTAACGATTATCATTTGAATCATGAATATAATTTCAAATTTCAAAAATGACGAGACTAAATTAGACTTATTCAAGAGCAGAGTTACTTGCCCAAGCCCGAAGAAAATTTTAGAAAGTTTGAACAAAAATATTAGACTCGAAAAATGGAATTGGACAAAAAATTAAGTCTGTATAAAATATGAGTCAGACTTAAACTCAAACATTCAAGGTTCGGGTCCAATCCAATCCATTTTTTAAGTTTGTAACATATTATGTTATATTATATTATGAATATGCAATTTATAACACATAAAACTTAATTAAGTAAAAATATATAGTACTATAATATAAATATTAAAAAATTGCTAAGTATCCCATATATAAAATTTAAATAAATAGAAAAAAAATAAAATATTAAATTAAAAATAATATAAATATTTTTTAAAAATAATATGAGCGGATTTTAAATAAATTTAAAATAACTAATTTCAAATATAAACGAATTTGTATATTTTAAACGGGCATAGTACTAGAAAAGGCCCATCTCCTAAAGTATTTATAGAAATGGGCCACTCCAAAAAATAATTACTAGAATGGACCAAAAATACTAAAACGCGCTAACGTGGATGCATTTTCGGGGGAAAACATAGAAAAGCATGTTGATGAAGACACACTTTTCCCCTTGTCAACAAAAACACGCTGACATGGACACGTTTTTTCCCGTGCTTGGGCTAAATTTTAAAAAATGGTTATTTTTTTTAAAACATTATAAAAATGGACCAATATTTTAAAATTTTACAAGAATAAACCTTTATAAAGATCCCAAGTGATTTTTATTTTTTTTTTTATTTTTTTGTGCCACCAATTAATGTGAAAATAGAACTTACAAAACAGATTTTTATATAGACCCAAAGTGTCATTTCTATTGTTTTCTTAAGCAATGTGATATGTGAGATATATGTATATATAGACTCATGAATAGGTTTGCAGCTTATTCTTAGACAATGTGAGATTCCTTCATTTTTTAACTAACAACATAAGATTAAATGCTACACTATATTTTATATTTCTTTATTTATAGAGTTTAATTTTTTTTACAAAAAGTTAACATTTGTTACATTATAAATAAAAAATTTAAACCCTATAAGTAAAAAAAATTATAAATTATAAAATTAGTATAGTAAAATATTTAAAAAATTACTAATAGTTGAGTGATCATTTTGTAAGTTTTTATAATTCGATAGTCAAAAAACTATAGTTAAGTGACTACTAATGTAATTTAATCTAGGTATAAAAATATGATAAATAATTATTATATTTTATTATTATATTTCTATAAAAAACTTACTTAACATAATTATATACTATGTTTAAATAGATTATTTATCTCGTCAAAATACATCTAAAATAAATTTATCAGCATTCATTAGGGGATGAAAATTAAATTAAAATTAGAATTAAAAAAGTAACTAGTATAGTAAATATTAAAAAAATATATTTTAAAAAAGAGATCAATTTTTTAAAATTACAAAAAAAAAATACTATTTGAGTGCCAAATACTCACAATTTATTTATTAATCAAACATTCATAACATAACATAAATTAAATAAATAAAAATTAAAAGTATAACTTCTAAATTGAAATAATGGAAAATTATTTTAAAAATTAGAATTGTATGGATATTAACTTTAAACATTAAAAATTGAATAAAAGATTACTGCATGTATAAGTTTCATATGTGCAAATTGTTCTTTCTTTTTAATGGTCCTTTTGTATATGCTAGCAATTCTAAAATGTAACAAGATTAAATATATCAAAAGATAATTTTATAATATGAGAAAATGTTAACAAAATATTAAAAAAATAGAACCTCTATAAGTAAAAAAATTATAAAATATAGTACAACATTTAATCTTATGTTGTTAGTTAAAAGAGGAAGTAATTCTACATTGTCTAAGAACAAGTTGCAAACCTATTCATGAAATAAAATATACACATATCTCACATCTCACGTTTGTAATATGCTTATTTCGCCCGGGCTCATAAAAAACAAAAATAAAAATATATATTTTTAAAACCAAACAAAAATAAATAATTGACCAAATTGTTTATAGGGCCAAAGTCCATTTACAAAACCCAAAACTAAAATAAAAAACAATACAATAAAAGTCCATTAAACTAAAATAACCCATGACCCAATTGAATAAACCCTCAAACCCAATTCCAATAGCCCAAACACGAGGCCCAATACACCTAAAAAGAATCTCAGCAGCCTGAAAATGCCAGAAACTTCTGAAATAAACACGAGGGATTCTCACGCACGACTGCCTCCGTGCACCTCCGTACATCCACGTCAATGGAACCTATAAGAAGGAAAAATAAACAGCAAGGGAATGCACGAGAAAGAGGCTAACAGAATTTACAACGATTGACAGCAAGAAAATGTAATTTTATTTTTTGATTTTACTCTGTAAATCTGGCTATAAAAGCCGACAAATGTACCTGCAAAAAACTTACGCACACTTTACGCATACTATGCATAGAGAATAGAAGAAAAGCAATAAAAAATTAGCAGAGGTGATTTCACATTTTTCTTTCTCTTTTGTTTTTTTTCGGATTTATTTTCTTCTTGGTTAGCTCGATTTTTTTTATGCGAATTGAGGTCGATGAGAGCCCAAATACTTCTGAGATGCGGATGTAAGGGTGAGAGGTCAAGCAACGTTGAAAGCTCCTTTATTCTATGAACCTCTTTTCCTTCTTTAAAAAAAATAACATGAGATTTGAATTTTCTTTTCAAATAAAGGAAAAAGGAGGAAGAATATACTTACTAAATCCTTTAGGGTGTGGTCATGCACCTTCAATGGCATAATCGGTGCGTTGTTTGGGTGTTGTTGGTCACTAAACAATGGTGGTTTGGCGGCTGCGTGCTAATGGAACCCTAGCCGACTGATTTCAGGGGTTTTTTGTTTAAAAAAAATTAAGAGGTCGGCTGTGTTAAAAAAATAGGAGAAGAGGAGCCAAAATGAGGGTTTAAGGGTGTTAAAACGGCGTCGTTCCAAGAGGGGTAAGATCCGCGCGCTGACCCACTTAACAGGCCGGATCCGCGCGCATTTGCTTGAATTGGGGAATTTGCGCGCGTGGCCCTTCTCCTTCGCGCTGATTTTGAATTAGGCTCTATTCATACTTTATTTATTTTTTAAATTGCACCTGGAATTAGGATATTGCATCAATTTAGCCCGCACTTAAGCTCTGCGTTTTCAGATCTGGATTATTTCCAGCTTTAGTCCCTTGGCCTTTGTGCGCATTACGCACTAGTCTTCTGTTTAATTTCTAGAATTTGTAAATTATCCCTTATATTATGATTTTATTTCGATTAAGGTTTTTCATCATTTTTTTTAAAAATTCATTTCCCATGCATTTTTTAATTCTTGCTTAATTATTTTTATAACATATCATTTCAACATTTTGTATAATATTTTATATAAATGTGTTATTACCTTATTATTTATATATATGTAATTCATGATAAAATTAGTTTTATTCCATGTATATTATTAATCTTGTATTATTTTATACACATAATTTCTTTTAAATTTATTCCTATATCTTATTATACATCTATGTTGTTTAAAGGAAAATCCTACATATTTTGTGTATTTTTTTAATTACTATTATACATAACTCATGTTAAATTATTTTTACTATAGTCCACGTTATTGATTTCATATTAATATTTTTTTATATATATTTTTCTTTAAAATTATTTGTGCGTATAATGCGTTTCTTCTAAGAACTATATTTTAAATCATACAATTTATTTATTTTATACACTTTCATATTTTATTATCCTTATGTATGTATTATTTATATGTACCATCAATCCAAATCAATTTGTTACATGTAAAATTATGTTATATATCATTTTGTTTCAAAATTCCCTTTATAAATATAGTTTTATAAATATACATCACTAGATTTATGTATTTTATAAATATAATTTTTTACCATTTGTGTATATGATTATATTTTTAAAATTTGTTACATGTATAATTTATATATTTATTTAATTTTTCATACATTATTAATTTCATGCTATTTTTTACAAATAATTATTCCAAAATTTATTTATATATACATGTTTTATGAATTTATTATATACATTATATCTTATCATGTGTTTTATTATTCTTTTATGTTTTATATATTATTTAAGCTATCATGCATATTGACAATTTTTAAATGAATTTGTGTTTAAAATATTTTGCATATTATTCGATTCAAATGTTTTATTCTACAATATTTATTTCAAATAATTACATATCTCTAGTTTTTATACAAACTTGTCAACTCATATTATGTATTCATTAATTCATCATTATTTCGAAAATGTTTTATACTATATTGACTTCTAATTCCCTTTTATTTTGTACATATTTTATGGATCGTTTTATATTGTGCCATGTTAATTATTGTTGTATATTATTTTTATATTGATTGTTCACCATCCATGTTTAAAAAATTTGGTCACACTGTACTTAGAATAATTGCACATAATTGTTGGATTTATTAATTGAGGTTTATTGTACTATATGTGTGCATATTATTTCATGTTCATTAACCCTTTTTTATATAAATGTTTTGTTACAATGCATTAAGTATTCCATCTACTTTAAAACCAATAAACGTGTTTTGAACTAATTTTTAATTTTCCTCGTTAGTCAAAAATTTTGAAATAATGCAATATTCAATATTTGAGGAATTCGGGAAATCGTGCCCTCCCGTGCTGGGTATGATTTTTTCGATGAACTAAATATTTGGATATCCTTTTATAAGTTTAACGTACAAGTTTTTGAGAGTCAAAAATCAATCGTATTTTTAAAGGTATAAGGGATCGTGTCCAATCGTGTTGGATATGATGCTGCATATATTTGAAACGAGAGAATTTTGACCACTAATTTGAACTAGTCAAACATTTTAAAAAGAATTATACTTCGAAAGACTTTTTTTAAAAAACCTTTGATATAAGGATAGCATCGAATCAAATTGGTACCAATTTTTGAACGTAATGAGGGTGCTCACCCTTTCACGTGCGTAACCGACTACTAAACCCATTTTTGATTTTGCGTGGACCAAAATTATATTTAATGAAACAAAACGTTTTAGTAGGTGACCTAATCACACATAAACCAAGAGATTGGTGGCGACTCCACATTTTCGTTTTAAAAAAAATCGGTCCCCATTTTTTTTTCTCTTCAAAATAAAAAATAGTTTCGATAATGTTGCTTAAGAAAACAAAAGAAATGAGATTTTAAATTTATATAAAGATTTGATTTATAAATTTTGCTTACATATTAATTGGTGTGACTAAAATAAATAATGCTGCCCCCATCAGGGTGCTTTTTTACGTTTTTTTCTAAAAATACCCGTTTCAAATAATTTCGGAAATGAGGGTTTATCGGTACTATGCCCATTTTAAAATGATACGTATTAAGAAAACATGAAATATACTAATTTTATGGTCAAACTAATCTCCTTCAAGCCTCAATTACATAGGGGATCCAACCAGAAGCATATAAAACCATAGCCACACGCGCCATCAGAAGCTGTAATGTCACATCACTACAAAACAAAGCGTAACACAAGTTACGTGCACGACACTCTCCCTTCTCTGGTCCCCTTATACATACCCCATCTCCAACTATGCCACGTGGAGGCATCTTGTCTTTCCAAGTCACGTATCCTGTCTCTCAACGATAATTAACCACTCCATTTCTCACGCTTTACACTTATCAAAATGTTTGCAGTCTTTTTTTAAGTTTTTAATCTCAAACTCAGAAAAGAAAAATACAAAAACCGAAAATGGCGTTTGCCGCTTTGTTTATTTCGGCGACAAAGCTCGCCGGAATAATCATGACTGTTTCTATCGCAGCTAATGCTTTCTCTTTCTCGCGTTACCGGAAAAAGCATCTCCGGCGGTTCGATTCTCCCATCGATGAATCCTCCGATACTCTTGCTGATTTTAATGTCAACGGTAAGTGAGCAGTTAATCAATCAGACTCTATTTTTCTTCCCTCTGATTGCTTGAAGTAATGTTGTTTATCTATAGCTTTTGAACTGCATTTGTGTTGGATTTAGAGTGAAGCTCTCCAAGTATATGGAAAGTATACTCATGAAGTTGCTTGCTTCTTCTTTTTCTTCTTCTTTTGGATATTTTTCTCTTTGATTGGAACGATAAAAGAATATAAAAAGGCTATAGTATTATAGTGAACTTTCCTACTCTTTGATAGAGAAACAGTGTTAACTATAGGTCTAGGTTTGGTACGAGGAACGAAAGGGAAAGCAAATCGCCATTTGTTTTGTACGTAATTCAATAGGAGTAGTCTTTTTTGGTTTGTTTAGTAGAAACTAAATACGATTGGAATGTAAAACATTTTTTTAGAATTTCTAGATAAAATTTTTGTTTATATAAATACGTAACTTTGAATAAATTCTGAAGTTTGCGAATCGTTTGATTTACTCAATAATTTTATAATAAACTATATGCTAATCGGATTGTTAGTCTTACTGAATTGGATTGCTATTATTCCTTGATTGTATCAATTGGAAGATCATTGGGAGATAGTGATTTCTGGTAACAGAGGAGAGAAAAAGGGGATAAAGAAGAGAAGGTTTTTATCTTGACTGTATCAATGGAGCTAATATTTCTTAGTTACGTGACAAATTGAGGCATTTTAACTTCCATCTGATTGTCAAAAAAATTGTGTGCTATCTGATGAATTTTATGTGTTTAGGAGAGGAGGAAGATGGGTTTTTCTTTGGATTAGCAACAGCCCCAGCACATGTGGAAGACAAGCTCAATGATGCTTGGCTACAGTTTGCTGAAGAAAATCCTTGTCATAAATCAGAAAAAGGTGATGATGATATGATGGAAGCTGATGCAGTGATTGGTGCTGCTGATGGTGGCTCGCATCAAGCTCCATTAGCTAGGAAAGAGTCTAGCAAGAAGAAGAAGCCTCTTAAGGTTGCCATGGAAGCCATGATAAGAGGGTTACAAAAGTTTGTAGAGGATGAGTCTGAAGAAGAGACTGCTTCCAAGGAGGAATGCAATCATAATGTAGCTGCATGGCACAATGTTCCTCACCCGTAAGCCTTGTTAACTGATAAATGATAACTTTATTTACAAGAAAGGTTTATCCTACCCCTCACTGATTTTTGACTTCGTGAGAAATGAATTGCTTTAATTGTTTCAGGGAGGAGAGATTAAAATTTTGGTCTGATCCTGATATAGAACTGAATCTGGCCAAAGATACTGGCATTAGCATCTTTCGGATGGGAATAGACTGGAGTCGAATCATGCCACAGGAGCCAGTTAATGGGATTAAGGATGCTGTAAGTTTGATGTAACTTTACAGTTGTAACGATGCTTTCCATCTATTGTGATTCCATTTTTCATTATATAGGCAGAAGAAGTTACAAATGGTAGGAAAGTTTAGCATACTAAGTTAAGTTGATGTCATTCTGACTGACTTCGGATCTAATTTTGGTTTGGTGTGCAACTGAAACATGTTTCTTTGTCCATGGGTGTGACAGGGGAATATTTCATAAAAGTTATGGCAATAGCTCAAATATACCTCAGTTTCTCTCTCTCTCTCATAATCACTTCCATAAGGCACATAGGGGGTCCTAGGATTTCAGTAAGTAAAAGAGACTCAAGCTGAAGGGTACGTAGAAGGCTATCATACTGGTGATGAAAAGTAATTGTTTTTGGTTGGTTGTTGCTCAAATTTAAGACATCTGTATGGCATCCAAGTTTAATTGGTTTCTTATATTCAACGCCAATGGGTCCACATTTAGATAGGTTGTATGATGTTGCTTTTCAGGTAAATTTTGCAGCATTGGAGCGATATAAATGGATCATCAGCAGGGTTCGCTCTAATGGAATGAAGGTGATGCTCACACTGTTTCATCACTCACTGCCCCCATGGGCTGGTGATTATGGTGGATGGAAGCTGGAGAAAACTGTTGATTACTTCATGGAATTTACCAAGTAAATATTCCGTCAAATAGTAATTTCTATTATGCATTTTTGCTGCTCTGATCATACTTTTCTCAATGCAATCAAGGTTGGCTGATGACAACTCTATTCTCATCTTTCTCTTGCATAAGCCAAGAGAGAGAGAGAGAGAGAGAGAGAGAGAGAGAGAGAGAGAGAGAGAGAGAGAGCTTTATAAACAATCTTTAACGACTTTTGATTTAAATATTACTAAAAGAAAGGTAGACTGCTGGAGTTAAAACACATAGTTACTAGGTGAGAGAGTGGTAAGAATTCAACATATTGGTGCTCTTAACTGAAATCTAAATCGGACTATAAGGCAGAGATTAGGCTGCTAATTCATATTTCATGAGAGCCATTTTAGGCTATTTTTAATTTAGGAACTTCTGGTTTTGTTTGTCCTGCCTGTTTTCTAACTCCTTTTTTGTGTGTTTATCATGCAGGCTTGTCGTCAACAGCGTATCAGATATGGTTGACTATTGGATAACATTTAATGAACCTCATGTCTTCTGTATGCTTACTTATTGTGCGGGTGCTTGGCCCGGAGGCCATCCTGATATGATAGAGGCTGCCACTTCTGCTTTACCAACTGGAGTTTTTAGACAGGCCTTGCATTGGATGGCCATTGCACATTCAAAGGCCTACGACTATATCCATGAACAAAGGTTTTTCTTCCTTATGAAGACTTGAGAAAAGGATTTTTTTGTCAAAAAAATTAACATATTTCTAACAAGTTAGATATTTTTGATACTTGAAGTTGCGAAATACTGCATGTCTCACCTGTTTGACAGATTTCCCAAATATATGACATTCTAATTACTATTTCATTTCAGCAGCACATTATCAAAAAAAGTGGTTGGAGTAGCACATAATGTATCATTTACAAGGCCATATGGTCTCTTTGATGTTGCTGCTGTTACATTGGCCAATTCTCTCACCCTTTTTCCGTATGTGGATAGTATATGTGACAAGCTGGATTTTATAGGCATAAACTACTATGGACAGGTTCTTTCCTTTTTCACGTTCATCATTTTCCTGTTAAAAAAAATGTACTATTCTTCAATTTAAATCTATTGAGATTATTCTGCTGGCCAGGAAGTGATATCTGGAGCTGGACTAAAGCTTGTAGAGACTGATGAGTATAGTGAATCAGGGCGAGGGGTTTATCCAGATGGTTTGTATCGCCTGCTAATAGATTTCCATGAAAGATACAAGCACCTTAAGGTTCCCTTCATCATTACGGAGAATGGGATTGCTGATGAAACAGATGTGATCCGTAGGCCCTATCTTTTAGAGCATTTGCTTGCTGTTTATGCAGCAATGCTCAAGGTTTGGCTTTCAATTTTGGGAAATCTGGAGTTAGGTTTTCTGAAATTAGTTAGTCGTAGAACCAAGTACTAACCTTCTTGTTTATTACAGGGTGTCCCTGTCCTCGGTTACCTTTTTTGGACTATTTCTGACAACTGGGAATGGGCTGATGGTTATGGTCCCAAGTTTGGACTTGTAGCTGTTGATCGTGCCAATGGCCTTGTTCGGATCCCACGTCCTTCATATTACCTCTTTACCAAGGTTATTATTGTATTCATAAGGATGTTCCATCATTGGCCTTCCTGTTGCTACTCTTATGTGTTTGTACTGAAACATCGTAGTCCATATCGATTTTAGGTGGTAACCACAGGCAAAATTACTCGTGAAGACAGGGAAAAAGCATGGAATGAACTTCAAAAAGCTGCTAAAGAGAAGCAAACAAGACCTTTCTATCGGGAAGTTAATAAACAAGGTTTGATGTATGCAGGTACTACCGCATCTCCTTATTGCATGTTCATATTAGTCTACTTTTATTGACATTAGTTCTTGGCATATAGAATGTAAAACGATTGATACTGTTGGCTTGCATCCCTCTCTAGGATGATCCATGATAGCTACACGGAAATAAAGTTGCTTTTGAATTTGAAATCTAAAGTTTAATAAATACACGTAGGAGGCAATTGGCATAACCTTAAATACATTTCATGCATGTCATTATACTATCTCGCATGCTCACTACATTTCCCAACTAGTCACTTGAAAATGACCTTGTGGAGGCATGTTAAAAATTTTTCCTATAATTTGCAAATCCGACTTGATTTGTATTTTCTGTTGATGGTTTTCTTTTTGTCTTTCTCAAAATGCTAAAGTCCCAATAATAATATTTCTATTATTCCTTTTATCATTTCGATTTTGATAGGAGGCCTTGATGAACCTACACAACGGCCTTTTATTGAAAGGGATTGGCGGTTTGGACACTACGAGATGGAAGGACTGCAGGATCCATTAAGCCGTTTATCCCGATACCTTCTCCGTCCTTTCTCCCTCAGAAAGAAGAGAAAGCATAAGAAAGTTAATTCTGAATTGGTTCTTGAGCCCCTTGAGCTAAGTGCCTGATAGCTTATCCATGCTTTACTTATATATCCTTCAACATTGCTATTCAAGTGAGGAGTATTACAATTTTAAATCTAGGTATATGAACTCTAGAATAGCGCCAAGCAGTCAGTATAGGTACTTTTCCCTTAGAAGCTAAGGTTCAAGCTCTTGTAATGAAATAAAACATGTCTGACTTAAACCTGTTTATGTAATGAAACAGGTACTATTCAGCTATAACTCTTAAATATTTCTGTTCATGGAAGAAAGAAACAAAACTGGAAACTTTTGTCTGTTTCCCCATGGTCAGTGGTAAAGGGAGAAAAACCAAGATTTGGTGCCCCTCTCTTGTTCCACGTGGAAACATTTTTGTTATAGTCAACCATTATTTGCAGGCTCTGCAATATGGAATCAAAGAACCAATCATTTCAGTGTGGAATCATGTGACTTTTGGATAGCTGTGGCGTTCGGCATACGTAAATTGAATTTTGGATATATGACTTAATCCTCAAAATAGATCAAATTATGCCTAAGATTGTTTTATTTTCTTAGTATAGGCTCATCTTCGGCCTAGTCGGCTTGTCTACCTGAACTCAAGCGGGGCCAATTAAGTCCAAGTTGGGCTAAATCTACTAGGTCAAGTGGATTATTTAACCGCACATACTTTCGTAATATGGTAGGTAAATGTTTTTCGAGACTTGAGCCGGGCTTTCTTTATGATAGCAAGTTTTGGTTTTGGTTACCTAATCTTCTCTTTTGCTAGAAATTGGAAAATGAATGATTGACCATTGGAAGTGTGTGCTTAAAGTTGAGGATAAAGTTTTACATAGAAATCCAATTTTGATAACAATTAAAGCAATATAATTTTTTGTAAACATGCCCTTCATTCTTTCAAACTCTTAACGTCAAAAACTGCATTATGAAGTCCATTCGAATCCTCTGAAAAATCTACAATAACATCCAAATAACGAGTCAATGCCGGGCGGCTCCATTATAAACAAACAAATCCATAAAAAAGTTCTGTCAAAACTATTGCTTGAAAGTGCTCTTTATCTTGTCCTCAACTAAAACGTGGTTTCCAATCGATATCAGCCATTCAATTTTCATGGTTTGAATTTTTTAAGCCAAGTTAAACCTTGTAATAGCCCCCCCCTTTCTTTTCCTTAAATTCTACGCCATGGTGAAATGCATTAAATCTTTCTTGAACTTGTAGATGATTTGTTCAACTTTGAACCAAAGATGGCCCCTAGATCTCCACCTAAAAGAGTTTCCATTTCTCACTCATTCACATCTTTCTTCCTTGGTTTCTTAATTCCTTGCATTAATGCTGCACCCTTGGGTCCAGAATCCGATAGAGTAATCAAGCTGCCGAACCAGCCGGCGACGCCATCGATATCACAGTTTTCGGGGTATGTCACAGTGAATGAAGAACATGGAAGGGCACTTTTCTACTGGTTCTTTGAAGCACAGTCTGAGGCATCTAAAAAACCTCTCCTGCTTTGGCTTAATGGAGGTTTATATTACATAGAATTTTCAATTTCTAGAGAACTATATGCAATCATTTATTTAATGATGAATGTATTATGTATGACTCTTGTTTTATGCGTTGGGTGTTAAAGGACCTGGTTGTTCATCAATAGCCTATGGTGCAGCTTCGGAGTTGGGTCCACTAAGAGTTGGTGAAAATGGTGTTGATCTTCATTTCAACGAATTTGCTTGGAATCAAGGTTCATCCTCTTTCTCTCCTCTATTTTGATGAAAAAAAAAAGTTATATTTTCTTGGATTAAAGTTACATTTTAACCTTTTTAAAAATTCATTTTTTAATTTTGATTCTTGTTATTTAAGGGTCAAGCTGCATGTCAAGCCTAAATGTCACTTAATATAATTCGAAAGTTTGGATAAAAATATTATATATGAAATTGATATTAGACAAAAGAAAAAATGTTTAAAACATGGGCCGAGTGTGAATTTTAATATTTAAGACTCGAGTTTTGCTCGATTCAAATAATTTTATGATATATATATTTATTTTATTTTTATATATTATGTAATTTTTATATAAAAATTAAATAGTATTATAGTATAAATATTATAATTTAAAGTTAAAATAAAGAAAAATATATAAAATTAGTAAATATAAAATAAAATTTAACATATATTTTATTAAAAAAAAAAAATATATAGACAAAACTTAAATTGAATTAGATTAACTATTTTTATTTAAAGAAAAACATATAAATTTTTTTATTAAAAAAATAAACTTCACAAAATTTAATGGGGTAAGAGATTGGAGGATATGTCATATATGAGTATGACATAAACTTGTCCTGTCCCGGCCTGCATGTCCTATTATAATATATATATTATTTCTGAAATGAGACTGACAAATTCATAAATTTGTATCCATAGAGGCGAATTTGCTGTTTGTAGAATCTCCGGTTGGAGTGGGCTTCTCTTACACCAATACAACCTCCGATCTCACTAAATTGGACGATGCCTTTGTTGGTAATTCCCAACTATTTATATCATAGAAGTATAGAGGATGAGAATACATCAAATTATTTTATATAAAATTGAACAGTAATGTAACTAAAACTCTATTTCTCTTTTCATTTAGCTGAGGATGTATACATGTTTTTGGTGGAGTGGCTTCAAAGATTTCCACACTTCAAAACTCGTGATTTCTTCATCTCTGGGGAGAGTTATGCAGGTATTATTTGTATCCTTTTCTTTCTTTTTATTTATAAATATGTTTTTATATTTCAATAAAATTCAAGATTTAATTTAATTACTTACAAATTTTAAAAATTAAAATTTTTTATTTTTTAATTTAAATATTTAATCTGACCAGAAATATTAGTAATATTTTCTATCAAAATTTTTTAATTTAACATGTTGACAAGAGTAGAGCTAAGGGGACAAACAAGGGCCCAACCCCCTCTAAAATAAAAATTTTCATGTTTAGTTCTTTTATAATTTTAACAATTTTAAATTAATATATGATAAAATTACACTTTGACCTCTTTAAGAATGAGAACAAATTGATTTAATCTTTAAAATTTCACTTTTGTTATAATAAAAATATACAACTTTGTTCCGGCCTCCCTAAAAAAATTTTCTAATTTCGCCCCTACATGTTGATTAGGTAATTTTTATATGATGAGACATGTGATTGATAAAAACTAAATATCTCAAACTGAAATTTTTTAATAAAAAAAATACTAGCCATGCTAATTGATTAAATTAGGAATTTTTTAATTGATAAATGAAAAAAATTAATTTTTAACTTTTAAACTACATGAACTAAAGTTTAAAATTTGTCAAAATACAAGGATTCGCAATAGATTTTGCCCTAATTTATATATATATATATATATAATCTGATGAAAGTATTTTTTATTCTATCACTGAATTAGCAATAGAATAATATTTTTTATGATTAAATTTAAGCATCCATGGTAAATCACATTTTAGTTTTAATTTAAATCATTCAAAATAATGAATTACACTTTCAATTTTATATAACAAGATAAATATATTAACATTCATCATTTAAGCATTTTCATTCAGCATGAGCCTAAAATTAATGAAAAATAAACCCTTTCGTTATTATATATTCATTTAGGCTTTATACACATGATAAATTAAAAAAAAAAAATTGTCATGTGTCTTCAAGGGCAACTTAATAGGGTAGGTAAGGCCTTCACCTTCCAAAATAAAAAATTATTTACGTAGTTTCTCTCTAAAATAATAAAATAATAAAATAATATATAATAAAATTGTACTTTGACCCCTAAAAAAAATCTTTTCTAGTCTCTTAAAAATAAAAAAGTTATAAATTAATAAATGATATAATTACTTTTTTACCCCTAAAAAATTTATAATTAAAATTTGACTCCCTACCTAATAATAATCCTATACATATTTAATAATTCTTCATGTGTTGCAGGCCATTATGTGCCCCAGCTAGCAGAGCTTGTGTATGATAGAAACAATGACACAACTCGATACCCATTCATCAACCTCAAAGGCTTTATGGTAACCTGTTCTTTCATGCTATAGGAATTATAAAAAACCATAAACTCACACACCTTTACATTTTATCCATTTTCATGACTATAGTCAATACATGTTGCAGGTGGGAAATCCAGTCACCGATGATAACTATGACTACACTGGCATAATGGACTATGCTTGGAGCCACTCTGTCATATCAGATGAGTTCTACCATAACATCAAACAAGTATGTGATTTCAAGGAACTGTATTGGTCCACTGAATGCAACGCTCTTGTTAACCAAGTCTTCGACATATACTCAGAGATTGATATTTATAATATTTATGACCCCAAATGTCTTATTAACACCACATCATCAGCAACTGCTAATAAGGTGATTTTCTATCTATAATTTAGCAAGCTACCTAACATGAAATTATGCACAAAGTTTCTTATGAATAAAAAGATGTTCCATGCCATTTCGCAGATAAAAATTGATGGGTTTAAGCGAGTGACGATACTTGCAGGAGGTTATGATCCATGCTATTCTCCATATTCAGAAATGTATTTCAACAGGCCAGATGTTCAAACATCTATTCATGCTGACAGTAGAGGAGAAAAATGGGTGAGCTGCAAGTAAGTACAAGAGCAAGTAAGTACAAGGATAGTATTGTTTATATATATATATATTTGATCCACTAACATGACTTTTTCTTTTTTTTCCCAGAGATTCTATCTTGAATTCATATAATTTTTCTGTTTTTTCTGTACTGCCTGTCTACGAGAAGCTCATCAAAGAAAAACTGAAGATATGGATGTATAGGTAAGATAATCTTTCATACTCCATTATCATAAAATGGAATATTGGACCATGAATAAGTTCATATATATGAGATATTGGGTTTTTATGATCAAAAACCTTTTCTTTTTTTTCTTTTTAAAGTTTGACAATAGTTTAAGAGCGGGCAAATAAATTGGAATATTGGACCATAAATGCCAAAGTGGATAAGAGTGAAATGGATGGGACCTTCTAGGAGTTCAGTAAAAGAAAAGATTGGAAGTGGTGGGGGCCAAGGGAAGAAATGATAAATAAGTTTTTAACTTTGTTCTATATTAGTGTTGTTTTAAAATTGGTATATTATTAATACCGGTATGTTTTGGTATCTGTTTTAAGTTTATCAGTATCTTTTAAGTATTTTTTTTCATAAATAAAATTTAATTTTTAATATTATATATTATATACGTGAATATATCTTAATTAAATAAGTATAAATATGTTTATTTGCTTAAAATTTAACTTATATGAGAACATAGTTCGGTATTGATTGAAACAAATCGTGACATATAAAATTAGCAAAACACATCAAAATATATTCGCCAAAACAAAATTTAAACTACTTGATACCAATTTAAAACTGATATGATAGCTGCCAATCAGGAAAGTATCGATAAACCATGGTCTTATTATCTAATATGTATTTTGGTTGGTTGGCATAAACAGTGGGGACATGGATGGAAGAGTACCTATCATAGGTTCCAGATACTGTGTTGAAGCACTTGGGCTCCCAGTCAAATCACCCTGGCGTTCTTGGTTCCACAACAAGCAGGTTCCTTCTTCATTTTCCTGTAAAATCAACCTGCATGTAATATGAATATTTGTGTATATATATTTATATATAAAGTTGGAAATTGAAAATTTTCAGGTTGGAGGGAGGATAGTGGAATACGAAGGGCTGACATTAGTGACGGTGAGAGGGGCAGGTCACTTGGTGCCTCTAAACAAACCCAGTGAGGCTCTTGCCCTCATCCATTCCTTCTTGTCGGATGAACCACTACCCAATCACAGATAGATGATATATGCATTAAGGCTGGCATTCCTTGTTTGCTTCACAACACAACCTTTTAATTCAAATCATTAAGATTCAACCTCTACACAATTTAAATTAAAAAAATGGTTTAGAAAAAAAAGAAGAAGAAAAAGAAAGGGTAAGCTACAAAGTACAAACCATTGATGAGATTGTAACATACACTTGTGTTATGAGTTGGTATGTATGTATTATTGGCAATTCCCATGGTTGGTTTGTGTTTCAATCAGGATCCTAATTGTCTGTTTCAGAATAAAGCTTTTTATTCTATTTATTTAAAGGGCAAATCCCTCTGTCTTGAATTGTTGTTTAATGTTATTTTTATTTGTTCATCATACATGCAAATGTTGTCTCCTAAATTTATAGTTAAATGTGGATTCCATTCCTATTCATCCCTGAATTTTGACTGTCGATGGATATGTGGTTACAGAAAAAATGCTCAAATAATCTATCTAACTTCTTTATTTAAATTACACTATATTAATAACATCTCTACAATGCAATAATGCAACCCAATTGATGAAAGTACTTAGGAGATCCCTGTATTACTGTATCAAATTAGTCCCTCTATTATTAAATAAATCAATTTAATACCTGTACTATTAAAAAGAATCAAATAAGGCCAAATTGGAATAAAGTCAACATTTACTGTTTAACAAAGTTAATATTTTTAAAGTTTTTATGGTTTCGTAAATGAAATATTTTATTTGGAATTGAACTACAATTAAATAATAATTTTCAAGATATTTCTAATACAACAAATGTTAACTTTGTTACAATTTGAACTCATTTGATTCTTTTTAATAGTATAGGGGATAAATTGATCCATTTAATAATAGAGGACTAATTTGATATGGTCCCTAGAATCCAAGGATCTCCTAAGTGCTTTAACCCAAGCCAATCAGAGTTGCTTTAGACAGACATGGTAATGAATCATTGTATTAGTGGTAAATAGCAAACAAAAATAACGCAACAAAAGTAACACTTCATTTGGAAGTCCTTATACTTACTTTAGATCATTTCCTAACCTAACCAATTTTCCATATTTTGAGAATCGGGATGATCGAAGATGACTTCTTCAATTTTTTGTTATCAACTTCAACTTACCGCAGTCAGATGTAGATCTGTGAGATATATGTCTCCAGTGTTATCTTTCCAAGCCATCTGAAAAACAAAAGACGAATATCAGACAAAAATTAGTTTCTCCTTATTGGTCTTCAGAATATAAATGAATAAAACAAGAGACGAATTAAAGCCCACTTACGCAAAAAAGGTTAAAGTGTAGCTCCGGAAGGACTGGGTGACATTTCGTAAACATATATACACACTGATCAAAACAAGAAATGAGGCTTGAGTAAAAAACAAAATTGTGCAGATATGTCTAACATAAACAAAGGTAACATTGAGACCTACGTTATAGGGATCCATGAGGTATAAGGATGGTATTGTATGTGATCTTGTCAAGCTTGTATATGTATTCAAACCAGAATAACCCCATCTACAAGTTTTATCAAAATTTCATCAATAAAGATGGAAATTCTAGGAAACAGGATATAAGTCGAGAGGTGTATATCGTATTGTCAGGGCTATTATCGTCACAGCCATTTGAATTAATACTTTCCCCTTTACCTCTGTTTCCTCAAGTTTTTCCATCCATTGTTCAACCTGCAACAATAACTCCAGAGTATCAAGCAATCGACTCTAAAAGGAAAACACTAATAGCGTATGATCATTGCTATTCCTAAGTAAATTGCATTATTTCATAGCCAGAAGATACAACCAAAAGATGGAAAATAATTGCATCAGAACTTAAAGTTGGATGGTAGTAAGCATAGATCATTCCAATAATCCATATGTAACGTTCAAGGCCTGAGAGGAAATGCCACTCATGCAAGTGAGGAAAGCTGGGCTTTGCAGGATCAGTATATCCTGCAACAGTTTTTCTTTCCATCAGTATGACACAAAATAGTTTAAATAGAAATTATACTTTGGAAAGTTACCCACCAAGTGAAAAGGTAAATGGATTCCAGAGAACCTCAAACACTCCAGGCACATCCCAAACTAGGATAACCACCAAAAAGCAGGCAACGTTTTTTAGAGCAATGACTGACCCTTTCTCGTTGTACTCATTTTATATACCAAGTGCTCCAAAAACCATAAGAGAACAGAGTATGCATTGGGCATATATAGTACAACATATAACTATTATTGAGGACGACACAGCAAAAAAAAGAAATTTAGTCGTCATATCATCTGTTCAACCAAATACTCAAGGTCAGAATGTGAAAAAAATTATATTAAGGTTATATACTATTCACTTTAGGGGAACTTATACCTGTGCAAACCTAGCAAGACTGAAATCTTTGCCTACATAATAATATGAGAAGTTCCCAAATCCAGTCATCCACACATAAGCCGCAATGAAAACTTGGATAGCATTATAGATCTCTTTTGCTGCAAAGTAATGGTACATCAAAAACAAAACCTGTAAAATAAAGGGGTTAAGAGTAAGACTATTGGTCCTGGTGAAGCACAATGCTTGAACGCTTGAAGTATAACTGACATCAGCTGATGGACTGTTAACTTTTTATGCAATCCAACACGTGCACTATCATAATAAGTAGGCAACAATATTCTGGGAAGAAAATTTTGCAGATTTACAAAGTCATGTGAAAGAATCACAAACCTGCATCAAACCTTTCCACTCAGTTTGGTGTCTGTTCAAATGAAGTATAGATTTCCCTGAAAATGGTGACTTATCATGGTGCATTTGAAAGAAGTTATCACTGAAACTATGATTAGAAGGAAGTAGAGGAACAAGAAGAGATCCCGATTATAGTTCTGCATAGACAGAAGATGAAAGAGAAAACTCAATTAGCAAGCAATAACAACATTTTAGGTTATACTCGTTGCAGTGAATTTTAAAAAGCATGGCTTGCTACAACATTTTGTAAGAAGAATAGAGTGTTCAGTAGTTCATACTTCAATTCAAATTGTTTTTCTTTAAACCTTTTAACAAATTCAGCATTTCCTCCAATTTAAAATCTATTTTGGCCACATGATTATAAGAAGGAAATGCATCATGAATTTTCATAATGCAGTACTCATATTCACCTTTTTGGAAGAGGCAAACACATCAGTGCGGTCGCAGACGTAATACTACGCCAAAAGAACGCCAAATTCAGATCTATATGAACATAATTAAGAACAGAGAGCAAGTTAGATTACATACTATTAATTCTCGGATGTAAATGCTTCATAAAATTCGCTTACATAGCTCGAAGTGTCAGCCGGTTCTCAACGAAGAAAGTCTCATCCATCATAAGAAACCTTAACATAAACAAAGCATAGAAATTAAGCCACTGATCAACGAAAATCGAAAGAAATGAGAGCGAAAACTAGAATTAAAAAAAAATATAAAATCAGATGACAAACTTAAAAAATGGAGACAAGGAAGATGTTTAGGATCGAGCTTTAGGAGAAGCTGATTGAAGACCTCCGGCTTCCAACAAAACCGCTCTATCATCCTCTTCAACGGCATTGTTTCCGCTTTCAACGGAACTCAGATCAGATTGCCTACTACGAAAATACAAAAAGAAAAGTTACTTGTTTTGCACCAACAAATTACCGCTAATTTTAATCGCATTACAAAGAAAAAATGTGGAATTGAGCGCTTACGCATTGGATGCCAGGGAATTTTTATTGTACTACAATATTCTTCATAGACCCAAGCTGAAATCATCGGAAATATACCGAGAAAAAAAGACACCTAGAAAAAGAATTCAAAATTCAAACTTCAAAAAATAATTTTAAAAATGTAAGATCGAAAAATAGCAGAGAATGCTGAAACGTACCTGACCAGGAGTGATCGGGCCGACGATAATCATTAATTTGGCAACTTCCGGGGAAAGAACAACTGAATTTTCTTTTGAATATAATAAAAACTTAAGTTAAGCCGCCAAAACAAAGTGTTTTTGGTTTTTGTTTTGTTTTGTCTTTTTTTTTTTGACAGAGCGTATTTGAGTGTACTAGACAGTGAGTTAATAAATTTAAGGCAAAACGTACTCGTTTACATTTTTTTTTCGTCAGGTACTTTTTTTTTTGGCTACATTTTGAAAAAAAAAAACAAACAAACAAACAAACTTTTCAAGAAGAATATATTTCCAAATTAAATCATTATTTTTCTAATAAAATTACATACTAAAATGTTAAACTTTTTTAATATGATAACCTGCATCTGCATAACAATACACATTTACTTCAAGTTCATTTTTATTTTTATATTTTAATTTTTTATAAATTTTAAATTATTTATTGAAATAGCGAGAAATAATAGCATGTTATTATAAAATATATATTGACTGTCATGCAAATTATGATGCCAACATTATTAAAAAACTAATATTTTAATTAACATTTCTATTAAGAAAAACAATTATGACTTTTTTAAAATATTAATGCCCAAATTTAACTAAAAAACATAAGGATCAAAATGACAAAAAATATAAATATTGAGAGTTAAATTTGACATTATGCCTAAATTTAAGGAGAAAAATCTCACAGAAATATGATTTTTTGGATGAGCTAAAAAAGGTTAAAATATACTTCCCACGATTTGGAATTTAGTCTGTATGCTTTTACTTTTAGGTATTTAATTTCTCTACTTTTTAGATTTCAACATTTATGTTAAATTATTAACACTATTAAAATTTTTTCATTAAATTTATTGGCGTGACATTTTATTAGTATGTATTGTTGTATTCATTTTAGGGAATGGAGTAGATCTAGTAAGATAGAGTTCATAATTTTCATTAATAGCTTGTTATTTTATTCAAGCATAAGTAAACATTCAGAATATATTTTAAAATATTTTTTTATAATATTGCTACTTCAAGAGCACGTTTGTAATATGAAAACTTAAAACAAGTTCTCTAAGAAGTTCTCATTAGTAAGACATGAGCACATTTGAAGCATGAAATGCTAAAACAAATTTTCATTAGTAATATTTCCCACATTAATTTAATTGACAACTTATCTTAATTAGTTCAGAGTTATACTCAATCATAATTTTAAAATCTTGCAACTTCATTCTTATCATAACGAGGTTTAGGTAGAAGATCTTACAATTTCAAGTACATAAAATCATAAACATGCTATAATAAAATAAATTATAGTAAAATATATTTGAAGATCTTTAACATTATAGTCATCACCCAGCACTATTACAAATATTAAAACAACTTTGTTTTCATAATAACATTTATAAATTAAGGCTCCGTTTGTTTTACTGAAAATGACTTCTAGAAAATGATTTCTGGAAAATGATTTACTTTTCTGGAAAAGCTAATATTTTCTGGTGTTTGAATGAATCTGTGTAAAATATTTTCTGTTATTTGGTAGATTTCTTAAAAATATTTTATAAAAGTTATTTTCAATTAAATAAACATACATTTGAGGTTTTCTTATTTTTTTCATTGTTTAATTGAATTTATTTTTATCTATAATTTTATATTTTACATTGTTTCTGCATATATTAAAAATATTATGTTAAATTCAGATTCATTACAACGTCATTTTTTAATTACATTACTACTAAGTGAATATTTTTTATTTAAAAATGTGACATCAACAAAATTGACAAAAAAATTAACGATGTCAACAATTGGACTTGATTTTCAAATTTGAAAAGTAAAGGGACAAAATTCTTGAAAATAAAAGTACAAAGACTAAAATACAAATCTGTGAAGTAAATATAGACTTATGACATATTTTGACCTTTATACTACAAAATATTTATTATTAATATATTTATAACTATAATAAATATTTATTATTAAAATATTATATTGAATATTTTCAATAATATGTGAATAATATTTTATTTAAAATTATTTTTTTAAAATTTATTATTAAAATAAAATTGAAATATTAAATAATTTATTAAAATAATAAATTATATTATTATCTTAACAATTTATTATATGACTAAATATAAATAATTAAATATGTATGTTTAAAAATATTAAAAATATAATATTTTAAATATTTTTTTTAAAAATTATTATTAATATAATAGTATTAAGCTTGATTTAAGTTAATTTTTATATAAAAATAAAATTATCTATAGATGAGCTCTTTTCCGAAAAATGACTTACGCTTTTCAAAAGGAGCAAGTCATTTTACAGGAAAAAAAGGGCTTATTTTACTTTAACCTGTAAGTCATTTTCTGTTGGCCAAACTATTTTCTAAGAAACAGACACAGAAAAATGCATAAAACATTTTCCATAAAACTTTTTTTAGAATTATGATTAAATTGAAACTATTTGTAATATTTGAGGGTTAATTTTTTTAAATTATGACTAAATTGATATAATATGTAAAAGTTGAGGGTTAAATTTTTTATATACAAATTTTTTAAATGCCATGTTAGTTTGCCGTTTGTAATTTTAACGAGAGTGACTAAAATGACCAAACGATGTAACCTCAATGCTTAAATTGCAAACTTTTTTAGTTTGAGTACCTAAAATGAAAACTTTTATATTTTGGTGACTAACTGTGTAGTTTACACTAAAAATAAAGAAAAGAAATCAAATATTATGTTGATAACGTTTTATGAAATAAAGATAAAAGAGAGTAAAGAACAAATAAATTGGGAAAGCAAAAGAACTATGATATTTTATTGATTAATGAGGATATTTACAATGGTTCTCTAAAGCCTATATTTATTTGTATTGAATATCAATAAAGCCTATATTTTACTGGGAAAGCCTATATTATCTAAAGCCTATATTTTATTGGGAAAGCAAAAGCCTATATTTACAATGGTTCTCTAAAGCCTATATTTATAGGCATAAAAAATATAAATAAAATAAAACTCTACTTTTAATGAATATTAAAGTCCTAATGTATATCAAACTTATCTTAATATTAATAGACGTCCACTTAATAATAAAATATTCGTAACAATATTAATATTAATTTCCAGATGAGTTTTGTATTATTTTAATAAATAAATATATATTTTTGAAATGAACCGGGTTGGACTTTATAATAAAACAAATCAAAGTACAAGCGAACCTATTGAAGATGGGTTTACGAGAGTGAAGAAACAAACATAATTAAAAACAAGAACCAAAATAATAAACAAAATGAAATTGAAAAAGAAAACAAATTAAAAGCCAGCCTAGACTTAGATCCCAAAAGTAAACCCTAGAAGCTTGTATCGGTGCTAGATTCCTAAAAGGTAAATCTTCCCAAAAAATTGATCTTTTGCATTTCTTTACCTTTCCTTTTACCCAAACGTTCCCCTTTCTGCTATCAATCTAGTTCTCTTGGTCTGAGGAACAAAGATCCCACTCCGGTGTCTTTTATCATTCCTAAGTCCAGGTAACTTTCTTTTCTTGTTCTTAGACATTCTGTTGCTAGGCTATGAGCGATAATGTTTGTGGATCTAGGCACGTCAGCAAACTTTAGCTGTTGAAACGATGACTTTGTCTTATGTATATCGTCGATGATAGCCCAAACCTCCGATTTGTCTCTAACGCTCCTTTTGCTTTTGTTTATGATGGATTTCGACCACGTGCTGGAGACCAACTAGATGCTTAACCGTACTGCCAGTAGACAGGCAAGGCCTCCTGCCACAAACGGAGAAGCTACACGATCATGCAGTTTCTATTTTGTGACCAAAACAACCCCTTGGAAGTCACGAACGACTAGTCCCGAAGTAGATCTATTCAAGTCTTGATGGAAAGCGTTGTCAAAGTTTACTTTGACTGACTGGGCGTTTGGAGGTACCCAAGCCTCTTCGCTCGTAGATCTGGTAACATCCCTTTGTTCTAGACCATTTATTTCTGAAATATATATTTGGATCCAATCTATGATCTATTTACTTATACGATAGACTCCTTCATGCTTGGTTTTGTTCCTATTTGTCCAGATCCCCCATACTCCATGGAGGAATACCTTACACTGTTCTTCAGTGCACTGGGAAAAAACCAGTTGAACCATTCTACATCAGGCATTTCAAGTAATAATAGTACCTATTGTAAGTTTAAGTTATTCCATACATCTGCTAAAACTTGACAATCTCTAAACACATGATGTAGGGTTTTGGGACTACTACTACATCAGGGTCAGAGACTGTTCCCCACACTCGCCTATGCTGCAAATTAACCATAGTGGGAAGGAAGTTCCATGTTGCCTTCCACATATGAATTTTTACTTTTGCGGGAATCTGCAATTTCCATATTTTCGTATAGAGGTCTTTAAGAGCATAATTTGTATAATTAGGCCGAAATGTATTTTTATGTAATAGTTTATAGGCAGTTTTGACTGTGAACTTGCTAGATAGGTCCCCTCGCCAAACAAAGATATCCTCTTTTCTCTCTTTCAGCAAAAGAATTTGCAAGACTTGGTTTGCAACCTTATCGAGGAAGGTACTTCTGATCAGGTCTTCTTTCCATATCATGTTGTCATTATAAATATAATTTGCCACCACATTCAAACCCCTTAAATTAATATTTTCATGGATATGATAGGATGGCGAACCTGGCAACCATGCATCCTCCATTATGGAAATATTAGCGCTGAAGCCAATTCTCCAACAAAGCCCACTCATTAGCAAACCCCTCGCTAACCACACACTTTTCTAGGTAAACGAAGGTAAATTGCCTAAATTCGTATTCAAAAAACTAAAATTTGGATAATATTTTGCTTTTAAAACATAAGCTAATAACAACTTAGGATGATTAATCAAATGCCAACCTTGTTTTGAGAATAAAACGACATTAAATTTAACTAAGCTGCGAAAACCCAACCCTTTCAATTCCTTCGACTCACTAAGATGTTTCCAAGAACACCAATGAATCCCAAGTTTCCCTAGTCCTTTTTGCCACCAGAATTTAGCCATGATTCCTTCCATCTCATTACATAGGGCTTTTGGGAGTCAAAAACACACCAAAGAATAAGTAAGAATTGCTTGCAATATTGATTTAATGAACACTTCGTGTCCCTCTTATGATAAATAGCGAATACTCCATCCTTCAATACATTTTTTAAATTTGTCTATTAAAATCTGAAATGGCTTCTTCTTGCGTCGCCCCACCATGTTAGGGAGACCAAGATATCTTTCTGGATCGTCAGAATGTCAGACATTTAAAAGCCCAAAACCAATTGTCTGTCATATGCAGAAGTGTTGGTGCTGAAAAAACAGTAGAGTTGTTGAAATTTATGCATTGACTCGAGCACTGCTCATACTCTCGTAAAATAGTTTTTAGTACATTTGTCCCTCGAATCGATGCTTCACTAAACAAAATGGAATCATCGGTAAAAAGAAAATGTGAAATTGAGGGTCCATTCCTGCTGGCTTTTGTACCCTTTAACCAGCCGTCCCGAACTGCAATTCTCATTAGTGAAGATAATCATTCACTACATAGTAGAAAAAGAAACAAACTCAAAGGGTCACCTTGTCGAAGACCTCTACTAGGACGAAAATAGGTCACCTTGTCGAAGACCTCTACTAGGACGAAAACATTCCCCTACTTGACCATTTAGAACAATTGAAAATGATACGATTCAAATACATCTCATTATAAGCTTCACCTAACGATTATCAAATCCTAACTGAATAATCATGCCTTTTATGAAACCCTATTCAACTATGTCATAAGTTTTACTCATGTCTAGTTTTAATGTCATAAATCATTTATTCCCCACTCACTTTTGACGAAAAGTATATAGAACTTCGTAGGAAAGTAATACATTAGCAGATATTAATCTACCCGACACAAACACACTTTGAGATTTATCAATACAACTAACTATTACACCTTTCATGCGATTGACTAGAACTTTTGCAACTATTTTGTAAATAACACTGCATAAACTAATGGGTCCAAAATTTACCAAATTCGTGGGATAATGGACTTTTGGTAAAAGGACAGTATTAGTCAAATTTACTGAAATAGGGTCCATACCATCAATAAAAAATTTTAAGCAAAACTCAGCAACATCTCGTCCAACAATGTGCCAGAATCTTTGGAAAAAAATTTGCTAGAAACCCATCATCTCCTGGAGCCTTCGTAGGCTCCATCTCCTTTAACGCTTCTCTTACTTCGTCAACTATGAAAGGAGTTGTTAATTGCATATTTGTCTTCTGAGAGATGACTGGCACGATCCCCCCTAAAATTTGAGACATATCTCTAACACCATTAGAAGTGAACAAATGTTGAAAATAATCCCGCACAATACTGTTCATCTCGTCGATCTCTGTTGTTTCATTTCCATATCCTCTTTGTAGGGATTTGATTTGACTACCCGATTTACAGCTGGAAGCATACTTATGAAAAAATGTTGTGTTCTTGTCTCCTACTTTCAGCCAGTTTGCACGAGCGCGTTGTTCCTAGAAACATTTGTCTTTATCAATTTCTAAGCTGAGATAGATTCTGGTATCAATGATACGTGCAAGATTTTCATCGTTAACATCTTTTAACTGAGCCTCCAACTATCACGCGAGTTTCTCCTTTATCCCTTTGCGTTTACGAGCTATACCCCTCAACCATTGAACGAGGCTGGTTTTCCAAAAAAGGACCTCGTGAACAATTCCAATATATGAGAACAGTATCTTTAAAAGAATTCTCCAAAATCCACCATGCTTCAAATAAAAAACTCATCCTTGTATGGTTGTTTGTAATTTGATCAATGTGAATAAGTATTGGGCAATGGTTAGATAATGAATGAGGATGATGTTTAATAAAAGCATTGGGAAACATGTTTATTCACTCAACACCAGCCAATCCTCTATCCAACCTTTCTCGGATGTTTGTTTTCTGTAAATTTCCTCTCTCTCATGTGTGCCATGCCCTTAAATAACCTAAATCCAATAGCTAACATTCTTTTAGTACGTTCCTAAAAACCTCCATGCATCGCTCATTTCTAGGAAGACCTTCATTCTTTTCACTCGCGTACATTATCTCATTAAAATCCTCATAGACTAACCAAGGAATTATTTGATCTTAAGCCAAAAGCCGAAGTAAATCTCATGACTCCTCACTACCGAGGGCATATGGAGAGCCATAAGAACCAGTAAATCTCCACCTATGCACTCCATCGTCTTTCTCAACCTCCACATCAACATGACTGATGGGAAAACTTTTTAAACTAATAGTGACATTTCCTTCCATGCTAAGCAAAGCCTTCCTCTTGATCCCTTCGCTGCTACCTCAAACAAAAATCTAACTTTCTCCATTCTAACTTTATTGATTTTTGTCTCCATAAAGAAGATAATTTGGGGATTATGTAGTTTCAACACATGCTGAAGCATTCAAATAGCCCTAGGGTTCCCCAAACCCTGAACGTTCCAACTTATAATTTTCATTACGACTGGTCGGCTTGCTTTTTGGCAGCCACCGTTATAAATTAAAAATTTCCCGAACCCTTCTCAGTGATATTCTCCACCCCACCTGTAGCCAACATCATGCGATCCTCACCCAAGGTTTGTCGAGGACATTTTTTCCCTTCTCCCCATTCTAGCACCACCTCCTCAGAATCGTGCTCCATTGATGTCCCTTAGATACAAGAGATGGGTCCCCTATTAAATTTAAACCTAGCATAGAATCAAAACTCTTGTAGTTTCCATATCGATTCATAGATTCCAACTTTGTGCGCCCTATCCGATAATTTTACGAGCTGCTTCCCCAATTTGATCGTTTCCAATCATCTCTTAACCATATACTACCCATTGCTAGGGCACATTTTAATTGTGCCGTAATAGACAAATCCCAACCCATCTCAGCAACTTCAAAAACCTAAAGACATTCTCTCCTCACAGAAAGAATCGCTATGGCCCAGCTTGCCATAAAAGAAGCAGAACAAATTCATATGTTCATATTTAAAGTGTATACAGCCTAGATTTCCAGGTGAAAACAATAATATTTTCTTCCTCTTCAAGGGGAGATGTACATCTATACAAACCCTAATTATCATATAACTCCTTAGGCCCTTAGTAATACTCTCACCATCATATTCAACAAAATGTCTAATAAAGTTACCAATCTGTTTGGCTAAGACTTCAGAGAAAAACCCTGAAGGGATATCATGCACTTGGACCCAAAAAAACGCATAAATCAAAGGAACTTTTAGGGGATCCTTCCCAATACCCAATCAATGAAATAATAACATGTGGTTATTAAATGTCCAAGGAGATCCATTAATCACTCGCTCTAAATCCATCAGATGAAAGAAATGAAACAAGAAACTCTTCTCCCTTAAATCCAATATTTGAATACCTTTGACGAGATGCCAAAGGTTAGCTAACGTACCCCGCATGGCAGGAAAGTGAATAACACTTGCTATAAAAAAAAACCCAACCAAACAGAAATCATGTTCTTCTCCGTCAATTGAATCGTTCCTTTATGCTTATTCAATCTCATCTTCTTGATCATCAAGGGACAATGTCGCCAATGTGTTCTCCATTACTAAGAAAAACCCCTTGGATCTGTTTTGTCCCACTAGCGTGTTAGAACTGAAACAGATCTATATTCGAACCAAGAAAATTGACAAGAAACCTTAGAAAATAGTTACTGTCGTAAACAAAAGAACAAAATGAATTAAAACCCTAATCGTGCTTTAGAGAGAAAGCAGACAATAGTGTGCAAAGAAAGCAGACACTTGTGGATCTAATAAATAAATATTTTTAAAATTAAATGAAAGTAATAAAATTAATTAAATATTTTTAAAAATACTTTGTAATTACATTATTTTTAATTTAAAAATGATTTTTTTATAAATTCATTACAAAAATTAATATTATAAAAAATATTATAATTTTAATATATACAATTCACTCATAGCATGGAATTATAAACTAATTATAATATATAATATAAATAAAATCCAACCCAAATTGTTTTAACCCAACCAAATTTGAATTAAACCAAACAAAAAAAATTGAAATTCAAAATCCTAAAATTAATTTTACCTACACAAAATTATATCTTTGTAATCACGAATTACCTCCTTTCTTGATTAATACAAATTAATTCATTGTTAAATATTTTTTTATTTATAATCAATTCAATTAGTGAAACATAACAAATAAAAGTCAGACAATTTATTTATGCCACATCAGCAAAGTTAATAAACGTTAATTTTTTCATCTATTTCGGGGTGATTTGACAAACAATACAAGTTCAATGGCTAAAAGAGATTAAAAATTAAATGGAAGGCTAAAATAACTTTTCCTAGAAATTAAATAGAAAGTTGAAGGGCTAAATAAATCATTATGCCTTAGTTAAATAATTAATTGAGTTGATGTCATTCATCAATTGAATTTCAATTCACTTATGAAATTACTAAAAATCTATTATTTTTCAAAAAGTAACAAATATCATTTTGAAGGTATTTTTGTCCTTTTACATTTTCTATAAAATGTAGAAAAACACATGCACATGATTAGATTTGAATAAAAAAATATTATCATTTCAATTAAAACCTTAATTTTTATATTAAATTTTGTAATAAATTTATTATATTATTACTTTTTTATTGTGTAATAATCTAATTAATGTTAAATTTGTTAATAATTTTAACTTAACAAATTTGAAAACAGGAATTGCATTGTAATGAAAGTGACCAAACATCCATCATTTTCATACCATCTTCCAATTTTTATCCACCAAATGTATTCGCTTTATAACTTCTTTTCCCTTGGTCGGATTTTAAGTTCAACACCCTTTCATAGAATAGGACTTATTGCACTGAATGTCCTCGAAACTATCTTCCAGATTTTGAATCGGTGCGTAAACTTTAATATGTTCTAACTGAGCCATAAAGGTATTAGTATTGTATCATTTAGGCCTTAAATGCGTGTCTGAAATTGAAGTGGAGTATATTTAAAAATATAAATCAAATTGTAAATACGTCTATATCTACAATGGACAACTTGAATATGATGTTTTAAATAAATAGACAATATCAATAAATTTTAAGATCGACAATTTTTTTAATACATCAGATCTAAATTATTTGTGCAATAGATATACACAAAATTTACAATTTAAGCTGCATGGGTTAAATATTATCTACACTAGATTTAACGGCTAAGCTAATAACTAGGGTGACAAAAGGACCGAATTAATATAATACTAATAATTTGAAGGTTCAATTAGTACATTTTAAAATTTGAAAATAAATTTAGAATGTGAAACATAATTTAAGGATATCTAATGTAATTAAACCTAAAACAGAACTTGTTTGATGTTTTTGTCGCTTACTTATTTGGGTAATATTTTAAGTCTGATTAACATTGCATTCGCCTGCTAATAGGCTGTTGGATTTGAAGACAATAGCAGATATAATTGATGTACTTTGTTTAGTTTTAAAATGAATTTATTGGATGCAAATATAACCAACCGGCCGAGAAAGAATACAAAATGTTACATGAAATTTACATAAAATATTCATAGTATTAGTGAGTGAAACAAAGACAAATCAGAAACGAAGTGACAAGAAAAATCCAATGGTTTGCAGCTTTATGTCAACTACACTTAAATTAATTAAACTATTTGTAAATTAATATTTTGGTTATTCAACTTCAAAACATTATAAAATAGCCACTGAATTATTTAGAAGTTTTTATTTAATTCATTGAACTGTTAAAAGTATTTTTATATGGCCCTCTCTGTTTATACCGTCTACATCAATTGAAACCTTTTTTTCCCCATTCTCTTTTACAATTCAATTTTCTTTTTCATGAAAAACTTTTGAACGTTAAGAATCTGCGAATCAAAATTCATATAACCTTTTTCTTCGATCTCCAATACTAATCGTCAGATCGACTTGGATCTAAGATATGTTCTTTTACTTGTCAATGTGTACTGATTCACCAAACTGATTGTTGAATCGTCGCTTGTGACTTACTAGTCGGACTTTTTTATTATTATAAAAAACACCTTACTAGCTAATGACTTAAATAAAAATTTTCGAATAGTTCAATAGACCATTTTGTCACTTTTTGAAGTTGAGTGACCAAAACATAAACTTACTAATAGTTTAGTGACATTGGATGTATACCTTTTGATTATATCAACTGGGAGGAGTGAGCCAAAAGCTATTTACACGTTTCGAACTTTATTTAATACTTTAGTTTTTAATTTCAAACTAATTCTGCTATGATTTTTAAATTTGTTTTGTTCTGGAATTTGATGTTAAAAAAATTTATAACTTTTTTTTATTTATCTTTTCTGTCTATTTTATGGTTAATGTTTGGGATTTGGGGTGGTCTCTTTTATAATAATTTGTCTCTAATATTCAAACTAAGGTTTTTTCCTTGAAAATACAATGTGTCTTACCTCTAACCTATGACATATAGGTCACCACTTAGGAGATATGGTATTAGGGGTTCAAATCCCACCAAAGGTGAGATGCTCACATCCACTTGGTAAGTGGCTATGCAACCACGTATGACTTGATTCCTTGAGGTGTTCCCTTTCCGTGAAACAAGTTGCTCATGGTGTGTTAGCTTTCGATAGAGGAGGGAGACAAAACCCTATCACGACCCAAAGACAATACTGACCATTTTAGAGAGTCCAATCTATTGCCCTACAGATAACACTTCAAATACTTCTCCCGAATCAATTGACCCACACGGAAATAATAAAATTTAAAAACAATACATTTTAGTAAATATATACATATTAGAAGGAGGCAGATTTTATTTAAATCCATTAATCTAATCTTGAAAGGTTTAATAAAAAGCCCACCCTTTCTAAAAACTCGTTAAAAAAAAAGAAAAAGCTTCTAGGAGGTTGGGAGGGGTCAGAACCCAAATACACATTTTTGGCCATTTCTAAATTTCTCTCTCTCCCTGGCTTGGCCAAGTATTGGTGAACATGAAGTAGTTGAAATATAAAACGTGTAAGCTCCAACCCAAATCCTTACAAAAGCAAAAGCACAAACAAGACACTCCCAATCAGTTTCTTGTATTAAACAAGTTGCCATTAAACAAATTGAAAAGAAAAATAAAACACATATATATTCATCAAACAAAACAAAACCAAACCAGACCAATCATTGCTTATAGGTGTTTTTTTGTTGAGTTTTGTTCTTGAGTATATTGAGAGCAATGCCTTTAAGACCAAGTAATACTAGAAAGGATGTTGAAGTGAGGAAGAAAGGGTACAAAACTTTAGTATTAGATGGTGAAGAAGCAAGAAGGAGAAGAGAAGACAATTTGGTGGTGATAAGGAAGTCCAAAAGAGAAGACAGTCTCCTCAAGAAAAGGAAGGATGGGTTCTTTGTTATCAATCACAATTTGTATCAAAAGCATTCAAATGTAAGAATTCATTGGCTCCTTTTTCTTTATCGAGTAAATATACATTTTTGTATTTAAATTTGACTTTAAGGTTTAATTTGATATTTAATGTCTTTTACTAAATTTGGTCTCAAGGTTCAACTTAGTACCTAAATTTGGCTTCATAGTTCATATTGGCTTAAATAAGCTATTTATTGTAAGTATTAATTTGGACAATAAGAAGCCAAATTCAGTTACCAATTTGAACTAAAAGGTCAAGTTTATGCATCTAATGGGACCAAAATAAACTTTAGGTGCCAATTTGAACCTTAAAGCTAAGTTCAAGCACTTAAATGGATTAAAAAATCCTTAGGTAACAATATAAACCTTGAAACCAAATTCAAATACCAATATATATATTTATCTTTTTTTATTTATGCTACTTTTAAGGGAGGAGTTAGAAATTTTTTCCTCATTTGCAAGGATTAAAATATAATTTTATCATTATATTTACTTAAAATTTTCACATTTTTTGTTTTTTTATGACAGTTGGAATGTGTTCCATTGATGGTAAAAGGAGTATCATCTGATAATCCTGCATTGCAATTGGAAGCAACCACTCTCTTTCGAAAACTATTATCCGTTGGTTTGTGTTTCATCATCTTCCTATCAACATTTTATCTTCATTCTTTCTTTAACCTCTATAATTTGCATAGTTTTCTAAATCAGATTGGACTGACTGGTCGGATCGGTTGAACCTGAAATTAATTAAGATATTGATCCGGAAAAAAATATTAGATCGGTTGATTTGTAAATCAAGTTAAAAGTTAGTTGAACTGATTTTTTAATATTATTTACTTTTATAATTTTTTATGAACTATTTAATTAAACTATACAAATTAGTTGAATTGACAAATTGATGATTTAACTGATTCGACCACTAATCTAATACTAAAAACTTTGACAATTGGGTTACTATAAGCTCACATTATGATATATACCTGCAGAGCCATGCCCTCCCATCGAGCAGGTAATCGAAGCAGGCATTGTTCCTCGATTAGTGGAGTTTCTTGACAATCATGATCAGCCTCAATTGCAGGTAAGGTTGTTTTTGGTTTTAATATAGTAATGTAAAATATTTTAATAAAAATTTCGATTATCAACTAATTTTGTTTTGATTATAAAAACATTTAATAACTCGAATTTAATGGTTTTGATTGGACAGTTTGAGGCAGCATGGGCATTGACTAATATTGCATCTGGTACATCGGAGCACACACATGTTGTTATTCAAAATGGTGCTGTGCCCAAATTTGTGCAACTTCTTTGCTCTTCAATTGCTGATGTTCGAGAGCAGGTCAGTTCCAACTATTTTTAGGAAGATTTATAAAAATTCAAACTAAGAAGTATTTTTAAAAGAAATAGAAAAGGTAAAATTCTATTATTAGTCCCTACACTTTTTGAATCGATCAATTTTAGTTTTTGTATTTTTCGAATTTTAAAATTTTAGTCCTGATTCGAACAGTAATAGTTAAATCTGTTTGGTTAAAATTGATTACTAGTCCTATACTATAGGTACAATTTTAGATTTAGTCTATATTATTCAATTGGTCATTCAAGTCTCTATACTTTTGAATTTTAAAATTTTAGTTTTGATGCAAATAACGGTCGTTAATCTATTAATTGGATTTTTGGTGAGTAATATGTGGAAATAACAAGCTATCCATAGTCCTTTCCCAACCTATAAATAGGAGGATAATGCATTTTAACACACTCAAACCCGCGTCCTCTTACATTTACAACAATACCCAAGCCGATCGAGCTAAAATTCAATCGTCTTAAAAATAGTATTTAATAGAAATGAACCGAAATATAGGAAATGTCTATTTTTTTTTGTTAAAAATCCAAAATTAATAAAAAGAAAAAGAAAAGTTAAAGTTAACTTATTCTCAATTTAACTTATATAATTGAAATGTGATTTTCAATTTAACCGATTAAATTGAGTGGTCCAATTCCGATCCTTGCTTGCTTGATGAAACCCAGGCTGTTTGGGCATTAGGTAACATTGCTGGTGATTCACCAAAATCTAGAGATATAGTTCTTAATCATGGTGGGCTAATACCACTACTGGGACAATTGAATCAACATTCCAAATTATCTCTCCTACGGAATGCCACTTGGGCTTTACTAAACTTCTGCCGAGGCAAGCCACCAGCACCTTTCCACCAGGTAACTAAAAGTACACATATTTATTGGTTTGATTTGTTTTTTTAAATTTGCATGTTTGTTTAAAATTTAAAAAGGTTTGATTAAAAAATAAATTTGAATAAAAAATTTAAATCTGTTTAAAATGAGTTGAGTTCAAATTTTAGTGTTTAATATTCAAGTCCAACTTAACCCGATCAAGCTTATTTTCTATACTTGCATTATATTATATTATGTTATTTTTTTATATTAAATAATTTTTAAGGTATAAAAAATAATCTATAATAATAAATAATACTATAATGTAAATATGTTAAAAGAATATTTAATAAAAAATATTTAAAACTATTAAATATTAGATTCCAAAAAATATAAATATTAAAAAAATTTAAAACTAAAAGGTAATATGAGGGATCTAAAATAAACTTGGGTAATGTTAAGCTCATACTTCTGATCAAGTTGAGTTTTTATGCATCAAGGTACTGCTTAAGCCTAACCTCAACCTGGCTTTAACATACTATGAACACCTCTAAGCAAAACCTATGTAATCATTATTTTTCGGTCAAATTAATGTTTTCATCCTTGCACTATCTAATGATTAATTTTATGCCTTGTTGTGAAGGTTAAGCCTGCATTGCAAGTGTTGCACCGCCTGATTGAATCGAGTGACGAAGAAATTCTGACCGATGCTTGTTGGGCGCTTTCTTATATTTCCGACGGTATGAGCGAAAAGATTCAGGCCGTGATCGAGGCGGGCATATGTCCACGACTCGTGGAGCTTCTTCAGTAAGATGTGTTGTGGATAACATGATGTATTATGTTTCCTTTTGATCTTGTTGGGTTAACATTTCTCACTTTAGTTCTGTTTATGGTACCTACAGTCATCCTTCAGAAGCTGTTGTTGTCCCTGCACTTCGGACCATAGGGAACATTGTTACCGGTGATGATTCTCAGACTCAGGTATTTATTGCCGTGGCAGATTTACGACTAAGAATTTGGGGTCTAATTAATTTTTTTAAAAAATAGAAGTTTAATGAAAATTTAAAAAATTTGGGGATCTAATTAAATTTTTAGAAAATGTGTATTCATGAAAATTTTCAAAAAAATTAGGAGAGCTTAATTAATTTTTTTTAAAAAAAAAGCATAATAAGAATATTAATTTTTTTTAAAATTTAATTTAACCATCTTTAGCTGATAGTTAAATGGAGAAATCAAATTTGTCTTCTTCCAAAAATTAATAAATTAAATTTAAGCCATTTAACATAAATTATAATTTTATTTTAGGCCCTAAACACAAAAATTCTTGAATTTGAAATTTTCATATTTTGTCAATTGCGACAGTGATTGACATAAAGTATGTATTTCAGGTTGTAATTGACAATGAAGGTCTACCTTGTCTCTACAAATTTGTGTCCCAAAATTACAAAAGGATTATCAAGAAAGAGGCTTGTTGGACAATTTCAAATATTACAGCTGGGAATAGAAACCAAATACAGGTTAAATATGCTGCAATTATGTGTTCCATTGAATTAAGCTGTGTTACTCATAAAATATATATTGCAAATAATATAGGCTGTCATTGAAGCAAACATAATTAGTCCACTTGTTCACCTCTTTCAACATGCTGAACTTGAAATCAAGAAAGAAGCTGCTTGGGCTATTTTCAATGCTATCTCCATAGGCTCCCATGAACAGATTCAGTATGTTTTTGCCTCCCCCCCCCCCCGGGTCTCTCTCTCTCTATCTTTTTAATGATTTGTGTTGACTCTGCCGAGAGCCTTATAGATTCAAAAGTTGACAGTACATCATGTATTGTCTCTAATTGGTGTTTTACCTTATTGTGTTGAGAGTCATGATGAAATCATATGATGAGAATATACCGTGCTGTCTAAATAGGTGGAATCATGACAAATTAAAGAGTTCGCACATGGTTTGACAGTTCTTGACTTAGGCTTAGTTTGGATGGGCAATTGGGTGCGGTGTAGTTCGTTTAGCTTACTTTTTATCTCACGCTACAGTATCGTTACAGTATCTAATATCACCGCCACCGCTGTTTTTACACTAACCGCAGGTAAATGCACCGCCCATCCAAACTCACCCTTATGTGATGTACTCCTTAGTTTGTAAATTCATAGAGCTCTCGGGAGAGTCAAAGGCGGTGGGGGCAAGTAGGGCCCTGTCCCTCCTAAAAATGGGAAAATTGCCCTTTAGACCATATAAAATTTGTAAAGTTATAAGTTAATATGGTGAAATTTCACTTTAGTCTTAAAAGAATGATAGAATTATGAGTTAATCCTTATAAAAGGAGTGATATATTTATATTTTAGTTCTCATAAAAAATTATAATTTAATTTTGATCTCCTAGGCAAAGCCGAAATACATTAACAAAGTTTGCTTAATTGTTGTTGTTGTTTATTTTAATAGATACTTAGTGAAACAAGGTTGTATGAAGCCACTTTGTGATCTATTGGCCTGCTCCGATCCAAGGATTGTGACATTATGTCTTGAGGGTCTTGATAATATTCTAAAGATTGGTGAGACAGATACAACATTAAGTAACAATGGTAGTGGGGTAAATATATACACTGAAATGATTGAAGAATGTGATGGTTTGGAGAAAATTGAGAATCTACAAAGCCATGAAAACAATGAGATCTACAACAAGGCAGTACAAATGTTAGAGAGGTATTGGTTGGAGGAAAAAGAAGAGGAAGAGGAAGAGGAAGATCACTTTGGTGATTCACAATTTTCTTATGGAATTAACACTGCCTCTATTTGGAGATTTAAATTTTAGTTGCAACATTTTTTTTTGAATAAAGATAGTTTGTGAAGTTATGTATAGAAGAAAATAACAATGAGGCATAAGAAAATTTTTTGTGAGAAATTAACTTTGTTAAAAAAAAAAGAAAAGAAAGAGAAAGTATTATACTAATCCTAAAACATGAAGAATTCAAATGGTTCTCAATAATTTTTAATTTTAGGGAACTCAACTAATTGAATATTAAAATAAAACACACAAAAAAAAATTTCTCTTTTTAAGGAATATTGTTGTGGAACCTAAATTGAAGCTACCAAGTATAATGAGTGTACCTAACAAATTGATGAATTTTGAATTGATTCGTTTAAAAAAAAAAAAGATCTGAGGCCAAACAAAGTGGGACAGATTTTTTTTTATCCTTATATATATAATTATTAAAATAATTTTTTAAAGAATTATGTTTAAATATTTACTCGACTTTAAAAATATAGATATATAGGTTAAGGATGGATACATTCACATCTATAGAGATAGTAATAATTTTCAAAATTATATATTCATAATAAAACAAAATAAATAATGGACTAAAATATACCAAATATGAAACCAAGATAAATTTAGCAATAACACTCAATTTGTAATAAGCTTATGACATCAAAATGTAATACATACCCAATGTGGGATTACAAACCAAGCCAAAAACTCAATAGATCTTTTCTTTTGATGAGTTTGTTAGGCCCACTCAACCTATTGAACCTTCCATTTCTCAAATCAGATGATGCTATCTTTCACAATGCCTGTAATGCGCTGATTGGTGCCATACACCCAAAGATGTTCACACTTGTAGAATATTAATAATCAAGTCTAAACATTGACTAATTAGGTATAATTTTTTTTAGATGTTTAATTATTACCAAATTATGTATTACTCATGTGAGTCAGAAATATATAATTAGTTTTTTAAATAAAAATAAATTTTAAATGAGAGATAGTTTTGAGGATGGTAGTGTAGAAAGGTTTTATTAGAGAATGGATATTTTTTCTATATAAAAAATATATTTTACATATAAAATTAATAATAATATTTAAAATAATTATTTAATTTTGATTATATTAAAATTTATCATACTAAAAAAAATACTTATTCTAAGTTTTAGAGTTAAAATTTACTGTTTAGAATTGAATATTTGGCTTGTAGAGTAAGATATAAAATTTAAAATTTATATAATTTATAACAATATAAACTTTTAACTTTAAAATTAGTGAATAAATTATATTAGGATCTTCTTAAAAAACATTATTTTTAGGCACTAATAAAATAGTGTCACGTCATTAAATTTTAACAATAATAAAGTATTATTATAAGGGATTGTATGAAACTATGATTCCATGTCATTACTATCCATTTCCTCCTTATTTTTAGCTTTTTCCTCATCAAAAAATTCAAATCCAACTTGTAACACCCCAAACTTGGCCTAGATATTATGGTCGAATTTGGAGAAATTACGTTATTTTGTTTAAAAACTTTCGTCTCGAGCAAACTCAAAATGTGTTTCGAAAACATAATATTTGACAAAACTTTTACACATGTTTAGGAAAACTTAAACCCAAAAACACTTATTTCAAGCCCAAAAATTTAATTCAGTTTCATTTGTTTCAAAATTACCAATTTTAGATAAATCTTTTTCGGTTAAGGCTAACGTATTTTCAAAACAATTTATTTGTTTACAGAAAAACACCTAAGAGTTACTTAATTTGCAGCAAAAAAAACTTTCGGAGTTCTAATTTTAAAAATTGAATTTTAAATATTAACTCGCGAGGTTTTGCATTATCACATTCGCATATATCAATAACGAAAAATTAAACGGAAACCCAAACAAACCCAAGAACAAATTACAGTCCCCAAATGTCTAAAATAATTAATTATGAAAATCACCAAATTTAATTTGACTGATAAAACCATCTGAGATCCCGCACGCCGTCCGATTCTAATTTTATATATTACCGGAAACATCAGAAATAAAACAAAAGGGTGAACTATAGAGCTTAGTGTATAACTAAAACTCAAATTGAGATCACATACATTATGATATACAAAACAGAAAATTTCATAACGATCAGTCAAACAAAATTGAGTATGCATGATTATGCCAATGCGCTACTTTTCAAAAAATCATAATGCGGATTTTTTAGAAAACGTCATACCCAACTCTGCTACACACCAAAATAACTCATCCATCGAAAACACACCAATAAAGTCATCTTGGGTTGCCTGGCAACGAAGACCCGCCACCCTGGGTTGCCCGACAACTATGGCTTATTAATATGTAGTTAACTGCCAAATCAAATATATATGGTCAAGCCACTAAATATGCAAATCATTAAACTGCCAGTACAAAATCTTCCTCCTTTAACATTATCCCAAACCTCATGCAATGTGTCATGGCATGTGTAGAAGGCTCAAATTGCCCGGGCCCATTTTACAACCTTAAACTCAATTTCAAACTACCAAAACCTAAAGCTACCCAAACCCACTAAAAACCCCAAGCCCACTAAACTAACCCTAAACCTAAACCAACTAAACAAACCCAAAACCCATTAAATCCCAAGACAAATTACCCTAGCAGCCCAATACCCAAACCATAGTCAAACAATAAATACCTAGCACTAACCCCACTTGCACTGCCTACAGCTGCTACTGCCATGCTAGTCTTCTGACCACCTGCTCTGTAATAACCCTACCCGTATTCATTGTAGGAATAGGGTACGAAGTATTACCAGAGTTTACGAATTAATTTTTTTTAACTCAATATAACCCCTTTATAGATATCTAACATTCCTTGAAATTTTAAACCGAAAACAATCCACATCAACCAATCCAATTCAACATATTTTCAAGATAAATTCATGCATATTTATAAAATAACGTCATCAAATACCCAAAACCAGGTTTGTTAACCATACCAATGGCTAACTCGACATTCATTTCACAGAATCATTTACTTTATTAGCTTATACATGCTATTAATTTCCAAAATAAAGTTTCTTTATATACCGAAATCCTGAGGTTGATAGTGTGATGTGTCTCCGACCAAATCCGACCTCCGAGCTCTTAACACTACAAAACAGGGAAAAATGAAACGGGGTAAGCACTTTGTGCTTAGTAAGCTCATGTAACAAGAATTATACTTCCCTAAAATTTTGAATACAATACAATAAACATTCATATATCCATTCAATGCATTATTACCCTAATATGCACAAACTCAACATTCAAGTTAGTACAATAATTTCCATGTACCAATAATATATACCATGATTGATGAGCTCATCAATATCATAATTTTCATTTCCTTGTTATTTTTCCATATTTATCCCGTTGAATTTATCAGAATTTCGATGGATTTTCAGAGGTACACTTTTAGTGTACAATTCCGGGTCCGTCAATTCATATTCATGTGCGCACATTTGCATTTCAGAGAGCACACTCCCGCGAACCTCAACCTTGCAGCGGGATTACCAGTCTAGGCTAAATCCCCTGCAACGACAATTACTCTAATGAGCTTGGATCTGAATTACCAGTCCAGGCTAAATTCAGACCCTAATTCGGATTTCCCGTCCGAGCTAAATCCATTTTACACATATTCTTCGAGAGGGCTATATCAAGATAGGATCACCCGTCCGGGCTAGATCCTTTTTACAGTCAATTTCTTTTCAGAGATCCATCGAATTTTCCTTTCATTCAACCGGGATTTCTTCCCATTTTATCAAATATATCAATTTTTCATTAATTTTCATACAATGAACATTCAAATCATATTCACATCAATAACGTACAATCTCAAGCATTTAAGAATATAATTCAAGTTACACGAACTTACCTTGATACTTGTTTGTAAACAAAAAAAAATCTACTAATCTCGAACTTTTTCCTTTCCTCGATCTAGCTTCGTATTTGAATCTTATAGATCTAAATAAATAAATTTAATTATAAATTTAATACATTTCAAGTTCATATGCAACATTCCCTATAATTCAACTATTATTATTTATAGTTTATTCAAAGCTGTCTATTTAAGTCATAGTCACTAAATTATTTATAACTCGAGCTACGGAACTCCAAATTAAGATCCGTTAATTTTCCCTGAAACTAAACTCATATATATTCTTACCATAAAATTTTTAGAATTTTTGGTTAAGCCAATAAGTACAGTTTATTCTTTAAATTCACCCCTATTCTGCTGTCTATCAGTTCTGACCCTTCTTCACTAAAAATTAATTATCTCTTCATAAAGGATTCAAATGATGTTATTGTTTGTTTCTATTAAAAATAGACTCATTCAGGATTCTATACATATAAATTTAAGCCCTAATTATTTTTCTTAAATTTTTTATGATTTTTCAAAGTCAGAACAGGGGAACCCGAATTCATTCTGACCTTGTCTCACAAAATTCATTATATCTCAAAATTTACAAATCCATTGCTTACACTATTTCTTATATGAGAAACTAGACTCAATAAGCTTTAATTCCATATTTTTTTCATCTTCTAATTCGATTTCTAAAATTTATGGTGTTTTTTCAAATTTAGTCTACTGCTGCTGTCCAAACTGTTTTTGTGCAAGCTGTTTATTACCATTTTTCCCCTAATCTTTTAATAAATGATAATTTCGTCACTACTCAATTAGCCTCTCAATTGAGCTGATTTTTCTCAATTAAATTTTATTCTGTCACCTTAAACTAGTGTACAACCTTTAGGAATCGGAATTTCAGCAATAGACTTTAATTCTAAGCATTTTCACAATTAGGTCCTAAAAATCAATTTCTATTGAAATTACCTAATAAAATCATCTCATAAACAAATTAAAGATTTAATTTCATTCTATTTCATCATAAAATTACAGCACTCAACCATGGTGACTATCAATTTCATCCATGAAATCAAAAACTAATGAATTTAATAGTAGGACCTAGTTGTAAAAGTCTTAGAAACACAAAGATTACAAGAAAAAAAGTAAGGATTAACTCACTTGGTGCAAACATTATGAAATACCAGCTTAGAGAACCCTCCTATGGCGTTTTTAGCTGCTGGAATTGAAGAGAAATGAAGAGAAATTTAGATATTTCCTATTTAGTCCTAGCTTTATTTAGTTAATTTTACAATATTCCAATTTTGCTCTTAATTTATCAATTTTCCTGCTGATTTCATGCCCTCGTCGTCCAACCCAAATAAATTTTGGGTCTAATTCCCTTTTAAATCCTTTCTCATTAGACTCTTAAGCTATTTAATCATTCTAGCAACTTTTACACCTATGACAATTTAGTCCTTTTCATTTAATTGACTACCCAAACATTAAAATTTCCTAACGAAATTTTAATACCACATTACTAACATTTCATAAATATTTATAAAATTATTTTTGACTCGGTTTTACGAGATAGAGGTCCCGATACCTTGTTTTTACCCAATTTCTTCAATAATTTTTTTTCTAACTAACCACTAAATCGGTAAAATTTTTCTATCAAAATTTTCATAGGATTTTCCTATCATATCAATTTTCATGCAAAAATATTGAAATAAATTTCTCTTTAAATCGGATTTGTGGTTACGAAACCACTGTTCCGATAACTTTGAGTTTAGGCCATTACAACTCTACCCTCTTTAAGGATTTTCGTCCTCGAAAATCTTACCAGTAAAGAGATTTGGGTATTGTTTCCTCATTGCCTCCTCCGGTTCCCATGTCGCTTCCTCAATCCCGTGTTTTTGCCACAATACTTTCAGCAAATTTATCTTCTTATTTCTGAGCTCTTTTGTCTCCTGCGCCAATATCTTGACCGGTTCTTCACTGTAAGTCATATCTGGTTGAATCTCTACTTCTGTCAGAGAAATAACATGTGAAGGATCTAATCGATATCGTCGTAACATAGATACATGAAAAACATTATGGATTCTATCAAGTTCCAGTGGTAATGCCAATCGATAAGCGACCCGTCCAATTCTTTCTATGATTTCATATGGCCCGATAAATCTTGGACTCAGTTTATCCTTTCGACTGAATAGGAGGACTTTCTTCCAATGAGACACTTTCAAGAATACCTTGTCACCGACTTGAAATTCAATCTCTTTTCGTTTAAGGTCGGCATATGATTTTTGACGATCGGAAGCTGCTTTTAGACTATCTCGAATAACCTTTACTTTTTCTTCTGTTTCTCGGATCAAATCAACCCCATGTATCTTCCTTTTACTGAGCTCTGTCCAATATAACGGTGTTCTACTTTTTCTACCATACAAAGCTTCATACGGAGCCATTTTAATACTCGACTGATAACTATTGTTGTAAACAAATTCAATCAAAGGTAGATACCTCTCCCAATTACCTTCAAACTCTAATATACAACATCGGAGCAAATCTTTCAATACTTGAATTACACACTCAGATTGACCATCTGTCTGAGGATGAAATGCAGTACTGAAATACAACTAAGTACCCAAGGCTTCTTACAATTTGTCCTAGAAATGAGACGTAAATCGGGGATCTCTATCTGATATAATGAATACAGGCACTCCATGTAGCCTAACAATCTCAGATATGTACAGTTCAACTAGTTTATCTAAAGAATAATCCATACGTACCAGAATAAAGTGAGCTGACTTTGTCAATCGGTCAACAATCACCCAAATAGCATCTTTTTTCCTCGGAGACAAAGGTAACCCCGATACTAAATCTATAGTGATTCTTTCCCATTTCCATTCTGGTATAGTAATTGGCTGAAGTAACCCTGAAGGTACCTGATGTTCAGCTTTAACTTGCTGACATATTAAACACCTTGATACAAACTCAGAGATATCACGTTTCATTCTCGACCACCAGTACATCTTTTTCAGATCATTATACATTTTATTACTCCTCGAATGTACAGACATAGTACCGCTGTGAGCCTCGCGTAGAATCTTCTGTATGAGCTCTGAATCCTGAGATACACATACCCTACCTCTGAATAATAAACAACCATCAGAACCAATCTGAAATTCAGAATCATTACCTGACTCACACTGTGCCCATTTAACTTGTAACATCTCATCATTCTTCTGAGCTTCACATATTTGCTGTAAAAATGTCGGTTTGGCTCTTAATTCTGCTAGGATTGAACCATCATCAGTCAATGATAACCGGGTATTCATAGCTCATAAAGCAAACAGAGATTTCCGGCTCAAAGCATCAGCTACAACATTAGCCTTACCCGGATGGTAATCAATAATCAAACCATAGTCCTTTATCAGTTCAAGCCACTTGCGCTGTCTCAAATTCAAATATTTCTGTGTCATCAAATATTTCAAGCTTTTATGATCAGTATAAATATGACATTTCTCACCGTACAAGTAATACCGCCATATCTTCAACGCAAATACAATAGCAGCTAATTCAAGATCATGTACTGGGTAATTTCTTTCATGTGGTTTAAGTTGTCTTGAAGCATAGGCTATTACTTTACCCTATTGCATTAAGACACAACCTAAACTATTTAATTAGGGATCACTATAAATAACAAATTCCTTACCCGGTTCAGGCTGCACTAATATAGGTGCTTTCGTTAGTAGATCTTTCAATCGGTTGAAACTCTGCTAACATTCATCAGTTTACTCGAACTTTACATCTTTCTGCAATAATCGAGTCATCGGAGAAGCTATCATAGAGAATCCCTGTACAAATCTCCGATAATAACCAGCTAAACCCAAGAAACTTCTAACTTCAGATACATTCTTTAGTGGATTCTAATTGATAATAGCTGAGATTTTACTTGGATCTACCCTGATGCCTTCGGCAGATACAATATGTCCAAGAAAACCCACTTCTCGGAGCCAAAATTCACATTTACTGAATTTAGCATATAACTGCTTCTCTCGCAGAATTTGCAACACAATTCTCAAATGTTCTCCATGTTCTTCTTCATCCCGAGAATAAACCAAAATATCATCAATGAATACTACTACAAATCTATCTAAGTACGGTCTGAATATCCAGATCATCAAATCCATGAATACTGCAGGTGCATTAGTTAGCCCAAACGGCATAACCAGAAACTCATAATGCTCGTACCTGGTTCTAAAGGCTATTTTTGGCACATCTGACTCCTTTACCCGTAGCTGATAATAACCCAATTGAAGATCAATCTTTGAAAACATAATAGCACCTTTCAGCTGATCAAATAAATCATCAATCCGGGGTAACGGGTACTTATTCTTTATGGTTACTTTATTAAGCTGCCGGTAGTCGATACACAATCTCAAAGACCCGTCTTTCTTTTTCACAAACAGAATCGGAGCACCCCAAGGTGAATGACTCGGTTGAATAAAACCCCTATCAACAAGCTCTTGCAACTGTGTCTTTAACTCTTTTAATTCTGTAGGAGCCATCCGGTACGGAGCTATGGAAATCGGAGTAGTTCCCTGAATCAAATCTATAGAAAATTCCACTTCTCTTTCTGGTGGCAATCCTGGTAATTCCTCTGAAAACACATCGAAAAATTCACATACCACTGGAACTGCCTATATTTTTGACTCAGATACTTTGGTGTCGAGTACATAAGCCAAGTAAGCATCATACCCCTTTTTGACATACTTCTGTGCTGCCATTACTAAAATCATATCAGATAACCCCTTTGTCTGATCAGATTTAACCCGGAGCAACTCACCATTCTGACATTTTAGCACAATATATTTTTGTCTACAATTTACTACCGTATCATGCTAGGTTAACCAATCCATACCAAATATCACGTCAAATTCATCAAATGGCAGTAACATCAAATCAGCCGGGAAACAATAACCTCTTACCATTAGTGGAAAATTTTTACAAATTTTATCCACCAACACAGACTGGCCCAGGGGGTTCGAGACTTTAACCACAAATTCAGTAGGTTCAACAGATAAATTTTTAACAATTGCAAGTTTAACACATATATATGAATGCGTAGAACCAAGATCAATCAATTCAGTAATATCAGTATCAAGTAAAGAAAATGTACCAGTAATAATATCAAGTGCTGAGGCATCTTCTCTAGCACGGATGGCATATGTCCTAGCAGGTGCTCGTGCTTCAGACCTGCCTGCAATATCTTTCGTAACTCCTCGGCTACCACCGACATTACCAGATGGTCGAGGTGGTCTACCTCTTGAAACTAGATTACTCGGCTTCGATATCTGCTCAGCTTCTTTTTCACCCCTTTCTGGACAATCTCTGAAGAAATGGTCAAAAGAACCACATCGGTAACAAACCCCGCTCTTTAATCGACATTCACCAAAATGAGCTTTATTACAGTACTGGCATCTCACTGCCAACACTGGTCACTGATGGAGTAGAAGGTCTTGGATTAATGCGTTGAGAACCTCGCTCTCTGCCTAAATACCCAGTGGTCGAGGTAAAACGATCCTGATACTTCTTCAATTTCTTTAAAGTAGAAAACTGAGATTTTCCCATTGGTCTTTTACTAAAAATTTGAGCTTCCCTCTCAGCCTGTTTCTTTTCTTTGCTCAATTCTTCTGCTTTATAAGCTCTCTCTGCCAATGTAGCAAACTCTCGAATTTCAAGAATTCCGATCAATAGCTTAATGTCTTCATTCAACCTTTCTTTGAATCGTTTGCACATTTCAGCTTCTGACTGTACCCATTCTCGAGCATATTTACTTAATCGAACAAATTCTCTTTCATACTTAGATACCGATCTATTGCCCTGTTTCGGCTCAAGAAATTTTTTTCTTTTCTGGTCAAGAAACCTCTGGCTGATATACTTCTTTTTAAATTCATTCTGGAAGAACTCCATGTAATTTCTTCTTTCAAAACAACTGAAGCTTTAGTATTCCACCAATGATAAGCTGTGTCTTTTAGCAGTGAAATGGCACATTTCAGACATTCTTCTGGTGTACAAGATAATTCCTCCAAAACCCGAGTAGTGTTTTCTAACCAGAATTTAGCCCGTTCGGAATCATCATCAACTGCTGTTGGAAATTCTTCAGCCCCATATTTTTGAATTTTATCTACTAGAGCTTTCCCTTTTCTGACAGATTCAGTACCTGTACCTGTGGGATCTCGGGAACCGGTGGAGGAGCAGGAGGGGGAGATTGAACTTGCTGCACTACAGGGTTAGTTCTTAAGTATTGATTAAACCATTCATTCATCATTTGAAAGAAGGTTGTTTTTGCCTCGTCCCCTCGACTTTCTGTCTCGGGCCTTCTACTGCTAGTTTCTTCTCTTTGTATTGAAGCCGGAGCATGACTCCCAGCTTCCTCAGATTGACTCGGTCAGATGACATTACTATAAGAAAAACACATTTTAAATGGTCAGGAGATATCACACTATCAATAATAATTTAAATGGCATGTATAGTTAATCCCGTATTTGCTACATCGATCCTAGAACCGGTTAAATCGTAGCTCTGATACCAATAAATGTAATACCCCTACTCGTATTCATTGCTGGAATAGGGTACGAAGTATTACCGGAGTTTACGAATTAAATTTTTTTTTAACTCAATATAACCCCTTTATAGATATCTAACATTCCTTGAAATTTTAAACCAAAAACAATCCACATCAACCAATCCAATTCAACATATTTTCAAGATAAATTCATGCATATTTATAAAATAACGTCATCACATGCCCAAAACCAAGTTTGTTAACGATACCAATGGCTAACTCTACATTCATTTCACAGAATCATTTACTTTATTAGCTTATACATGCTATTGATTTCCAAAATAAAGTTTCTTTATATACCGAAATCCTGAGGTTGATAGTGTGATGTGTCTCTGACCAAATTCGACCTCCGAGCTCTAAACACTACAAAACAGGGAAAAAGGAAATGGGGTAAGCACTTTGTGCTTAGTAAGCTCATGTAACAAGAATTATACTTACCTAATATTTTCAATACAATACAATAAACATTCATATATCCATTCAATGCATTATTACCCTAATATGCACAAACTCAACATTCAAGTTAGTACAATAATTTCCATGTACCAATAATATATACCATGATTGATGAGCTCATCAATATCATAATTTTCATTTCCTTGTTATTTTTTCATATTTATCCTGTTGAATTTATCGAAATTTCGATGGATTTTCAGAGGTACACTTTTAGTGTACAATTCCGGGTCCGTCAATTCATATTCATGTGCGCACATTTGCATTTCAGAGAGCACACTCCAGCGAACCTCAACCTTGCAGCGGGATTACTAGTCCAGGCTAAATCCCCTGCAACAACAATTACTCTAATGAGCTTGGATCTGAATTACCAGTCCAGGCTAAATTCAGACCCTAATTCGGATTTCCCGTCCGAGCTAAATCCATTTTACACATATTCTTCGAGAGGGCTATATCAAGATAGGATCACCCGTCCGGGCTAGATCCTTTTTACCGTCAATTCCTTTTCAGAGATCCATCGAATTTTCCTTTCATTCAACCGGGATTTCTTCCCATTTTATCAAATATATCAACGTTTCATTAATTTTCATACAATGAACATTCAAATCATATTCACATCAATAACATACAATCTCAAGCATTTAAGAATATAATTCAAGTTACACGAACTTACCTTGATACTTGTTTGTAAATAAAAAAAATCTACTAATCCCGAACTTTTTTCTTTCCTCGATCTGGCTTTGTATTTGAATCTTCTAGATCTAAATAAATAAATTTAATTATCAATTTAATAAATTTCAAGTTCATCTGCAACATTCTCTATAATTCAACTATTATTATTTATAGTTTATTCAAAGATGTCTATTTGATTCATAGTCACTAAATTATTTATAACTCGAGCTACGGAACTCCAAATTAAGATCCGTTAATTTTCCTTGAAACTAGACTCATATATCTTCTTACCATAAAATTTTCAGAATTTTTGGTTTAGCCAATAAGTACAGTTTATTCTTTAAAGTCACCCCTGTTCTGCTGACTGACAGTTTTGACCCTTCTTCACTAAAAATTAATTATATCTTCATACAGAATTAAAATTATGTTCTTGTTTGTTTCTATTAAAAATAGACTCATTCAGGATTCTAGACATATAAATTTAAGCCCCTAATTATTTTTCTTAAATTTTTTATGATTTTTAAAATTCAGAATAGGTGAACCCGAATTCATTCTGACCTTGTCTCACAAAATTCATTATATCTCAAATACAAATCCATCGCTTACTCTATTTCTTCTATGAGAAACTAGACTCAATAAGCTTTAATTCCATATTTTGTTCATCTTCTAATTCGATTTTTAAAATTTATGGTGATTTTTCAAAGTTAGTCTACTGCTGCTGTCCAAACTGTTTTTGTGCAAGCTGTTTATTACCATTTTTCCCCTGAGCTTTTAAGAAATGATAATTTCGTCCCTACTCAATTAGCTTCTCAATAAGCTGATTTTTCTCAATTAAATTTTATTCTGTCACCTTAAACTAGTTTACAACCTTTAGGAATCAGAATTTCAGCAATAGACTTTAATTCCAAACATTTTCACAATTAGGTCCTAAAAATCAATTTCTATTGAAATTACCTAATAAAACCATCTCATAAACAAATTAAAGCTTTAATTTCATTCTATTTCATCATAAACTTACAGCACTCAACCATGGTGACTTTCAATTTCATCCATGAAATCAAAAACTAATGAATTTAATAGTAGGACCTAGTTGTAAAAGTCTTAGAAACACAAAAATTACAAGAATAAGGCAAGGATTAACTCACTTGGTGCAAAAAATATGAAATACCAGCTTGGAGAACCCTCCTATGGCGTTTTTAGCTGCTGGAATTGAAGAGAAATGAAAAGACATCTAGATATTTCCTATTTAGTCCTAGCTTTATTTAGTTAATTTTACAATATTCTAATTTTGCCCTTAATTCATAAATTTTCCTGCTGATTTCATGCCCTTGCCGTCCAGCCCAAATAAATTTTGGGTCTAATTGCCTTTTAAATCCTTTCTCATTAGACTCTTAAGCTATTTAATCATTCAGCAACTTTTACACCTATTACAATTTAGTCCTTTTCATTTAATTGACTACCGAAACATTAAAATTTCCTAACGAAATTTTAATACGACATTACTAACATTTCATAAATATTCATAAAATTATTTTCGACTTGGTTTTACGAGATAGAGGTCCCGATACCTTGTTTTTACCCAATTTCTTCAATAATTTCTTTTTCTAACTAACCACTAAATCGGTAAAATTTTTCTATCAAAATTTTCATAGGATTTTCCTATCATATAAATTTTCATGCAAAAATATTGAAATAAATTTCTCTTTAAATCGGATTTTTGGTTACAAAACTACTGCTTCGATAACTTTGAATTTAGGCCATTACATGCTCCACCGCTTGTCAGCCACCTGCCCCTCCACTTGCTCCACCACTTGCAAGGTTTAAAGAAGAAAAGACAACAAATAATAAAAAATAATGTAAAAGGGCTATAAAAGCCATCAAAAAACAGAATGTAAGGGTCTTTTTTTTTGGAGAATCAATACAAAAGAACAATAGATTTTCTAATAAAAAAAGCAAAGACTCAAGCATAAAAACAAAACAGCAAATATTTGAAGAAGAAAAATCAAAATCGCGCTAAGGTTCTTTTTATTTTTAATTTTAATTTTATTTTCTTTTCTCTCATAACGGTTTATGTACATATATATTTCTTATTTATGTTTTTTATGACTATATATATATGTGAGTAAAAAAAATACCTTTTTCGGCCGCCGTGCGCTGCGGTCGACGGTGGCGGTCCGGTGGCTGGCGCAGTGGTTCGGTGATTGGCCCCATGACCGGAAATCAAGAGGAGGGAGAGGGTGTTGAGAGCTTTTTTTTTTCTTTTTCAGTGGGGAAGGATGAAATGATTTTTTTTCAAAAAAAAATTGACTTATATAGGCCCCCAAAACGATGTCATTTTGGGACTGGCCTCAAATGCCCAAAACGACGTCATTTCATGCTTGACCCGCGCGACCTGACCCGCTCTAAGCTAGGATCCGCATGTTTTATTTTGGAAGGGCTAATTGCACTTTTAGCCCTTTTGCTTTTTTATGGTTTTGCAATCAAGTTTTTTTTAATTTTAATTTTTGCCCTTTAATTTTTTCGTTTCCAATTTAGTCCTCTTAGAAGCTATGCATTTCGGGGAAGGGAAAATTTCTCTTTTGGTCCCTCCTTGTTATTTGTGCGTTCAATGTGATCCATTTCCTTTTTATTTATTTCAGATTTTCCCCAAACTTTCGTTTTAAGTTCAATTTAGTCCTTTCTCATTATTTTGCTATTTTATTTTCAAATTAATTATTTTTATTATTATATTTATTATTATTATTATTATATTTACTATTATTATTATTATTAACGTATTATTACTACTACTTTCTATCTATTATTATTATCTTATTTAAAATATTAATATTTTTTTCCATAATTATTATATTATTATTATTCTTATTAATACGCTATTATTATCTTTTCTACCTTATTACTATTACTGTATTGTTACTAATATTATTATCATATTATTAGGCTAATTAATTTTATATTATTACTTCATTATATGTTTCCTTTTGCATTTACTTATATTTTTACTTACATCATCATTATTATTAATTTGTATTATCATTATTATTATTATTATTATTTATATTAACATATTATTACTCTTATTAATGTATTGTTATTTTTATTTTATTTTATTATTATTGTTTCATCCTTATTTTATTTTTGTCTTCATTGTTATTACATTATATATGCTTTTATATACCTGCAAATTTATTCGTGATTATTGTAATAACCAAATTTGCCCGGCCCATAAATGAATGAATAAAAACAAAAACATAAATTAAAAAAATAATAAAGTTTATACAGTCCATGTACAAAGCCCAAAACTCATTTACATTTACAGCCCATTACCCGTTTACATTTGCACCCAAAGGCTTAAAACCCTTAGCCCAGATACCTAAAACTACCCAGTGCCCAATTACACCCAAGCCCGTATGCTACCCAAAATACACAGGGCCCAAGTGGCCCAATCTGTTAACGGAAGATAGAGAGGCCTAGGGTTTCAGAAACCCTAGGCGCCGAAACCATCCCAAGCGTCACGCCCTTTCATCTCGCGCCGTTTCAGTGGGCTTCATCGACGCCGTGACTCCGGCCGCGTATCAAGCCGCAATCAACGGGTGAATCAACTTTAGCGAATTCACTGACAAATTTTTTTTCGTCGATACCTGCAAGAAGGAAAGAGCCACAACAGCAAAAGAAATAAACAAGGAAAGAAATCAAAAGATTCTTTCCTAAAATGTAACAGAAGGTTATAAAAAACCCTTTTTGTTCCAATTTGTAGACACGGTTTTTGACAAAGAGATTGAATAAAACGGAATACCCTTTTATACAGAAGAGAGAATCACAGTCGATCGAGGAACACATAGGTGAATATTTTTCTTTTCTGAATATATATATACAGATATTGTAACAATAAAAAATAAAATGGAAAAGGGGAATGCACCGTTTTTATCCGTTTCGGAAAAGGAAATTTTTCCAGTTTCTGACCGCTGTACGTGGTGGCGTTGGCGGGGGCGCGTGAGCGCGTGCAAGCCCTAAACGGAGTCTCGATAGAACTCCGAAGGCTGGCCCCAGATCCTCTTCAGAGGATTTCTTTCTTTTTTTTTTAAAACTGGGTTTCAAAATGAATTTAAGTTTAATGTTTAGCTTTTATAGCCTTATAAGAACGACGTCATTTAGCTTAAAACGATAGGCTTCAAAAACGGCGTTGTCTCAGGGCCAGGATCCGCATGTTGACCCATGACCCGGGAAGGATCCGCGTGTTTTCGTTTAAAGGGCTAATTGCCCAATTGGTCCTGCCCTATTTTTAATATTTATGAATTCATTTTATTTTTATTATGATTTGACCCGGGCCTTTTATATTAGCTTCAATTTAGTCCTAGTTGATATAGTAAGGCTTTATTTTTAAACGGTGTCGTTTTGGGGATTATGGCCAATTGCCCAATGAGTCCCTCAGTTTTTAATGCGTAATTCAATTAAGTCCAAATTTTTATTTATTTGTAATTAACCCTAGTTTTAAATTAAATTCGATTTTAGTCCCTTTTATATATATTTAAAATTTTTTAAATATTATATGTATTATTTAAACATTAGTTATATGAAAAATTATATATATCATTTATAATATTATATACATTTTTATAAATTTTACTATATGTTATGTTTTTATTATATATATTATTTATTCTATTATATTCACATTTTATTATATGTTATATATTTTTACTATATATATATTATTTATTTTATTATATTTCACTTATTCTATTATTTTTATTATTTTTATATATTATTTATCATATAGTTTATATCATTATATATTTTGTTTATAAATTTTATTATATGTTATATATTTGACTATATATTGTTTCCTTATATTATTATCATTTTATTATGAAATATATATTTTTGAATATTTTTGAATTTCATTACTAAATAAATATGTGTAATATCAATATTTAGCATATTTTTTTAATATTTAAATTATTATATCCTATAACATAATGTATATTAATTATTTTTTTATTAAAAAGATTCTACTTATCATTCTTATATTATTTCTAAATATTTTTAAATATCTTTATTTTAATTTTAGTTGATTTATATTTTTATATGATCTGAATTTGCATATCTATTTTTATTTTTTAGTATTGTTTTAGTAAGTTAAATTTTATAGATTTATTTATTACTTTATGTTATTGTTTTTATATATTTGCATGAAAATTAATTTTCTAAGTTACATTTGCATAAAATATTATCACATATATATTATGCAATTTATATTGTTGTATTCATTATGCTCTATGTTATATTTAATATGTAACGATAATGCATGTATATTTTATATTATCTATGTTCACATATGCATAAAATGACAACATATATTGTGTAATTTATGCCAGTATTCATCATCTATATTATATTTGCACGGAATGTTAAAATAGGTACCATGTAGGTTAATATTGATCCTTTGTAATATGACAAATGCATCATCATTTTAAAAGAACTTTTATATTTCATTCGATCCAAAAAGATTTTTTTTTTTTAAAAAAAGGGCAATGTTTTTGGTATTTAGGAATTCTGGAGGTAGTGTCCTAACATGCTGGGTTGCGATTTTCTGTTTGTCTAAATACCTAAAATATCCTTCTAAATAAGTTTTGAAAATCACAAGATGATTTTGTTACAAAAGTTTAAAAACATCGTGTCCAATCATGCTGGATATGATGTTTATATTCTTTCGAAGCCAAAGAATCTTGATTTTTTTTAAACTCAAATTATTACGGTTTTAAAGAGATCTTATTTCTATATTCATTCAAACTTTTGACATTAAGACAAAATTATTCAATTTGGTACCAATTTTGGGCGTTACGAGGGAGCTAATCCTTCCTCGTGAGTAACCGACTCCCGAACCTATTTTCTCGTAATTTCGTAGACCAAAACGTTTTATAAAGTGATCCAATCACACTTTAAAAGGTTGGTGGCGACTCCCGTTTTCAAAATACTCTCTCAATTCTAAGGAGGTTTCGACAATTATCATTTTCGTTAGTATTATGCCATCACCCATATAAACACCGTAATCCATTTTAAGTTTTATTATGAAATCATGTCGCATTTTACTCGTTATATCGAAAATTTCTTTTAAAAATAATAATAATAAGCGATTCTTCTTCGTATTTCGAGATTCAAAAAGTCGTACCCTAACTTACAGGGATTCGACTTTCTCGATAAATCCGAATAACGAACGTTTTAAAAACATTTTTAAATATTCTCGGGAATTAAGAAAAAAATGTATTCTAACTTACGGGATATGATTTCTTCCTAAAATCGAGATAATCGAACATTTTTCAAAATAAAAATTTTTTGGCGTTCATTCTCATTTCGGGGATTTATGGCATTATGTCCTAACTTACAGGATGTAGTCCTTTTCCTCGATTAATGTGAAATACGCCCTTTTTTCTCAAAAATTTTTAATTAAGCAATAATTTAACGATGGATCGTATTTTTCTTCAAAGTTCTCAATTTTCGACACTAAGATACTAATTAATCAACTAGGTACCAATTTTGGGCGTTACGAGGGTGCTAATCCTTCCTCGTGCGTAACCAACTCCCGAACCTGTCTTCTTGAATTTTGTAGACCAAAAATCATCATTTTAATAAATTCAAATTTTTGTTAAAACAACTGAATTACCAGGTGATCCAATCATACCTAAATAAAAAAGATTGGTGGCGACTCCATTTTTTTTTTGTTTTCAAAACCAAGTCGACTCTTTTTTTCAAAAAAAAAGGTTTCGACAGTTTGGCGACTCCATTGGGGACCCAAATAAGAGAGTCAAGCCAAAGTTGATTAACTTTTGTCTTTTTGTCGAAAATTGAAAATTTGGTTTTGATATACGATCCTTTCATTTCATTTGTTTTGTGTTACGATCTTCATCATTTTATTCATATTTTCTTTATTTGCTTAGAGCTTTTTTGTATATCCCCACATATTGCATTGCATTGCATGACCGCACAGTTACACCCTTTTAAGTGGGAGTGAGAAACTATTCCTTCGTGAGGTCTTCACCACCGTGCAGGATAATGGAACGATTTTGGGATACATTTATACCTATGTCTTCGTGAGATTTTCATCTCTATGCAGCCATAGGAAAATGTATTCCCTTGAACTGGACTCTGTCCATATGAGCCATAATGGGTGAGGATTGAGGAATTTGCACGTTCGGGTACCTTTTACTTTGGAACCGAACCGCATATAGAGAGCCCTAGGAGCTTACCCTAAGTAAAGGCACGCCAAATCCTAGCGGTCACTCGGATAGGCTCTATTTTTTTTATTTCTTCTATGCTGATGCTTTTGATTTTGCTTCGATCACATTGCATTTTCATCGTAAGATATCTTTTCGTTGTATTTTTAGTCGTCTTTGTGACGATCCTTATCATTGAGGTTTATAACTGTTGTGTTGTTTTGAGTTTAGGCATCTTTTTTGCATATTGCATTGCATGATCGTTTGATCTACCCTTTCAAGTCGGAGTGAGAAACTATTCTTTCGTGAGGTCTTCACCTTCATGTAGGATAGTGGATCGCTTTCGGGATACATTCGTACCTATGTCTTAGTGAGATTTTTATCTTCGTATAGCCATAGGGAAATGTATTCCCCTGAACTGAACTCGGTCCGTATGAGCCTATAATGGGTGAGGATCAAGGAATCTACTAGTTCAGGTACCCTTTCTTTAGAACCAAACCACATATAGTGAGCCTTCAAAGCCAACCCTAGGTAGAACTACCAAACCCTAGTGGTCACCCAAGTAGGTGTTCTATTTTATTGTTTATTTCTTCTGCACTAACGTATTTTGTTTTGTTTGTCTATGATTGCATTGCATTACATCATCATAGAAAGTAGGTGTTGATTTATATTCGATTGCTAAATAGAAGAGCTTGTCATGGGAAAATGAATTTCTTGATAAAGTGGATTATAATACGGTTGTCTGAATATGGTTCAAGTAAACACAACGAAAGAAGGCTGATTGCCTGCGGAATAATACAAAACTTTGTTTCACTGACCGAAGATTCAAGCCGACAAAGATTATACGAGAGCTATCCACTTTCTTAAAGAAGATAACAAGCCTCACGGGGATGAGTAAGTAATGGGCCGCAGCCCGGATCAAGCAAAAAGGAGCTACTAGAAGCATCTATTGGGAAGTTTCGCGAGATTTGATCCTAACACCCTGATATGAAGAAAGGGATCAGTGTCTTCGCTTGGAATATGAGGGCAAGGCCGCATATGTAATCTGTTTTATGTAAAGAAATTTGTTTTCCAGAAAAGTTGTTCTAATGGAATTAAATTCAGAATCAACACCTCTCTTTCTTTTTGTATCTCATGTATTTGCATTACGTTTTGATCATATGCATTAGATTTTCCCAAAAAGATTCTAATTAGGTAAAATTATTTCAGCTAACTTGAGAACCGAAAAAAGCTTACATCATTACAGTACTCGTGCTAAGACAAAAGATATAGACCAAAGATTGGGAAGACTTGAACAACTTCAAAGAGAGATGCAATACCAGTTACAAATACAAATGCAAGAGCAACTGGCAAAGATCCAGCAAGATATGAGGGGCCAGGTGCTAGAATCCCAAAGGAATATAATGAATCAGTTGTCCTAATTGCTGACTAAGGGGCTAAAAAAAGAAAAAAGTTCCATGATCAATGCTGGGAAGGATAATGAGGGGTCTTTCTATCCCCCAGATTTTACCCCAATAAGTGCCCAGGCCCAACCAAACGCGCATCTACAAGGGGCATCCTTTACTGTCAGGTCCCAATAATATCAGGCCGGTAACCTTAGTACTTATGAACTACCCGATGGGCTCAGGTTCCAATCTGAGGAATAGTTCAACCAATCATGTAGTTTCTAATCTAGACAAAATGGCAGAAATAAAAAAAAGCAAGGGTTAAACTTTCAGAACAACTCAAAGATCGATACAAGTGGTTGGAGAAAAACTTAGAGCAATAGAGAATACTGATTACCATTGTGGGGTTGATGCCAAAGATCTTAGTTTGGTTCCAGATTTAGTACTCTCGCCGAAATTCAAGACTCCAGAATTTGAAAAGTATAATGGGACTAGTTGTCTTGAAGCTCACATCACGATGTTCTGTCGGTGAATGACAGGATACATTGATAACAATCAACTGTTAATTCAATGCTTCCAAGATAGTTTGATTGGGTCAGCTGCCAAATGGTACAACCAACTGAGCCGTGCCAAAATTCATTCATGGAAGGATTTGGCACAGGCTTTCATGAAGCAATATAGCCACGTGACAGACATGACGCCTGGTAGAATTACACTGCAGAATATGGAAAAGAAGCAAAGTGAGAGCTTCAGGCGATATGCCCAAGGATGGAGAGAGGTAGCGACACAAGTCCAGCCACCTTTTTTAGAGAAAGAAACTACGATGCTTTTTGTCAATACTCTGAAATCCCTGTTCATTACCCATATGTTGAGAAGCGGTACCATGAGCTTCTTAGATGTAGCAATGTCTGGCGAGATGATTGAAAATGCAATCAGGAGCGGGAAGATAGACGGAGGAGAAAGCGCCTAGAGGTCAATCCTAAAGAGAAATGAAAATGAAGTGAATAATATGAGCAAAGGGTATTCCAAATTGGTCAACATAGGCCAACCGAGGACTATAACCACTAGCTATCAAGGCTCTTCAAGCCAGGAATCCAACTCGAGGCCAAATACTGAAAGGCTCCGATTTACACCAATCTCAATTTCATATAAAAAGTTGTATCAGAATCTTTTTGATGTGCATGTGGTGTCTCCGTTCTACTCAAAATCCGTGCAACCTCCGTTCCCAAAATGGTATAATGAGAATGTTCAATGCAAGTACCACGCGGGAATAACGAGACACTCAATCGAAAACTGCACTACATTTAAAAAGTTGGTCGAAAGGTTCATTGAAATAGGAATTGTGAAGTTTGACGATTCCTCAGAACCTAATCACTCTGACAATGCAGTAAATGCGATATTTGAAAGTATGGACAAAAGAGTTGTGACACCTTGAACAAGTCAAAAGCCTGGAAGGAATATTGGAGAATCTGCATGACATATCCGACGAGGGAAACGGGGAATAAAAGATTCCAAACCCTTACATACTTGGGAGTGTTTTGAACAATAGGACTGTTGAAGAGATCCCTGTATTTTAGAGCTAATCTAGAGTAATATTCAAAACACGCTTGTTGCTTTAAGCCTAAAAGTAATAAGAATCCTTTTGTGAAATAGACTTGTGCCCAAAATCTTTATTTCAATAAAATGCATCTTTTTGAGCAAATATTCTTTTATTTTTTCCATTTCATACTGCTCAAACAATTGTTTTTATATCATTTTGTTCCTTGGACTTTCTTTCAAATATTCTTTTATTCTTCATTCATTATCATACCATACAAATAATCATCTTTAGAATTATTTATTCTTTGGAATCTGCCTACAATAGGTCCTCAAATATCAATGACATGAGCGACGCTGCTACTGACCCGAAATCTCCTTTTGAGCAAAATATGGGCCTAAAGGGATCTCAGTACTTTGAAAATGACAGAGATGGTAACCAATCTCCTGATTTGTTAAGGATGGTCGAACAAGATGAAAAACATATCCTACCTTACAAAGAGGCAATGGACATCGCGAACCTAAGAGAAGAGAAAGAGGTGAAGATCGGAGCCTATACCACCACAAAGACAAAGCGAGATGTCAAGAATTCAAAGATATTTTTGCATGATCGTATCAAGATATGCCTGGGCTATTAAGGCCTATGGATGCTAAAAAAGGTCCATACGAGTGTTAGAAGGACATATGCTAATGGCTTTATGTTAGCTAGGCTAATCATGAGGTTCGGATACTACTGGTCCACCATGGAAGAGGATTGCATCAGTTATGCTATAAATGTCGGATTGAGGAAAACAAGATTTATATGCCTCTTCCATTTCTTCACAGATTTTTTTTACGCGTGGGGCAAATTTCGGCCAACACTGATTCATCCTTGTGGTCGTCGTTTAAGAGGGTGAAGGTAGCTTCATATGCTAATATTACAAGGTCGATAGTTATTCAAATTCAAAAAAAAAAGAGACCAAGTTTTGACAAAGAATGCTAAAAAAAAGGTCATGTCTAACAATGCACAACCGCACAATATCAAAAGTTTGTAGTCTATTCAAAGATCAGACGCCATATCATAGTGCAGCAAAGGCAGCAAAAAAAAGAAAAAAAGAGCAAAAATAATAAAAAAAAGAATCGTGGAAGATAACCGAGATTGGTAAAGATTGACATAAAAAAGTTACTGTTTACCCTCTATGCTTATCGAATGTTGCCCAAGACCTTCCTCGAGGTAACACATTTCTTATTAGTTTATGGAATGGAAGCGGTTTTGCCCATTAAAGTCGAGATTCCTTTTCTCTGAGTCTTGTCAGAGCCGAAGTTAGATGAAGCCTAAAAGATCCAATTCTGATGTGATCAGTTGAATTTGATTGAAGAAATGAGGTTGAAAGCTATGCACCATGAGCAAAGAACAAAAAGGTTTACCTCAAAAGGGAAACCTAGTATTGAAAAAGGTCTTTTCTATACAAAAATGACTTCAAAGAAATGTGTATGCCAAACTGGAAAGGATCTTATGTGGTAAAGAAGGCCTCCTCTAGAAGAGCGTCGATACTGACCAAGGTGATGGCAAGAACCTGCCTAATCTTATGAATTCGGATTCAATCAAAAAATACTTTACAAAAAAAAAGAGAGAAAAAAGAGAGGCCGAGGCGAAAACCCGCAAAGGATGCCTTGAGACCAAAGGGGATTTGAGTTGAAAACCCGAAAAGAGCGGCTCAAAGGTGGATCAAAGTGGGGCATACAGTAGTCTTGCTATGTCTAAATTAACAATGAAGAAGTATGCTATATCTTAGGGCATCGACAAAGTACTCTGGATCCCCTAAACACATGTTGAGCTCAAAAGAGAGTCTTCAAGAAGTTTGTATAGAGAAGCTCATGCTGCGATATCTGGGGCACCTATTTTCCTTTTGCTTATTTTGAGTTCCAACAATATTTGTTTTATTTGATTAATCCATCATTCTTAGATTCTGTTCTTGATAAATTCCAGTTTTGTCCATCATTTTGATCTTTTTAAAGCATTTTGCATTGAAATAATGATTAATGGACCAATAGTACTTTCATAAAAAGAGTTTCGTATATTACTCTTGAAGCTCCTAAATAATACAAGAACTTGAAATATGACTATTGTTTAGAACTCACCAAACCTCAGAGATGGAAATGTTTGAGAAAGAATAGCCCAAATCGTGATTATTTCTTCGGACTTTTTGTCAAAGATATTAGTTGAATAAAAAGACAAGATATTGCATTAGTGATACAACCTCGAAAAATAACGAGCAATGTCAACCCAAGTGTAAAAGAGGATCATTCTCGGGAAAAAGAAAAATGATACTCTGCATTCATGCAGATATCAGACATATACATCTGGTCATTACACCTAGGGAATAGTGTAACAAATCAAATTGATTGAAGATGATACAAATCCTATACCTCTGAGTTGCAGCATGATGGATGGATAAAACCAACTATTATTCCCCTAAAGTTGTAGTGGGAGGTACAAACTTTATGTTCCAAAATATATAGTGGAAGGGACTCTGAAATTACAGCAGGGCAAGCTTGCTGAACAGAATGTGATTGTTTTTTAGGGTATTTCATCAAGAATACCAGTTGAATAAGATGGTTGCGTAATACGTCAGTGATAATGCCCTGATGAACAACGAGCAATGATACCTTAAGCATTTAAAAAAGGATTATTCTCATTTCTGCATTCATATATCATGCATGACACATCTAGTTAGGAGTATTTGACTCATTCTGATCATGACATCCTAAATATTTGGCATAAACATAGGAAATCGATGCTACAGATCATATCCCTAGATGATGGTGTAACAACATCGGTAAATTCACAGATCTTATCTTCATGAGGTAGCAATGGAGCAGATAGAAGATGGCTAATCTTGTCTCCCTAAGTAGTAGTGGAGCAGATTTAAGCCACCAGCCTTGTCTCCCTGAGCAGTAGTGGAGCAGGCTGAAGATTACAGATCTTATCTCCCTAAGCAGTAGTGGAGCAGATCGAAGACGGTGAAGCTTGTCTCCCTAAGCATTAGTGGAGCAGATTTAAGCCACCATCTTATCTCCCTAAGCAGTAGTGGAGTAGGCTGAAGATTACAGATCTTTTCTCCCTAAGCAGTAGTGAAGCAGATCGAAGACAGCGAATCTTGTCTCCCTAAGCAGTAGTGGAGCATATTTAAGCCACCATTCTATCTCTCTAAGCAGTAGTGGAGTAAGCTAAAGATTACAGATCTTATCTCCCTAGGCAGTAGTGGAACAGATCGAAGACGGCAAATCTTATCTCCCTGAGGTAATAAGGGAGCAGATTTCAGCCACTAGCCTTGCCTCCCTAAGCAGCAAGGCAGCAGGCTGAAGATTGTAGTCTTATCTTTCTGAGGTAGCGAGGGAGTAGACTGAAGATTGTAGATCTTGTATCCTCGAGATAGCAGTGGGGCAAATCGAAAATGGCGACTCCTATCTTCCTGAAGTAGCAGACGAGCAGATTTTAGCCACTAGCCTTATCTCCTTGAGGTAGTAAGAGAGCAAGCTGAAAATTGTAGTATTATCTTCTTGATGTAGCAAGGAAGCAGACTGAAGATTGTAGATCTTCTCTCCCTAAGCAGTAGTGGAGTAGATCGAAAACGGCAAAGCTTATCTTCCCGAGGTAGCAGGGGAGTAGATTTTAGCCACCAGCTTTATCTCCCTGAGGTAGTAAAGGAGTAGGTCGAAGATTGTAGTCTTATCTTCCTGATGTAGCAAGGAAACAGACTGAAGATTGTAAATCTTATTTCCCCGAGATAGTAGTGGAATAGATCGAAGATGGTGAATCTTATCTCCCTGAAGTTGCAGTGGAGTAGATCGAAGCCATTAATCTTATCTCCCTGAAATTACAGTGGAGCAAGTTGAAGTTACAAGTCTTATCTCCTTGAAGTTGCAGTGGAGCAGACTAAAAATAGCGAGTCTTATCTCCCTGAAGTTGCAGTGGAGCAGACTGAAGATAGCGAATCTTATTTTCCTGAAGTTGCAGTGGAACAAATTGAAGCTATAAATTATAGATCTTATCTCGCTGAAGTTGCAATAGAGCAGATCATAGCAAACCTTATCTCCTTGAAATTGCAGTGGAGCAGGTTAAAATTACAAGTCTTATCTCCCTGAAGTTGCAGCGGGGTAGACTGAAGACAACTAATCCTATCTCCCTGAAGTTGTAGTGGAGCGGATTTAAACGACGAGTCTTATACCTCTGAAGTTGCAGTAGGTCGGATCAAATCTACCATGGAAAATCTTATCTACTTGAAGTTGCAGTGGAGTAGATTGAAGCCACAAGTCCTATCTTCCTGAAGTTGCAGCGGAGCAGACTGAAGACAGCAAATCTCATACCTCTGAAGTTGTAGAGGAGCGAATTACCACAAATCTTATCTCCCTGAAGATAAAGTGGAGTAGATTGAAGTTACAAATCTTATCTCCTTGAAGTTGCAGTGGAGCAATGGAGCAGATTAAAGCAACAAGATACAGTGGGCTGAACGAGGCTATCTAAAGAAGAGGAGCACCAGAGAAGTTGAGACTCGGTAAGACTGAAAAAAATTGGCCATTCTTTATGCCTTTGCTCTATTCTCGTTACACGACAACGAGCAAAGAGGGGCAGCTGTAGAAGGCCCAAATTGCCCGGGCCCATTTTACAACCTTAAACCCAATTTCAAACTACCAAAACCTAAAGCTACCCAAACCCACTAAAAACCCCAAGCCCATTAAACTGACCCTAAACCTAAACCAACTAAACTGACCCAAAACTCATTAAATCCCAAGACAAATTACCCTAGCAGCCCAATACCCAAACCATAGTTAAACAAAAAATACCTAGCCCTAACCCCACTTGCACTGCCTACAGCCGCTACTGCCATGCTAATCTTCTGACCACCTGCTCCACCGTTTGTCAGCCACCTACTCCTCCGCTTGCTCTGCCACCTGCAAGGTTTAAAGAAGAAAAGACGGCAAATAATAAAAAATAATGTAAAAGGGCTATAAAAGCTATCAAAAAACACAATGTAAGGGTCTTTTTTCTTTTTGGAGAATCAATACAAAAGAACAATAGATTTTCTAATAAAAAAAGCAAAGACTCAAGCATAAAAACAAAACATCAAATATTTGAAGAAGAAAAATCAAAATCGAGCTAAGGTTCTTTTTATTTTTATTTTTCTCTTTATTTTCTTCTCTCATAACGGTTTATGTACATATATATTTCTTATTTATGTTTTTTATGACTAGATATATATGTGAGTAAAAAAAATACCTTTTTCGGCCGCCGTGCACGGCGGTCGACGGTGGTGGTCCGGTGGCTGGCGCGGCGGTTCGGTGATTGGCCTCATGACCGGAAAGCAAGAGAGAGAGGGTGTTGAGAGCTTTTTTTTTCTTTTTGGGGGTGGGAAAGGATAAAATGATTTTTTTTCAAAAAAAATTGACTTATATAGGCACCCAAAACGATGTCGTTTTGGGACTGGCCTCAAATGCCCAAAACGACGTCGTTTCATGCTTGGCCCGCGCGACCCAACCCGCTCCAAGCTAGGATCCGCATGTTTTATTTTGGAAGGGCTAATTGCACTTTTAGCCCGTCCGCTTTTTTATGGTTTTGCAATCAAGTTTTTTTTTTAATTTTAATTTTTGCCCTTTATTTTTTTTCGTTTCCAATTTAGTCTTCTTAAAAGCTGTGCGTTTCGGGGGAAGGGAAAATTTCTCTTTTGGTCCCTCCTTGTTATTCGCGCGTTCAATGTGATCCATTTCCTTTTTGTTTATTTCAAATTTGCCCCAAACTTTCGTTTTAAGTTCAATTTAGTCCATTCTCATTATTTTTCTATTTTATTTTCAAATTAATTATTTTTATTATTATCTTTATTATTATTATTATTACTACTACTTTCTATCTATTATTATTATCTTATTTAAAATATTAATATTATTTTTTCCATAATTATTATATTATTATTATTCTTATTAATACGTTATTATTATCTTTTCTATCTTATTACTATTACTGTATTGTTACTAATATTATTATCATATTATTAGGCTAATTAATTTTATATTATTACTTCATTATATGTTTCCTTTTGCATTTACTTATATTTTTACTTACATCATCATTATTATTAATTTGTATTATCATTATTATTATTATTATTATTAATGTATTGTTATTTTTATTTTATTTTATTATTATTGTTTCATCCTTATTTTATTTTTGTCTTCATTGTTATTGCATTATATATGCTTTTATATACCTGCGAATTTATTCGTGATTATCATTTTCATCAGTATTATGCCATTACCCATATAAACACCGCAATCCATTTTAAGTTTTATTACGAAATCATGTTGCATTTTACTCGTTATATTGAAAATTTCTTTTAAAAATAATAATAATAAGCAATTCTTCTTCGTATTTCGGGATTCGAAAAGTCGTACCTTAACTTTCGAGGATTCGACTTTCTCGATAAATCTGAATAACGAACGTTTTAAAAACATTTTTAAATATTCTTGGGAATTAAGAAAAAATCGTATTCTAACTTACGAGATATGATTTCTTCCTAAAATCGAGATAGTCGAACATTTTTCAAAATAAAATTTTTTTGGTGTTCATTCTGATTTCGAGGATTTATGGCATTATGTACTAACTTACGGGATGTAGTCCTTTTTTTCGATTAACGTGAAATACGCCATTTTTCTCAAAAATTTTCAATTAAGCAATAATTTAACGATGGATCGTATTTTTCTTCAAAGTTCTCAATTTTCGACACTAAGACACTAATTAATCAACTAGGTACCAATTTTGGGCGTTATGATGGTGCTAATCTTTCTTCGTGCGTAACTGACTCCCAAACCTGTCTTCCTGAATTTTATAGACCAAAAATCATCATTTTAATAAATTTAAATTTTTGTTAAAACGACTGAATTACCAGGTGATCTGATCACACCTAAATAAAAAAAATTGGTGGTGACTCACATTTTTTTTGTTTTCAAAACCAAGTCTACTCTTTTTTTTTCAAAAAAAAAAGGTTTCGACAGCATTCATGTACAAAATCAGAATGGTAAGCATGTAAGACATGCTGATGTACAGTAACAAAAATAGATGGCATGGAAGTCTATGCTTTACAAAATAAATTTATTAAACCTTTTAAAAACACATTAGTTTTGCCATGAAATTACATACATGGTTACATAACAGATTCAGAAATACAAATTAACAAAATCATACATTATATAAACTTATATAGACATAGCGAACCAAAACATACCATTAGAACTACCGGTATCATAACATGCAAATATATATATATTTCAAATACCCTAAACACAGCAACACAGAAGCATATTTATCGATACCTTGTTTTCAAGTCTTAATTAAGTGGTTCAAACCCAACAGAGAGGCTAAATACAGTTCATGAAACAAAAAGGGCCTAAATGAAAATTTTTAGAAAATGGGCCTACAGGCCTGTGTGGTCCACATGGCTTCACACAAGCTCGTGTGACCTACACGGCCTAAGAAGCCTAGACAGTGTGACACACGCGGTCTAGCATACGGTCGTGTGGCATCGACAATCCCAATTTTGGCTTTCACCAATCGCTGATTTTTCGGGTTTTCGTTACACACCTGAATAGTTTCCGACGTAGTTTCAAAAATGAGTAATCCCACACCGTTTAAACGAGTAATCCCACACCATTTAAATGAGTCAGGAACTACTCGAAAGTTGCTGGAGGAACACCAAATGCCTCTTGATCCTCCCCTAAAACGTATCGAATTTAATTAGATACCATAAGATACGGATTTAGCACTATAACCTTGAAATTTCCAAAATCCCTAAACGCCAAACAATTAGTTTCATCAAAAGAATAGAAAAGGGATAAAGAAACCTTACCTCTGAATATTGAAACCTACCAATAGAAACAATAAAATCCTGTAACACTCCTAACCCGTATCCTTCGTTGGAATAGGGTTAAGGAGCATTACCGTACAAACAAAATAGTAAACCTTTCAATTCATACATCAATGTAAACTTAGTCTAATTACATTCAATTACATTCATAGCGTCCCTTAATCGAGCCATCGAGGCCCTAAATATACTTTAGAAACAATCTAGGACTAAATTGGAAACATATGAAAAGTTTAAGAAAAAGTCAGTAAAATTGGACTGCAGGGGTCATATGGCTGAGACATACACCAGTGTGTCAGGCTGTGTAACTTTCAAAATAGGGACACACGGTCGTATCCTCACCTGTGTAACTCTCCGAGTAGGGTTACACGGCGAAACCACATGCTCGTGTGTCAGGCAGTGTGCTAGGCCGTGTAACTATCTGCCTTGTATGCTTTTAAACCTACAGAGGACATACAGCTGTGTCGCATGGCCGTGTGTCATACATGGCTGAGACACATGTCCGTGTCTCAGGCCGTGTGGACCTAAAATGAACATTAAACAACAAGTTTATCGTTTCAAACTTACTTGGACCTTAAGAAACTCAAATACCAACTAAAATGCTTATTCAAAATGACATTAATCAAGCCAAAAACATACAAAAATCAACCTATTAAGTGCCTAACCAATGTACCATCATTGATACCACAAGTATATACAATTGCACATCAAAATAGAACCTCAAACTCAACTTATCAATTCATCAAATCAACACCTAACCAATGAACCTATCATAGGTACCTCAAATACACATATCATTAATACATACCATTTCTATTTGCATTGAAACATCTACCTCATTCACATACATTATATAATATGGCAAATTACATTTAATATCATACTTAGCATTTTACTTATTCTAAAACATTAGTAATAACTACACAAGAGACTATTACATGCCATATAAACCGAATCAAACATTCCAAAAACTACCGAAATAAGCTGGATAGTGTGACTTGAGTGTCGATCCGATTGTCCAACCTTCTAAGTATCTACAAGAACATTAAACAACACAAATAAGCTCAATGAAGCTTCGTAAGTTTGACATATTAAAACAATAAATCTTATTGAAGTAAATACAACAATTCAAACAATAATAATTCAACTACCTCCACAATTTTAACCGATAAATCACACATGTACTCAATTTAAACTCAACGTATAGCAAATCCATCAAATTCATTAAACAAAATTACCTTACCGAGATTTTCAATTCGAAAAACGTCTTACGGATAGGAGTACATCGTTAGTCCAACCAAAACACACCAGATGCTTACACAAGCTAATCCTTCCAAAACACACTATTTCTCATAAGAGCTAGTCCAACCAAAACACATCAATGCTCAAAAGTGCTAGTCCCTCGAAAACACACAAAACAAAGTATAACACGAGAGTTCGCAACAAATGCTGAACCTCGGTTTACTCGGGTAGTATATATACATCACTCCAAAACCATCTCCACTCCAATCCCCCATAACACACCAAATCATGATTGTACTCGATCTCACGTTTAGTCTAAACCGAGCACCAAATTAAAAAATATATCTTAAATAATCAATCATTATCAACAATTACATATATATATGTTGTACCATGTTATTCTACTCAAAAATTCGTATAGAAGTTAAATTCATGTAAATGTTATATTCTAAACCGTACAAACTTACCTAGACTAAATTGTAGTAGTTGTAGAAGTTCAGGGACTATTCCACTATTTTTCCTTTTCCACGAGTATCTACGGAAGCTTGATCTAAAATGTAAAATTTATCAATTATCATCTAAAAATTCAAATTCCAATCCATTTTTCAATTAATACCCTTTTATTTTTCAAATTTACACAATTACCCAAACTTTTACAATTTTTACAATTTAATCCCTTAACCCAAAATTCATCAAATTAACCATTTTTTTCTCAAATCAATATTCTATCCAAATATACTAGGACTTAAAAAGCCCCTAATGAATATTAAATTCACTATCAAACTCTATTATTTTGACATTTTCACAATTTAATCCTAAAATCAAAATCTAATAAAAATCACTTTACAAAATCATCAAACAACATAATCAAAGCTTCAAACACATGTTCATCATAAACATTCAAAGTTCATCAATGGAAACTTCAAAAATTTTTAATAGAATCAAAAACGAAAGTACGGACTAGTTAGACCTAATTGCAACAATATCAAAAAACATAAAAATTATAAGAAACGGGGAAGAAATTCACTCACATGCAAAGCTAATAGCTTGGCCGATTCTCCTGGTTTAAACAACCCTCAACTTTCGGCTATGGAAGGTAAATTGAAGAAGAAACCTTATTTCTTTTATTTAATTTTGTTTTAATTTAGTTTTATTTTCAAAATTGCCATTGATCACATAATTTTTAATCAATTTCAGTATGTTGCCGTCCCACTATATTAACTAGGGTATATTTGCCACTTAAATCATTCTCATTTAACTTTCCAACTATCTAATTAACTAAATACAATAATTACTAAATTTTTCACATTTTATAAATTAGTTTTTTTCCCTTTAATTAGCTATCTAAACGTTAATATTTCCGAACCACATTTTAATACGACTAAAATGACTTTATAAATATTCTAAAAATAATATTTATGAGTCAACATGACTGAAATTTGTTGTCCTGAACTACAGTTCCGTCACCACTGAAAATTGGAATGTTACAAATCCAGAACAAATTAAAAAGACAAAAACAAAATTAAGGAAAACATGAGAATTTGGGAAAGAAAGAAAAAAAACAAATTGTAGCAAACTTGAATAATAATAATTGTTGAAACCATTTTTTTGAAAAGGTCGACTTTTATTTAAAAAAATAAAAATGGAGTCGCTACTAATCCTTTTTTTATGAGGTGTGATTGGATCACCTCGTAGTTTGATCGTTTTAATAAAATGTTTTAATTTACTAAAACAACGATTTTGATCTAAAAAATTTGAGAAAACGGGTTCGGGAGTCGATTACCTACGAGGAAGGATTAGCACCCTCGTAACGCCCAAAATTGGTACCTAATTGATTAATTAATGTCTTAATGTCGAAAGTTGAAAACTAGAAAAGAATTTAGAATACGATCACTTTTTTTATTAATGTTGATTTTTTTTAAATGCTTGAATAAATTGAAACGAATGTCACAGACCCTGTTGTCCTGAGATAACAAATGTCACATCCGTAAGTTAGGACACGGCATTTTGAACCCTCGAGAATAAGCTTGCCTTTAAATTTTTATTTAAAATCTTACGTGTTTTAATTTTGAAAGGATATTCGGATATTCAAGTTCAACGAGAAAATCGAAACCTTGTAAGTGAGGGTACGATTTCTCAAATCTCCCAAATACCTGACATTGCCTACTTTTCAAAAATTTTCTTTTTTTTATGAATTTGAGTGAAAATTAATATAATATTTAAAAGATATACGCTTAGTTTATTCGATTATAGTATAAAATGAGACTAAAACGTAAGAAAAATATCACGTTTAATGAATAATGATAGTGCGACATAATTTATGATAATATGACATAATATGCATGTTAGAACAATAATAATAATGAAATTTGATAATAGTGACAATAATAAATATTAATAATAATAACAACGCCAACAATAATGATAATGACAACCAAAACAATAAAAGCATAAAATGCACCTTAAATAAAAAACAAACCAATAATAAAAAAATACAATAAAATAAATAAATAAATAAGTAAAATAAAGTATAATAAATAATATATATAATAATCTAAAAAGTATAATAAATAATATATATAATAATGTAAAAAGTCCAAACTAAATGAATAAGGACTCAATCAACATTAAAAAAATTTAGAATCTAAATTTAAATAATGAATGTAAGGATATAAAAAGGATTAAATTGAAACCTAAATAAAATTTTGAGGGAAGAAGCCGGATAAAAAAATGAAATACTGGACTAATTCGTAACGCGCTAAAAATATTGAGAGGCGAAAGGAAAAATATCCCTAGCCCTTTTATGCGCAGCGATTTATCCAAGGACTGAAATGACACAAAAATAAAATTATAGGGTAAATTAAAAAAAAACAAAATGAGACTGAATTGAAAAAGCTAAAAAAAGCGGAAGGGTTGAAGCAATAAATAGCCCATTTAAGCAAAATACACGGATCCTTGAGTCGGATGCCCCCCCAAAACAACGCCATTTTGGCATCCGAGAGGGCCAAATGAAACAGCGTTGTTTCAAGCTTCTTATTTAAGCCCTAAAATTTTTTAACCCTTCATTTGAGCCTTTCCCTTAAAAAAATCTAAAAAAACCTTTCAAACTTTCTCTCACCCTTCAAAATCCGGCCAGGGGTCCGGTCAACAACCACCATGCTGGCCGCCGGTCACCAGGGACGGTGCCGCCGTCTGCAGTGGCCAAAAAAAGCCAAGGTCCCTACTTTTGCCCTTTCAACCCTCCTAATCCTAAATTCGGGCCCAAAACCCCTGAAAAATTAACAAAAACACCCAAAAAACTGAAGAAACCTTTTGGTTTCCGGCCACCCATCCTCGGCGGTGGCTTCCTCGGCCGTTCACGTTGTTGAAAACCTGAACACCAGATGAGTTCCCTTTTTCTTTTATTATTTCACCTTTTTAAAAGAAAAAAAAGAAATAGAAAGAAAATATCAAAATATAAAAGAAATCAAAATAACCAATATATCAAAAAAATCACCTTTTATTTCAAAGTTCTGTTTTTTTCGTATTTTGTTTTTGTTTCTTGTGTGCGTAAAAAAAATACAAAGGAATCGTCTCGGCTTTTATAGCCAATGCTAAGATCCGTTTTTGTTTGTTTTTGTTTTGTTTTCTACTGCCATTTTGTTTTCTTCTTTTACGTGTCTTTTTCTCTTTACAGGCGGTGGCAGAGGCTAACGGTGGCGTTGGCAGAGGCATGCACAGACGCATGCTTGCTGACGTGAAGGAGCAGGGCGGCTGAACATGCGGACAGGGTTTCTTCCCTTCTTTTTATTTTTTGACTGAAAATTGGTTTAGTTTTGGGTATTTTGGGCTACTAGGGTTTGAATTTATTTGGGCTGTAATTGGGTTTGCAATTTTGGGCCGTTTATTGTAAATGGACTCTTAATTATTTGGACCATTAATACTATTTATTTTTTATTTTGATTTTATATTTTGTATCTGAATTTCTGATTTAGGCCCGAGCAAAATAGGCACACTACAATAATAATAATAATAATAATAATAATAATAATAAACTTAAAAATAGAATAAAGGAACAAACGAATAAAATGGGGTGAGGGAACGTCTGTTTTTAGTTTTTGGAAATTAAAATTAAAATAAATATATATAGAAAAACAAATCAAAATAATAATATAATAATAATATTAATAAAAGGTAATATCCAATTAATAGATTAGATTTTGATATCTTATTAGATTTCGCCTAGAGTTTAAATCAAAAAAAGAAAAAAAATCTTCCTTGCATAGACAAGGATTTGAATACAAGACCAAGGGATAAGTTGACATCTTATCACTAAACCATTAAGCTCATCATTATCATTAATTGAGCGAAAATAATACTTGATTGCAAACTCAAATATAAGAATTTGGGCAAAAATTAAAAATATTCATGAAATAGGATTCAAACCTAGAATTTTACACACACAAACTCAACACTTAACCGCTAAACCAAATCAATTTAATTTAACAAAATTCACAATCTAATTTCTTCTAATCCAATTTTCAGGATGTGACACAACTAAAAATGCTAAAAATTAGGAGGAAAAAAATCTTATTTGTCATTTTCCTATTGGAAAGGGATAGGGATGACGTGGAATCACATTTTCATACAATCCCTTGCTGTGTTATTATGCACTCATCTATATCTAATATATTCTTCAACTTAATTTAACTTTAATTAAATTACTTAAAATAATTAATTTTTTAAATTATAAACAAACATCTTTTCTTCTTTTACAAATTTTAATCATTTTGTTTTTTTCCCATAAGTTAATATTTTTATTTTTGTGCAACCAATTTTTGAAAAAAGTTAGTAATTTTTGTGAAATTTTTTCATGTCATTGACACATAATTTTGGTAATTATTTTACCCTAAACCTTGAACCTTGAATCTCAAACCTTGAGGTTCAGGATTTGGGTTTAGGATTTAAGGTTCAGGACTTGGGTTTTGAGTTCGGAATTTAAGATTTAAGTTTAAGGTTTAAGGTTCAAGGTTATGAGTCTAGAATTTAGGGTTTAAGAGCTTGTGGTTTTAGTTTTTTAAGTTTAAGGCTCGAGATTTTAGATTTAGAATTCAAAGTTTTGAATTTAAGTTTCAAAGTAAAAAAATTATAAAATTATGTGTCAATGACATAAAAAATTATTAAAAAATTATTAAATAATTTAAAAACTATAAATAATATAAAAGAAAATATTTATAAAATAATTTCTCTATTAATAAGTGTATAATAATAATTTTATCAATTAAATAATAAATTTATTATAATAACTCATTGTCTGTCATCACATAGGAATTGACGGACTGTGAGCATAGTGACGTCTGCCCATAAAGATATAACATATAAAAATGTAAATGACAATTACCCTTTATTATACGCTATTATTTGATAATTTTTAATGGTAAATTTAATAATTGCGTTGGTTTAATTAACTTGTAATATTAAATATTTAATAATATAAATATATAATAAATTTAAATATTTTAATGTTTATATAATGTTGACCCACTGCTATCCCTCGTCCAAAATTGATACATTGTTTATATTATATGTATTTAAAAATGATAATTATAAACTCTCGAATATGAATTATAAAATAATATAAAAAATAATTACCCACAATATAAATATTTCTCCTAAATAAATTATGCATAAATCTTTCCAAATTATAAAAATTATTTCATTTATTAATAAACAACATGCTTCAATGCCAGTATCGTACATAAGTATTCGAAAACAAAATAGTGAATAAATTATACAGGCTAAAAGTATAGAGAAACAATGAGCAGAGGCCGCCAGGAATTTACATGGTAATTTAATTCACCCCTCCAACTTCCAAATATTGTTAAAAGGGATAAATTAACAGGAATTTTTTTTTAAAAAAGAAAGAAATTTGAATGCAGTACAAATACAAAAATATAAATTTAATAATAATTAAATAGAATTCTCCAGCAACATCTCTACATCCACAAGAATCTTTTGAGCTTTGCCTCAGTTTCTAAACCTGCAACCTGATCTGCCATGCTGCACAAGTAAATAAATTTTAGTTAGTACCCAAACCTGCTAAGGGCTAATTTAAATACAAATCAAAAGTATAGGAGCTTATTTGGTTATAACAAAAGTATAGGGACTTATTTAACAAAAATAAACTTGTTCAAGGACTAGTTTAATATTTTGTATCTTTCACAATACTACCCACTTTAAGAAACAAGAACAACATATTGAAATGGCAATTAGTAATAGTACATACAAGGGAGATCCGGTATTGGAAATGCTTGAAGATGGATTCCCAAATAACTCAAGTGATAATAGACCTCCTTCCATTGCACCTCCTACTCTCATTTCCGACCCTCCGGATTTTGTCGATGTACCTCGGGATTCCATTCCTGCATATATATATTAAACCGACAAAACAAACATTAATCTCATATTCTCGTTTCTCTCAAACTATTAATCAAATTCTAAATTCAAACTGAATTCTTAAACTCAGAATAGTCCTTCCATCAATCTAACTGTCAGCTTGACATTAAATGCTTGCCAACTTAGATTTGACGTGACTGGAAGATACTTTTAAGCTTGAGAATTCAATTTAGAAATTGACCTGTAGTTTAGGGATGTAGAGTGCAATTAACCCGTACCATGATAGATGATGACAATTAACAAGATGATAATTAAGACCATGGCCAAAATGGTGGTGTTAGAAGAAATGCCCTTAGTAGCTTTCATCTTCTTCAAGGCTTTCATCCTCTCAATCCTTGCACGTTTCAATCTAGCAAGCTCAGCTAACTCCTTAATTAACCTACGGTCAGCAGCATCCAATGTTGGTGCCCTTGGTGGTCTTGGTGGCTTTGGGGCCTTCTTATTACGTTTCTCTTTCCTTACTTTATTATTATTGTTAATTTTATTTTCATTGTTGCTCTCTTTACCAATAACACCCTTGTTATCCTGGCCTTCCTTATTCACTGCTTCCGTACAACCGGAATCCGAAGCATCACCGGATAATGACACTCTCTCGTCCGAGGAAACATTGTCTGAGAAGCTGAACTTTGAAAGCAACATTTGTGCCTTGTTTTTAAGGCTTGAAAATGGGTTCTTGATTTGATCTTCTTCTTCACTAATGGTTAAACCTTTTTCAAGGTCAAGTTCTGTGTTTTTTTCCCTTGTTGCCATACAATCCATTGAAATCCCACCACTCAATAAAATTTCAACCCGTTTTTTTCCCTTTGTTTAAACAAGTTTTGCCAATGATTCAATGAGCCAAAATTTAGGGTTTTCTTCAACAAAAACCCATCAATTGTCAAACCCTCCCTGCATGCATTAAACAAAAAACTCAATAAGATTTAAAAAACCCTAAAAACCATTGAAACCCTAAAAAGATTCGTTGAGATAAAAGTTAAAAAAAAATACCTTGGAAAGAATGTAGGAGGAAGAGGAGGAGAGAAGAGAAGAGACAGTGTTCAAAGATGTAAGAAACTTCTTCCTTTGTATGTTTTTTTTTTTGCGTCTGTGTGTGTTTTCTTAATGATGTCTTTGGCTATGGTTTTAGGTTTCAAATATAAAGGGGGTAAATTGAAAAGCAACAGAAAGAACCATTGCTGACCTTAATTGGTGGCCTCCCCCTTTGTTTTCCTCTAATTTCTCACTTGTAACCATCAATGGCAATTGTCAATGCTTTCTTTTTTCTATTTTTGTCTCTTTTTTTAAAAGTCATTTTAATTAATTTCAAATATTCGAGATTGTTGTACGACCGTTTTTGCATGAAAAATGAAATTGTTTAACAACTCCAGACAAAATATACTCTTAAATGTAATATATGTTTCAAAATATTTAACAACGTAACGGTAAAAATGTAATTATAAAAAATAGATATACAACGTTAAGTTTTCTAACACACATACTAATTTAGACAAACAACTAAAGTGCAACAACTCTTTCAACTCCGGTCATTGATTAACAACTCAAAGTATGTTGTTGTTTACGAATTTGACTTAATTTGTTTTTTTATTCAGATATTTTAATTATCCATTATTTACGGATTCGAATATTTATTACCAATATTTATTTTACTTTTGTGGATAAAAAATTAATATTCAAATATATAAAACCATTATCCACGTCCTTTTTAAAATTTTTATTTTATTTTATTGGAATTATGTTGGAATTTCGATATTAAAAAAGAAAGAATTGTAGAGAAAAAAATGAGAAATTTAGCAACAAAATTGTCTGTTAAAGTTTTTTTATTTTTATTTTTCACTCATCTATTAGGAACAATGTAACTGGGGTATTTATAATAAGAAAAAAATATAATAAGAAAAAAACTCTTAAATATGAAAAGAAATAACAAATATTTTTACACTAATAAATGTCAAATATAAATGCTAAATATATTATACTAACAAATACTAAATCTCCTAGAAAGAAAATATATTTTGTTTAACTTTACTTGCAAGCAATCTCTTTAAATACTGTTCATATTTTATAGTTCACAAAAGTTGAAGTGTTTGCCAACTTTGCATGAACGGTCATCTCGCAACACTCCTCTTTGGCCTTCATGCTGCGAACACCAATTTTATCCCTAACCTTTTCAAACCTCGACTTTCCAAGTAGTTTGGTCAAGATGTCTGCAAGTTGATCCTCAGTATTTCAATGGACCAGAGTCACTTCTTTGCTCTATTCGACTTCTCTCACAAAGTAAAACTTAATTTTAAAATGCTTTGTTTTTCCATGAAAGACTGGGTTCTTCGTGATTGCTATGGCAGACTGATTGTTGCAAAAATTTGAGTTGCTTCAACCTGTACATGATTCAAATCAAACATAAATTTTCTCAACCAAATTGCTTGATTAACTACTACTGCTGCAGCTACATACTTAGCTTCAGCAGTGAATTAACCAACTATTGATTGCTTCTTCGAACTCCAAGAGAATACTTCAGATCCAAATGAAAAGAAATATCTAGAGGTACTTCGCATATCATCCTCTAATCCAGCCCAGTCACTGTCAGTGTACCCAATAAGTTTTAAGGAGTTTGCCATTGTAAACTAAACACCAAAATCAATTGTTCCTTTGATGTATCTCAGCACTCTCTTCACCGCTTTGAAATAAGAAGTATCACAGCAGTGCATAAATCTTGACAACAAGCCAACTGCAAACATAATATCTGGTTGTGTTGCTGTTAAGTACAACAAACAACCCACAAGGCTTTGATAGTTCTTCTCATCAACTTTCTGAAAGTTTTCACTATTGCAGAGTTTTCTCTAAGTGCAATAGGCGTGCTAATTGGTTTACACTTCGCCATGCAGAAACTCTTCAAAATCTTCAATTCGAAGTCCTGTTGACTTATGAAAATTCCTTCTTGAACTTGTTAAACTTCCATCCCAAGAAAATATCTCATTTCTCCAAGATCTGACATTTCGAACATGTTCTCCATTTGTTGTTTAAATTCATTTACTAAGACTTCGCTTTTTCCAATCACAAGTAGATAATCTACATATAGCAAAACAATTAGAGAAGTGATTTTACTAGTTTACTTCATATAGAGGGTAAGCTCGCAAGGACTCTTTTCAAATCCTAAGCTTACAAAGTGCCCATCTATCCTCGCATACCAAGCTCTTGGAGTCTGTTTCAAACAGTATAAGGCATTCTTAAGCCAATATACCTTCTCTTCTTTTCCTTTAACTACGAACCCAAGAGGTTGCTCCACATAGATTTCTTCTTGCAAATAGCCATTCAGAAAACTTGATTTAACATCCAACTGATGAGTTTTCCAACTCTTCTATGCTGCTAAGGCTAATAATAATCTGATCGTGTCCAGCCTTGCTATTAGTGCAAAAGTCTCTCAGTAATCAATTACATACTGTTGGTTAAAACCTTTCACAACCAACCTTGCCTTCAACTTGTTAAATGAACCATCGAATTTAATTTGGTTTTGAACACCTACTTAACGCCAATGACCTTTTTTGGGAAGGTTTTTCAATGAGCTCCCAACTTTGGTTCTTATGAATCATGTTCAGTTACTCTCGTATGGCATATTTTCACCCTTATATAGTTTCAACCTCTTCAAAGCTCGCAGGTTCAAGTAGTGCTACGTCAGCTTTCTGATAGATCTCATCAATGGATCGTGTGCCCCTTACTGGAGTGTCGTTGAAGTTTGCTTAAATTAGCTCATCGCTAGATTGTGACTTCAGCTCGCCATCATCATAATGGTTTTATGAGCCCAGTTCACCCAACCTTTGCTTAGCCTTAATAGCATCCCAAATCTAAGTTTTACTTTCATTGAACACAATATCCCTATTTGCCAAAATTTTCTTAGAGGAAAAATCATAAATTCTATAACCCTTCTTATTGTTGTTGTATCTAAGGAAGATACCTGATCGCGACCTCCTTTCTAACTTCCTCCAAAATAAATGTATCCAAAAACTTTAAAGTGAGAAACAAAAGGTTTGTTTCCAAACCAAGTTTCAAATGGAGTCTTTCCTTCTACAGCCTTGGTTGGTAATCTGTTTAGCAAATAGATTGATGTGTTCACTGCCTCAGCCCAAAATTCTTTTGGCAGTTTGCTTTCAAGCAATAGACACCTCATCATGTCCATCACTGTCCTGTTCTTTCTCTTGCACACTCCATTTTACTGTAGAGTGTCTATGTTTGTGAGCTAGTGATGGATTTTTACTTCTTCACAATAGCTTTGTAATTTATTTGAAGTGTACTCAGTTTCATTATCAGACCTGACTTCCTTCAGTTTGCAATCAGTTTGGTTTTCAACCTGTACTTTAAGCTTCCAAAATAGTTTGGCTACATCAGATTTCTATTTCAAAAAATGTACCCATCAATGCCTAGTACAATCGTCAATGAACAAGACAAAATATCTACACCCATTCAATAAGGGTGTTTTCATGGGTCCGCACACGCTAGAGTACACCGACTGTAGCTTTTTTTGGGCTCGCCAAGCTTTGTTCACTGGGAATGGTAACCTTACTTGCTTTTCAAGTTGGCAGACTTCGTAGATACCTGTAACACCCCTAACCCATAACCGTCATCGGAATAGGTTAAGAGGCATTACCAGACTTGGAACTCAATTCAGAACAATCATTAATCAAGTATAACATTATTTTGGTAAATATCATTCATTCATATTCAATATATATTTAAATCGAGCATACAATACTTAAAACATGCATTTGGGACCTAAATTGATAACATATAGAAATTTTAGAAACTTAGAAAAATTTTCAAAGCAAGAGGGGTCACACGCCTGTGTGCCCCAACCGTGTCCCTCACACGGCCAAGTGACACGCTCTTGTCTCCGGCCGTGTGGACATTCAAAATGAAATCACATGGCTGTGTCCCAGCCCGTGTCTGACCCCGTGTAACTCTCTAACTTCCTCACACTGCTAGACCATACGCCTGTGTGTCTAACTCGTGTGGTACACATGACTCACAGATATGCCCGTGTCTCAGGCTGTGTGAAAATAGGGCATACATATTGACTTGCACACACGCCAACCACACACCCGTGTGACTAGCCAGTGTGAAAATTGAGTGTTACACGGCCAAGTCACACGCCCGTGTATAAGGCCATGTGGATGGAAATAGGCTATTTACCAAGCCAATTTTGCCACCCACTTTAAGCATCCTTAAATAAGCAATTTATACCACATTTACACATCAATAGGCAACCATTTCATATATATATATTTCATAAACCTATAATACCAATTCTAAGCATGCTCCAAATCTCAACCAATTCAATATCATAATAAGCATTCCAAACAATTCATATCAACTTATTATATCAAATCATTACCAAACATATTCATGTACACATACCTCATTTGGTATCATTAAAATATACCAATTTTGCATTCATAAACCAAGCATGTATAAACCACATCATATGGCATCACATATATACAATCAAAACAACCATTACTACTTCAAGCCACATCACATAGCTTGTTCATATACTAAGTTCACATCAAAATCATTAACATAAGATGGTCATACTTCACAACCTATAAACTTTCTTATATATGCCATATTTATATATCTTCTATGAGTTCCAAAAGTACCAAAAAGTCGCCTGGATAGTGTGATAGTAATCTCCGACTTTAATCGAATTGAGCAAGCTTTTGAATCTATAAAACACAAAAAAATAAACAGAGTAAGCATTAAGCTTAGTAAGCACGTATAATATAGAATTAAACTTACCAAATGACAATAAGCATTATAACAAATTAAAAATCCAATCTATTTGCTTATAATGTTTATTCACATCACCATTCACAGGTTAGTCATCTAATATTCATATATTCATTCCTTCATAAGGATGAAACCAAACAAATAACATTCATATAACATCAAATACTAATTATATAAGTATCTCATGTATCATATTATCTATATAATTTATGTATTCATATATCATAAAATCCATGTAATTCATGTAGTTCATGTAACTTATAATTCATGTAAATCATATAGCTCTTATATCATGTAATCTTCATAAATCATGTTGGTATAATACCCGTTGAACCTACTGAAATATCGAGGGATACTCGGGTGATACACATTAAGTGTATAAATTAGTAATCTATCAATTCATCATCATTTTCGCTCTTTCGAGCCATGATTGGTAAGCTCCTCCTGAGCTGATAAACGGTAAGCTCCGAAGAGCTAAATGGTAAGCTCCAATGAGCTGAAACAGTAAGCTCATATGAGTAAAGGTGAGTTCGTAACAAATGCTGGAGCTCAAGCAAACGGTAACTCTAGTGACATGTCACTTGTATCCTACGACTTTCTATGGTTCAAACGGGACTTGGTATTACACGGTAAACATTAATATAGTTATTCAAATTTCATTAATTACATATATTCAATCCCTATTCATCCATTTCAAATAAACACAATTTGTTTAAAGTTCGATTCTAATTATACGAACTTACCTTGAGTGGCTCGGATATCAACTAACGGCTACTCGTTAATCTTTTCCTTTCCCTGATCTAAACTCGAACTCGGCTTATCTTGGTTTTAATTATCAAATTCAACATTTTCAATATTCAATCAATTCAAATTAGTCAATAATTCATATTTTTGGTAAATTACACAATTAACCTTATACTTTCACATTGTTTACAATTTAGTCTTCAGCTCGTAAAAATGCAAATTCGATAAATTTTCATGAAACCCATGTCTAGCCAAATTTGTTGTATAATACTAGCAGCCCATAATTTCATCATATTCACACTTTTAACCACAACAAATAAATCCTTATTTTGCATTTTTGTCAAAAATCACTTTATAAAACTTGTATATCTATTAACAATCATCAATAATCCATCAAGAAACTTCAAGATACCTAAGTATTCATCAATGGAATATCTCAAAATCTTTCACAATTTTAAAAATGAAGGTATGGGTTAGCTAGATTAAGCTGCAACGAGCTCAAAAACGTAGAAATCATTAAAAATGGGACAAAAATCGTACCTTAATTGACAAGGAGAGCTTGGTTGAAAGTCTAGCCCTAAAATGAATGATTTCATTTCTCAAATTCGGCTTGGAGAAGATAAATAGCCAAAAAAAAAAGATTTTGGTTTTATTTAATTTAACTTAATAACCCATTTACCATTTTGACATTTAAAAATAATTCTATTTACAAAACTACCAAGTCAACTACTCCACTAACTTAATAATGGACTAATAACCACATAAGGACTTAACCTTTAAGGTTCCATATCTTTTAAGCACTTTTAACTAATAGCACACAAGTTTTACGCGTTGCGCGATTAAGTCATTTTTACCAAATTAAGCATTTAAACGGTAAAATTTCCTTACGAAACTTTCACATAATTAATCTATCATGCTGTAAAACATATTAAAATGATAATATAAATATTTTGACTTCAGATTTGTGGTCCCAAAACCACTGTTCCGATTTGACCTAAAAACGGGTTGTTACAACTCTCTCCCCTTAGGGATTTTCGTCCTCGAAAATCTTACCAGTAAAAAGGTTAAGGTACTGTTTTTGCATAGCTTCCTTGGGTTCCAATGTAGCTTCCTGAATCCCGTGTTTATGCCAAAGAACCTTCACAAGTGCTATATGTTTATTTCTCAATTCTTTGATTTCTCGAACTAGAATTTTGATCGGTTCTTCGTTATACGACAAATCAGACTGTATCTCTACATCAATGGGAGAAATCACATGTTACAGATCTGATCGGTATCGTCGTAGCATCGAAACATGAAAAAAATTATGTATCTTTTCAAGTTCAGATGGTAGCGATAGTCGATACGCTACAGGCCCTATTCTTTCAACAATCTCATACGGCCCGATAAATCGCGGACTTAACTTTCCTTTACGGTCGAAACAGAAAATTTTCTTCCATGGTGACACTTTCAAGAATACACGATCTCCGACCTGAAACTCTATTTCTTTACGTTTCAAATCCGCGTATGATTTTTGTCAATCTGAAGCTACTTTTAAACTGTCGCGAATCACTTTTAGTTTTTTCTTTTGTTTTTCTGATCAATTCAACCCCATGAATCTTTTTCTCACTTAATTCAGTCCAGTATAATGGTGTTCGACATTTACTACCGTAAAGAGCTTCGTATGGTGCCATCTTTATACTCGTTTGGAAACTGTTGTTATAAGCAAATTCAATCAGAGGCAAGTATTTTTCCCAGCTATCTTCAAACTCGAGAATGCAACAACACACCATATCCTCAAGTATCTGTATAATTATTTCGAACTGACCGTTCGTCTGAGGATGAAAAGCTGTACTGAAATTCAATTTTGTTTCAAGAGATTCTTGTAATTTCTTCCAGTATCTTAACGTAAATCTCGAGTCTCTATCAGAAATAATAGACAGTGGTGTAGCATGCAATCATTCAAATTCAGACAAGTACAATTCAAGTAATCTATCCAAAGAGAAATCCGTACGTACCGGTATGAAATGAGCAGATTTCATCAGTCTATCAACAATAACCTCGATTGCGTCTTTCTTTTTTAAAGTCAAGGGCAATTCCAATACAAAATCCATTGTAACTCTATCCCATTTCTATTTTGGAATCATTATTGGTTGTAATAAACCTGACGGTACTTGATGTTTGGCTTTACTTGTTGACAGATTAAACATCTTGATACAAACTCTGATATGTCTGGTTTCATTCCCGACCACCAGTAAAACTGTTTCAGATTGTTATACATTTTAGTGCTACCTGGATGAACAGAAAAGTGACTACTGTGTGCCTCATGTAGAATCTTCTGAATGAGTTTGGAATCTTTTGGTATACAAATTTTATTCCGAAGCATTAATCAATCATTATTTCCCATATGAAATTTAGAATTAGAATTAGACTCACATAAAATTAGTTTAGTTTGCAACTTGCTGTCATTTTTCTGAGCTTCGTAGATTTGTTACAAAAATACCGGTCTAGCTCTCATCTCAGCTAGAATAGATCCGTCATCATATATCATCATTTGAGTATTCATTGCTTTTAAATCAAATAGGGACTTTTGATTCAAAGCGTCGGCTACAACGTTAACCTTCCCCGGATGATAATCAATTACAAATTCGTAATCTTTCAATAGTTCAAGCCATCTTCGTTGTCACAGATTCAAATCTCTTTTTGACATCAAATACTTCAAGCTTTTATGATCTGTAAATATTCGGCATTTCTAACCATATAGATAGTGTCGCCAAATCTTTAGTGCGAATACTATTGCAGCTAATTCAAGATCATGTGTCGGGTAATTCCTCTCGTGTGGCTTCAATTGTCGGGAAGCATAAGCTACAACTTTTCCATCTTGCATCAGTACATAACCTAGTCTATTTAACGACACGTCATTGTAAATCACAAACTCTTTACCTGATTTAGGTTGAACTAAAACTGGCGCTTCTATTACAGTGCTTTGTTCAAAACTCTGTTGACACTTCTCGGTCCATTTACATTTCACATCTTTTTAAAGCAACTGAGTTAATGGTACTGCAATAATCGAAAATCCTTTCATGAATCTCCGATAATATCCCACTAATCCTAGGAAACTTCTGATCTTAGATACATTTTTTGGAGGTTTCCAGTCAACAATAGCAGAAATCTTACTCGGATCAACTCGAATACCTTCAACTGAAACTATATGCCCCAAAAATCCAACCTCTCGAAAACAAAATTGACATTTCCTGAACTTTGCAAATAATTGCTTATCTCGTAAAGTTTGTAACACAGTTTTCAAATGTTCGGTATGTTCAGACTCATCACGTGAATAGATCAGGATGTCATTAATGAATACAACCACGGATCTTTCTAAATACGGTCGAAATATTCGATTCATCAAATCCATAAAAACAATAGGAGCATTAGTTAAACCAAATGACATAACAAGAAATTCATAATGTCTGTACCTTGTTCTGAAAACTATTTTCGGTACATCAGACTCTTTAACTCGCAATTGATAATATCCTGATCTCAGATCAATTTTCAAAAATACTGTAGCCTTTTTCAACTGATCAAACAAATCATCAATCCGTGGTAAAGGGTATTTGTTCTTTATAGTCACGTTGTTCAGTTGTCTGTAATCAATATACATTCTCATTGACCCTTATTTCTTTTTCACGAATAATACTGGAGCACCCCAGGGTGAGAAACTCGGTCTAACAAAACCTTTATCTGTTAACTCTTGCAACTGAGCTTTCAACTCTTTCAACTCTGTCGGTGCCATTCTATACGGAACTATCGATATAGGTGTTGTTCTCGGTATTAATTCAATACCAAATTCAACCTCTCTAATTGACGGTAATCCCGATAGTTTTTCTGGAAATACATCCGAAAACTCGCAAACTACTGGTACAGATTCAATTTTTGATTTCGATACCTTAGTATCCAGTACATATGCAAGATATGCATCACAACCCTTTTTCATACATTTCTGAGCCATCAAAGACGATATCACAGTAGGAAATTCACTCGAATCATCAGACTCAATCCAAATAATTTCACCGTTCTGACATTTCAACTCGATAATCTTTCGTTTGCAGTTCACAACTGCATCATGCATAGTAAGCCAATCCATACCCAAAATCACATCAAACTTATCGAATGGTAGAAGCATGAAGTCAGCCCGAAATCTGTAACCTCGAGTCATCAAAGGATAATTTCTACAAATTTTATCAACTAGAACAGATTTGCTAGGGGTTCGATACTTTAATTACAAACTCTGTAGACTCAGCATGTAAACTCTTTTTAAACACTAAATTCATGCAGATATATGAATGAGTTAATCTAGGATCAATCAACGTAACTATCTCAGTGTCAAAGAGAGAAAAAGTACCGGTAATAATGTCTGGCGATGATGCCTCCTCACGTGCATGGATATCATAAGCTCGGGCAGGTGCTCGTGCCTCAGATCTCATTATTGTATCTCTAGTAGCACCTCGATTACCACTCGCATTCCCAGTATTTCGGGGACTAATTTTTGCTGGTTGATCTCTTTCAGCCATAGGCTTTTTTGGACAATCCTAGAGAAAGTGATCAAAAGATCCACATCTAAATCAAGCTCTTCTCTTAATTTTACAATCACCATAATGTCACCTATTGTAATACTTGCTGTAACAGCCCGTTTTTAGGGTTAATCGGAATAGTGGTTTTGAGGCCGCCAAATCTGACAAGTAGGTTTGTAAATATTATATTTAATATTTACGAGTTAATTTCGAGTTTAAAAAAGGTTTTTGATATTGTGATTTTTGTTTTATAAGCTAAGTTCAAGTGGTATGGCCCTGAGGTCAAGTGGGTTTAGAAAATGAGGTATCGACACCTCGTTTCTATAAATCGAGTCTTAAATATTTTTATAAATATTTACGGAGTGGCAATAAGATGGTATTAAAGTTTCGTTGAAAATTTTTATCGTTTTGATAGTTAATTAAGCAAAAAGGACTAAATCGCGTAAAGCGTAAAAGTTGTGTTCTATAAGTTAAAGATATTAAATGGCTATGGAATTAAAAAGTGGGAGTCCTTAAGTGGTAATTATTCCATAATTGTTGATAGTAGAATTCCATGGGTTGGTATAATGGAAATTATTAATGTATATTAAGGTTAAATATGGTATTTGGTAATTATAATAAAATAAAATAAAATAAAAGCCAAATTACATGCTATCATCTTCATCAATAGCTAAATGTGAGAAAGAAGATAATGTTCTCAAAGCTTTGAAGGTTCAGCCATGGTTGTTCATGCATGTAAGTTCATTTCGTCTCGATTTTTAATAATTTTTACGTTTTTGAGATCGTTGCTTTGTGTTCTAGCTAGCCCGTACCTCTTATTTCAAAATTGTTAAAGTATTTGGATGATGCCATTGTTGAATATTTGAGTATCTTGATGTTAAATGATAGAAAATAAATCTTTGATGGTAGATTATTGAGTTTTGTTAAGTGAATTTTAGCAAAAATGTCAATTTTGGACTAAATTATGTAATATAATAAATTATGTGGTAAAAGTGTGAATAAATGAAAGATATGGGCTGATATGAGCATGTATGAAATTCAGATAGCTTGGGCTATGATGAAATTGACTAAATTTGCATTTTACGAGCTTAGGGAATAATTTGTAAAAAGGTCAAAAGTGTAGGGGTAAAATAGTAATTTTATCAAAATATGAAATTGAGTTAAAATGAATAGAATATGAATTGAAATAGCTGAATTTGATTGATTTGATCAAGTTAAGCCTCATACGAGTCTATATCGAGGGAAAAATAGAGTTTCAGACTGGTCGATCCATTTCAACGTTTTGATGATCGAGGTAAGTTCGTATGTATTAAGCATTGTTAAATTTATGCTTTTAATGCTTGATATTGTATAAATTCTCTATACGTGATTATTGTTATGATTAACGACTTATCGGCTAAAATGGCACTTAGTGTGCGGTTCGAAATAGCTTCGGCTAAAAGTGGCACTTGGTGTGCAATTTGAGATAGCTTCGGCTATATATACAAATGTCACTTAATGTGCAAAGTATCGAGGATGGCACTTAGTGTGAGAAACATCCAGAATAGCACTTAGCATGCGAGGTATCGAGTATGGTACATAGTGTGCAAGACATCAAAGATGCAATGGCATTATGTATATGTATGAAATGGTAAGGAATGGTACAGGTATGTATAGAAACTCAACTTAATATGAAATCCATGAATGGTAAGTCCATGAGCATTGTGAAATGATGTTGTGTTAATTTGGTGAATAATGATATATGTTTATAAATGTATGGATTTCTAATTGAAAGAAAGGAAGGTGTGGTAAATTTATTTATTATCATTTTCTTACTAAAACAGTTTTAGACAGTAGCAGTAATCTGACTTTTAAAATACACCAAAAATAGTAGAAAGTGAGTTAGAGATTAAATAAAAATGGAATTGAAGCTTATTAATTCTAGTTTCTTATAAAATAAATGGTGTAAGCAAAAGAATTTCATATTATGAGATACTTGAAGTTGTGTGAGACAGAGTCAGAAGGATTTTGAAATCCCTTGCTTTGATTTGAGAAAATCATTAAAAATTGTAAAAATATAGTTATGACTTATAATTTATATGCCTATAATTATTAATGAGTATATTTTCAATAAAAATTGACGGGAACATCATCTGAGTCCCGTAATATGAGATAACTAATTTTTAGTGAAGAAATGTCGAAGCTATTAGGCAGCGAAATAGGGGTGAATTTAAAGAAGAAAATATACTTATTGGATAAACAAGAAATTCTGAAAATTTTATGGTAAGAATATATGTGAGTCTAGTTTCAAAGAAAATTAGCAGAACTTAATTTCAAGTTCTGTAGCTCTAGATATAAATAAATTAGTGACTATGACTCAAGAAAACAACTTGACCTGATCATAAGTAAAAATGCAAATATGGTTGTATTACATTGAGAAGCAAGTTAATAAATTACTTATTATTTTCATATGAACTTACTAAGCTTTATAGCTTACTCCCCTTCCTTTTCATCTCTCATAGATTTATTTAGCTAGCTCGGGTTGGAGATCGCCGGAGATTCCATCATACTATCAAGCTACCATTTGGGTATAAGTATTCAAATACTTATGTCTATGGCATGTATAGGGGCTTTATCTTTTGTAATTATGTCATTACTAATGTGGCCAAATTTGTTGGCCTATAATGGTTATAGTTCAATTTGTGTATAGACATGAATGGTGGCTTATGTTGATTATATGATTATGCATGTGCCTATGCCATGGAGATGAGGCTTGTGATTGTGTGTATGTAATGAGTTATATTGTTGCTGGTGAATGCTTGATGGTTTAATTGAGATGAGATGATGTGTTGATAACTAAGGCTTAAATGTGTGATACGGCAGTAATCTTATAAACTTTGATGCATGAGAATTAGTAAATTTGAGCTTGACTAAGCATGATGTTTTAAGTATGTAAAATATGATATGAGGTTACTATGATCTTGTATTGTTTGTGGATGATTGAATGTTCAAATGTGTCATGTTAATGGTCAATAAAAGTAAGCATGTGAGTTTGTTATTGAGGGTGGCAATTGGCTTGGAAAATAGCCTAAAAATTGTCCGCACAGGCCGTGTGTCCCCTGCATCATGTACTTTAGTTTCGAATTGGCCACTCGGGCTGTGACACAACCATGTGTCTCAGCTGTGTGAGGGACACGGCCTGGAGGCACGGGCGTGTGCCTTGGCCGTGTGCCTTTATTTTTGTTGTGACGTCATAAATAGAGAGTTACATGGGCTGAGGACACGGGTGTGTCTCGAGCCACACGGGTGTGTGACCCTGTTTCATGATGAAATTTTGTAAGTTTTCCAAAAGTTTCCAGAGTTCCCGGTTTCGTCCCAAACTACCCCTAATGTATGTTTTGGGCCTAGTATGCCCGTATAAGGGATGTTATGCATGTGTATGAAAAGTTTTAATTTGGATGAAATTTTATGGTCTGGTTTTGTATGAATGTTTTGATGTAAGTCCGGTAATGCCTCGAACCCAGTTTCGACGTTGGATACGGGTAAGGGGTGTTACACTTGCACTCAGGCCCAACATTCCTAACACTGCCCACACTAACAACAAATGTCGTTTGAGGTTTTGAGTTAAATTGTCTTGCGTTTCTCTTTCTAATTGAAATCCTAGTAGAAGCGGTAGAGCGAGGATGAAAATCTCTTGATTTCTTTGATATTGACTGGTTTGATTTTCCTACAGATCTCTTTCTGAAGTCTCTAGCCTCAGAATCGACTTTTCTTTTCATTTTACTAAGCTCTTCGGCTTTGCACACTCTATCAAACAAGACAACAAATTTTTTCAAGTCTAGAATTCCGACCAAGAGTTTGATATCCTCATTCAACCCATTTACAAACAGTTTACACATCATCTCTTCGGTAGCCACACACTCCCGGGCATATTTGCTTAACTGAACAAATTCTCTCTCATATTCAATTACGGTCCTACGACCTTGTTTAAGTTCTAAAAACTCTTTATGCTTTTGATCCAGAAATCGTTGGCTTATGTATTTCTTATGGAATTCTGTCTAAAAGAATTCCCAAGTCACTCGTTCCCTGGGCACTACCGACACCAATGTGTTCCACCACTGATACATTGTGTCTCTTAGCAGAGATAGATCACCTTTTACGCAATCATCCGATGTACACGACAATTCATCAAACACTCGGATAGTATTCTCAAGCCATAATTTAGCTTTTTCAGGATCATCATCAATTGTATCCCTGAACTCTTAAGCCTTGTATTTTCGGATTCTATCTATTAGTGGTCTGTTCGGTCACAGAAATTCCAAAACTTGAGGAGCTATTGGTATTGGTTGGGGAACAGGTGGGGGTGGAGGTTGTTGAGCAGTCGAATTTGTTCGGACATACTCAGAGAACCATTCATTCATTATCTGGAAGAAGGCTTTTTTTGCCTCTCTTCCATGACAACTTGCTACAGGTCTAGGTTCGGAAGACGCTGTCCCTTGAGCGGGAGCAGGCGCATTACTCTCTACTTCGTTAGCTATCACTCAATTTGGATCCATTTGCTATATGAAAACACATTTAAAATGTAAGGAGTCATCACACTATCACAGGTTATATATATGGTATGTATAGCTAGACTAATATACACTATGGTAGTCTTAGAATCGACTAAACCGTAGCTCTGGTACCAATAAAATGTAACACCCATAACCCATAATCATCGTCGGAGTAGGTTAAGAGGCATTACCAGAATGGGATCACATGACCGTGTCCCAGCTCGTGTCTGACATCGTGTAACTCTCTGACTTGCTCATACAGTCAGACCACACGCCCGTGTGTCTAACCTGTGTGGTACACACAACCCACAGACATGCTCGTATCTCAGGTCATGTGAAAACAGGGCATACATATAACTTGTACACACAGCCAACCACACCCCGTGTGACCAGCCCATGTGAAAACAGGGTGTTACACGACCAAGTCACACGCCCGTGTGCAAGGCTGTGTGGATGGAAATAGGCTATTTACCAAGCCAATTTTTCCACCCAATTTAAGTATCCTTAAACAAGCAATTTATACCACATTTACACATCAATAGGCAACCATTTCATATATATATATATTTCATAAACCTAAAATACCAATTCTAAGCATGCTCTAGATCTCAACCAATTCAATATCATAATAAGCATTCCAGACAATTCATATCAACTTATTATATCAGATCATTACCAAACATATTCATGTACACATACCTCATTTGGTATCATTAAAATATACCAATTTTGCATTCACAAACCAAGCATGTATAAACCACATCATATGGCATCACATATATTCAATCAAAACAACCATTACTACTTCAAGCCATATCACATAGCTTGTTCATATACCAAGTTCACATCAAAATCATTAACATAAGATGGTCATACTTCGCAACCTATAAACTAGCTTATACTTGCCATATTTACATATCTTCCATGAGTACAAAAAGTACCAACAAGTCGCCTGGATAGTGTGATAGTAATCTCTGACTTTAATCGAATCGAGCAAGCTTTTGAATGTATAAAACACGAAAAAATAAACGGAGTAAGCATTAAGCTTAGTAAGCACATATAATATAGAATTAAACTTGCCAAATGAAAATAAACATTATAACAAATTAAAAATCCAACCCATTGCTCATAATGACTATTCACATTACCATTCACAAGTTAGTCATCTAACATTCATATATTCATTCCTTCATAAGGCTGAAACCAAACAAATAACATTCATATAACATCAAATACTAATTATATAAGTATCTCATATATCATATTATCCACATAATTTACGTATTCATATATCATAAAATCCATGTAATTCATGTAATTCATGTAACTTATAATTCATGTAAATCATATAGCTCTTATTTCATATAATCATCATAAATCATGGTGGTATAATGCCCGTTGAACCTACTGAAATATCGAGGGATACTCGGGTGATACACATTAGGTGTATAAATCGGTTATCTATCAATTCATCATCATTTCCGCTCTTTCGCGCCATGACCGGTAGGCTCCTCCTGAGTTGATAAACGGTAAGCTCCGAAGAGCTGAATAGTAAGCTTCGTAGAGCTGAAACGGTAAGCTCTTACGAGCTAAATCGGTAAGCTCGAATGAGCTAAAACGGTAAGTTCATATGAGCAAAGGTAAGTCCGCAACAAATGCTGGAGCTCGACCAAACAGTAACCCTAGTAACATGTCACTTGTATCCTACGACTTTCTATGGTTCAAATGAGACTCGGTATTTCACGGTAAACATTAATATAGGTATTCAAATTTCATTAATTACATATATTCAATCCCTATTCATCCATTTCAAATAAACACAATTTATTTAAAGTTTGATTCTAATTATACGAACTTACCTCGAGTGGCTCAGATATCAACTAATGGCTACTCGTTAATCTTTTCCTTTCCCCGATCTAAACCCGAACTCAACTTATCTTAGTCTTAATTATCAAATTCAACATACTTAATATTCAATCAATTCAAATTAGTCAATAATTCATATTTTTGGCAAACTACACAATTAACCCTATACTTTCACATTATTTACAATTTAGGCCTCAGCTCGTAAAAATGCAAATTCGATAAATTTTCATGAAACCCATGTCTAGTTGAATTTGTTGTACAATACTAGCAGCCCATAATTTTATCATATTCACACTTTTAACCACAACAAATAAATCCTTATTTTGCATTTTGTCAAAAATCACTTTATAAAACTTGTATATCTATTAACAATCATCAGTAATCCAACAAGAAACGTCAAGATACCTATGTATTCATCAATGGCATATCTCAAAATCTTTAATAGTTTTAAAAACAAAGGTACGGGTTAGTTAGATTAAGCTGCAACGAGCTCAAAAACATAGAAATCATTAAAAACAGGACAAAAATCGTACATTAATTGACAAGGAGAGCTTGGCCAAAAGTCTAGCCCTAAAATGGCTGATTTCATTTCTCACATTCGGCTTGGAGAAGATGAATAGCCAAAAAAAAAGATTTTGGTTTTATTTAATTTAACTTAATAACCTATTTACCATTTTGACATGTAAAAATAATTCTATTTACAAAACTACCAAGTCAACTACTCCACTAAATTAATAATGGACTAATAACCACATAAGGACTTAAAATTTAATGTTATATAGCTTTTAAGCACTTTTAACTAATAGCACACAAGTTTTATGCGTTACGCGATTAAGTCATTTTTACCTAATTAAGCATTTAAACGGTAAAATTTTCTTACGAAATTTTCACATAATTATTCTATCATGCTGTAAACCATATTAAAATATTAAAATAAATATTTTAATTTTGGATTTGTGGTCCTGAAACCACTGTTCCGATTTGACTTGAAAACGGGTTGTTACAATACCACTTTTCTTCTATACATTTATTGTTTCTTTCACTAAACCTGCTTCGTACATTCGCCTAATACACTCATACTTTGCATGTCCTAGTGTTTTGTGCTAAAGTTTCGTATCATCAATCATACCGGTATTGGCCTTTGAGTTTACCAAGTTCCAGTCTAACATAAAACTTCTATTTTTCATTGAAACTGTTACAACTTCATATATCAATGAAACAAATATTATGCAACTATAATTCTTAAAAACTACATTGTAGTTTTTCTCAAGCAGTTGACCAATGCTAATAAGATTCTGATCTATCATAGGTACAAAGAGAACATCAAAAATTACTCTAGTACTTGATGATGAATTTATCACAACTCCGCCTTTACCCTTAGCTTCTAAGAGTTCAATATTACCAATCCTCACTTTAAATTCACAATTTCGGTTAATCTTCTTGAATATGCTTTCATCTGAGGTCATATAGTTGGTAATAAATCAACCAACCTCTCATAACTTTGTTGTTAGATGCAGAACTTGTGGCTGCTCCTATTGAATGCGATCTTCCTCAACTGCCTGAGCTTGCACATTCCGTTGAGAGGTTCGCCCTTTTTTCTTACATACCTTCTCCATGTGTCCTAACTGCTTGTATGATTTGCATTTAATATTTAGTCTCTACCAACAATATTTCTCAAGGTGAGTGTTTTTCTTACAGTGCGAGTATGGTGAATGTTTCTTCTTTCCACCATCTTGTATCGACTTCTCCTTCCTCTGTGATCAACCTTTCTTTCCCTTATATTTCTAAGGGTTTACACCTTTAATACTCAAGGCTCGCAAAGCTTGTTTTTCTGCGTGCTCCTTATGCCTTGATGTTTTTCTTTGTTCTTCAACATACAGGGCATTTGTCACTTCTGAAAGAGAGATTACTAAGAGATCCCTTGAGTCTTCGAGTGAGGAGATCTTTGATTCATACCTCTCAGGAAATGTTGTTATGACCTTCCTAATGACCCTGCTATTTGCAAACTCGTTCCAAAGTAACCTAATGTTATTTACAACTGCCATAATCCTATCTGTGTACTGATTTACTGTTTCAACCTTCTTTATCTTCAAATTCTTAAAATCTCTTTTAAGATTAATCAGTTGTTGTTGCCTGGTCTTATCAGAGCCTTGATAGCTTATCTCAGGCTTTTTTTGGAGTTTTACAAGCCATAACACGTGCGAATATGACATCCAAGATGCCATTCTGTATACATGACATTGCCCTGTATCTTTTATCTCGCTCGTCACTGTAGTGTTTAATTTGAGCGATTGTAGCATTGTCCCTCAATAGTGCTAACTCGACATCAGTATTCACAACCTCCCACAAGTCATAAGTTTGCAAGTAGGTCTTCATCTTGACAACCCATATATGATAATTTTCACCATTGAGAACAAACGATAAAGGTGGTCAGAAACTTACGGAAGCCATGTGTAACTCAGAACTAACAATTACGGTCCTTAAGAAGATAGCTTTGCTATCAATTGTTGGAATTTCGATACTAAGAAAAAAAGAATTGCATAGAAGAAACAAGACATTTAGCAACAAAATTGTCTGCTAAGTTTTTTTTTTCACTTATCTATTTTGAACAATGTAACAGGGGTATTTATAACAAGAAAAAACTCCTAAATATGAAAAGAAATAGCAAAGATTTTTATACCCTAAATATGAAAAGAAATAGCAAAGATTTTTATGCTAATAAATGTTAAATATAAACGCTAAATGTATTATACTAATAAATACTAAATCTTCTAGAAATAAAATACATTTTGTTTAACTTGGCTTGCAAGCAATATCTTTAAATCTTGTCCATATCTTTTAGTTCATCAAAGTTGAAGTGTTTGCCAACTTTGCATGAACGGTCATCTTGCAACAAATTACTTAAGTTGGTTATGTAAAAAATTGGATATTCGGTAAATAATTTGAATAAGTTAAATTCGGGTTGTGATAATAATACTCGGATTTAACGTGGGTAATAAATAGATTTCATATTCTAAATCGAATTAATTGATTCATATTCAAATTAATATAAGTTGTCGATATTTGACTCATTTACATTCCTACCCAGTTTGACATCAAGGTTTTCAATATTTTATTAGTGGATTGATTCATACTCGGATTTCAAAATTTTTTAATAAAATACTGTGAAGTTTATAAAAAAAACTAATTAATCTAAAATGAATTTAATATAGGAAATTAATTTTTGGGAGTTAATATTTAGTTTGTTGGAATTATAGTAATTATTGGGTAATATTTAATTTGGATCAACTATCATTTTATCAGAAAAAGGGACATTGGGAGTCTTAAGTTTAATTTGGTTGCATCGTCACATTCATAGCCTTCGATCTTAAGTTTGATCATTCCGCGATCTTGTGTTTGTTTGGGTAACGGCCCATTTTTTAGTGGTGTCAAAAATAGTAGTTTCGGGACCACAAATCTAATGAGTAAGTTCGTATAATTAATATTTAACTTATTCGAGTCAATAATAATTTTATATTGAATTTTGATTTGATGAATTTTAATTAATTGAATTAATGATTAATATAAGTGGTTTAGTCTAAAAGTCAAATGATTGTTGAAAATGAGGTATTGGACCTCGTTTTTGTAATTTAAGGCCATAAATATTTTTATTAAATATTTACAAAGTTGTAATATAGGTGAATTGAAGTTTGGTCTAGTAATATTTATGATTAATTGCTTAATTAAGGTAAAAGGATTAAATTGTGAAAGAGGTGAAAGTTAATTGCTATATATTTAAAATACTAAAGGGACCAAAATGGTGATTAAACCATGGTCAAAAAGTCCAAGCGGTGGTGACATGATTAAATCCACTAACTTTTAGGCTATTTACTCATTTAGTCCTAATTAGTTTAGAGTTAAATTGAAATTAAGTTTGTTTAATTGGAATTTAATATAATTGAAGAACCAATTGTGCAATTAAATCCTCCTTGAATGGTAAATTTACCATTAAGGTATTAGTGGATGGTATAAGTGATGGAATTCATGAAATTTCAATTTTTTAAAGGACAGTTTTGTTAATAGGTAAAAAGGTAAGTTAAAATTAAAGAATAACAAAATTAGAAAAAATTGAAACTTCATTGCAAAGGTGGAATCAAGCTTCGGTCACTTAGGTTCCTTGATTCGATAGGTGTTGCCCGTTTTTAATAATTTTTATGTTTTTGAACTTATATTATCTTAATCTAGCTAATCCGTGGACTAATTTGTAAAACTGTCAAATTTTTTGGATTATTCCAGTGATGATTTTAGTATATTCTTGAAGTTTTATGAAATATTATTGAGTTTGGTTGTTAGATAAGACTATTTTGTCAAGTAGTTTTTGATGATTTTAACGTTAAAGGACTAAAATGTTAAAGTGATAAATTACGAGGACTTGATGTGAAATAACATTAAATATGGGCTGTAATAGGGTCCCAAACAATTCGTCTAATCTTTAATTCAATTGAAAATGGTTAAATTGCATGATTTGGACTTAGGGACTAAATTGTAGAAAAGTAAAATGTTGATGACAATTTTTTAAAATGTCTAAAAGGACTTAATTGCATAAAATAAGTTCATTTTTACTGTTGGAATTAGTTAACTAAATGAAATTATTATTTTATGATCAAGAATATGTTAATAATCATGGAAAAGAAAAGGTTGTAGAGTAGTCCCTATACTGGGGTCGTTACTGCAAATCAGTCCAGTAAGTTCGTACTGTTTTTTCTATATTATAATGATTTCTTACACATTCCATGTTGTTATAATTATGTCCAATTATACTTAACTATTGAATGAGTAGAGAAAACATGATAAATGAATACGATGATTATTTATTAGGCCTTAAGCCTGTGATACAAACTGTAGTGAAGGCTTGAGATCCTGCATGTGTTGTGTATTCTATGCAGCTTATGTGAGTAGCATCTTGAGCCGATGATTATTTAGCAAGTACTACATACCAGTGATACCCTTTCGAAAAGTTGAAACGATAGTAATATTGTAACACCCCTAGCCCGTATCTATTGCCGAAATAGGGTCATGGAGCATTACCGGAGTTTACAGATCAAGTAAATAGACAATTCATATAATATAACATTCATATCATAAATCAATCAAAATTAAACATATTGTCCCTTATATGAACCTTCGAGGCAAAAAATACACGTTAGAAACAAGTCGGGACTATATTAGATACTAATTTTTTTTATTTTAGAAAACATTGAAATTTTTCAAAGTTGCATGAGACACACGGGCTTGTGGTCAGACCAATTTGCACATCAACAAGCCATAATAAGACATTCAAAACAAGCCAAAATCAAGTTTTAAACATGAAATATCAGCACATACAACCGATATGCCCTTAGGCACCTCAATTAATAAATTAATAACATGTCAACCAAATATCCATATTTACCTAGATAACCAAATGCATATATTGTACCAAATATACTATTTCAAACCAAGCATCTATATACCTATAAGTTTTCTATCATTCAACAATATCAAACACACATTAAATATGATAAAGCCACATATATAAACACATCAAAATATATCAAACACAATTCATTCAAATGGCTTGTCTCAACAAAACATTTATATACCAACATTGGCCAAAATATCTTATACATGCCATTATAACTGAAATTAATTTACTGAAAGTACCAAAAGAGCTGATGGATAGTTTAAAAGAGCTCCGACCAGCTTCCAACCCAAATGAGCTTCTGAATTACTATAAAACATGGAAAACAACACAGGGTAAGCACTTAAGCTTAGTAACTTTGTATATATAAAATTTAACTTACTATATATCCACAAAATAGGTAAGTAAACATAGCATATCTCAATGAATTTGGCCAAAATCCTAAACAGATGATCACTAACATATTATCCATGAAAATCACATATAAAATCCAACACACATGGTTGAATTCATCAAATAATCATATTTCATGTATGTACCAGTAATAGTTAATATCAAACTCATATGATTTCATAACAGAACTGTGCCCATTGAACCATTTAGAATATTGTTGGATACACGGGTAGTACACACGAGGTGTACTGAACTGTAATTCGTCAATTCATATTCATGTATGCTCATACGAGTTGTAAACGGTAAGCTCGTTTGAGTTGAATAATGGGAAGCTCATGCGAGCTAAATAACGGGAAGCTCATGCGAGCTGTATAACGGGAAGCTCATACGAGTTGAGTATCGAAAAGCTCATAAGAGTTGTGGTGTGTCCACAACACATGCAAGACCCTAGCCAAATCAGTAACCCTAATGACATATCATTTGTATCTTACGAATTTCATAAGGTTCATACAGGACTCGGTAATTGTCGAATATACAACCGATATTTATTCATGGCAATTGTACAATTCACAAGCAATAATTCATTTAACATAAATGTACAATTTAATTACAGGAACTTACCTCGACGAGTTTATGTAGATATGAAGGCAACTAATCCGATATTTTTCCATTTCCTCGATCTAACTCCGTACTAGGTCTAACCGGATCTATACGAATGAGTTTAACTCAATTCAATAAAATTCATATTCAATTTATTCCAACACACATTTTTGGAAAAAATTACTATTTTTCCCCTATACTTTTAATTTATTACAATTTAGTCTCTAGGCTCGGAAAATGACTTTCATGCAATTTAATCCTTACTCAAGCCTAGTCAATTTTTATACATATTAATAGCAGCCCATATAATTCACAATTTCACAACTTTACCATAAATTTATCATCCTTTTCAATTTAATCCGTAATTGATAATTTTATCAAAATTCTCTTTACAAAAGTTGTTTATCTAACAACAACCTTTCATTTTCTATCATAAAGCTTCAAAATTCAAGCATACTCATCAATGGTAAAACCCTAATATTTTATCGATTTTACAAATTAATCCCCGAGCTAGCTAGATTAAGCTATTAAGCTACTACTATCTCGGAAACATAGAAATCATAAAAAACGGGACACGAATACATACCTAGTTAAGCAAAACAAGCTTGCTAATATCTCAAGGTTCCATGACTAGGTTTTCTCTTTTTTATTATTTGGTGGTAGATGATGATAATAGATTTTTTTTATTTAATATCACTTTAATTGATAATTTCCAAATTTAACCTTAATGTGTCATGAAATTTCCAATGATGACTATTCATGCTTAACCACTAAGCATTTTAATGGTCTATTTACTATATAAAGACATCCAATTTAAAATTCTATAGCTATTTAATACCTTTAGCTATTAGAACTCAACTTTTGCACTTAATGCAATTTAATCATTTTCATCAAATTAGGTATGTAAATGGTAAAATTTCTAAACGAAATTTTTATACTGTATTTCTATCATACAGTAGAGTATAAAATAATAATAAAAATAAAATTTTCAACTTCGGCTTTATGGTCTCGAAACCTCTGTTTCAATTTTACTGAAAACAGACTGTTACAAATATGGAATATGTTTTGAATTATTGTACTGGCATTACTTACCATTGTGAGCTGTGATTGACAGGAATTCTGTAACACCCTTAACCCGTATCCATCACTGAAACAGGGTTACATAGCGTTATCAAAATTTACTATTCAAACGGATAAAAATTTCAAACATTTCATATCATAGCAATAAACATATTAAAACCAAGTCAAAACATACATTATTGTCCCTTAAACGAGCCTTCGAGGCCCTAAATACATGTTAGAAACAAGTCGGGACTAAATCAGAAACTCAGAGAATTTTTCAAAAAATAGTAAAAATTTTCAAAACTCCAAGGGTCACATGGCCAACAGACACACCCTTGTTTTAGGCTGTGTGGGCATTCGAAATAGGGACACACGACTGTGTCCCAACCCGTGTACACACCTATGTAACTCACTGAATTGGGTCACATGGCCAAGTCATACGTCTGTGTACCAGGCCGTGTACCCTTCCAAATAACCTCACACAACCACATGCTAGGCCATGTGTTAGGCCGTGTAATAGCCTGACTTGAAACCCTTTGAAAGCTATAAGGGACACACGGCAGTGTCGCCTGGCCATATGTCACACACGGCTAAGACACATGCTCGCGTCTCTGCCCGTGTGGACGAAAATAGGCCATTTTATAAGTCATTTTTCTCACCCAATTTGTCATGCACCTACAACCAACATTGCACATGTAAAAAAGTCATAATAAGGAATTTAAATAAAGCATAAAAAAGTCATGTACATATGATATAGCTTCATACAACCAATATGCCCTTAGGTACCTCAAAAGACAACATCCAAACATATCTAACCATGTGTTCAAATTGACTAAATAATCAAATAACTTGTATGCATATTTGTAACAATACATACCATGTAATTTACTTACCAAAACACAACCATTTGATACCAAAATATCATTCTATAACTAGCATTAAATAACCAAATAGTTCATGCATATTAAAGTACCAATTCACAACATGTTGCAAAACTTATACAATATGCACATTCTATTATCATTTAATCTTCCATAATTCAACCACACCAAACATATCATTAACCATTTTTAAGCTACTCATAAACATCCCAAACTATACCATTTCATAAACAAGATGCTAAATCACAAGCCAAGTTAAATGGCCAAAATAACAACCAAAATACATATGGCCAACATAGCCAAAATTTCTATACATGTCATTATAACCAAAATTAAACAACCGAAAGTACCAAAAGAGTTGATGGATAGTGTGATATAGCTCCGACAAGCTTCCAACCTGAATGAGCTTCCGATTCTCTATAAGACACGGAAAATAACACAGAGTAAGCATTTAAGCTTAGTAAGTTCTTATAACATAAAACTTAACTTGCCATTTAATCATATAATAGGTAAGTAAAGAAGCATATCCCAACACAATTTGACTGAATTCCTAAGCACATATACATCAACCATATTAGCCATGTAAATACACATATAAGCCAATAACCATAGATGAACATAACCATTGATCAATTTCTATATATCGTATAACCACATTTTCATGTAATTCACATGTATACCTATAAGATTTGATATCGAACTCTTATCATTTCATCTCAGAACATTGCCTGTTGAACCGTTTAGAATAACTTTGGATACCCGAGATAGCTAACACATCGTGTGCTAGCTCATATAACTATAATCCGTCAATTCATGTACATGTATGCTCATACGAGCTGCGAATCGGTATGCTCACTCGAGCTGTAGATTAGTATGCTCTCACGAGCTATAAATCGATGTGCTCTGACGAGCTGCGAAGTATCCGTAACACATGTAGGACCTCAACCAAATCATGTAACCCTAATGACATGTCATTTGTATCCTACGGATTCCTAAGGTTCAAACGAGGCTCGGTAATCGTCTTACATCATTGGATATGCACTCTGTAATTATATATGACCAATCATAACATTTATATACTTCAATTAAAAACATATAAACACAATTTAATTACACAAACTTACCTCGATGAGTATACGTAGATACAAAGGCGATTAATCCGAGACTTTCTCTTTGCCCTGGTCTAACTTCGTACAAGGTTTAACTGGATTTATACGGATAAATTTAACTCAATTTAACATATAACTCATTCAATTTAATCCAAAACATAATTTTGGCAAAATTACCATTTTTCCCCTGTACTTTTAATTTTTTGCAATTTAATCCCTAGGCTCGGAAAATGAAATTCATGTAATTTTCCCCTACTCAAGCCTAGTTGATTATTATAAAAACTTATAGTAGGCCACATATTTTATAAATTCACAATTTATACCATGACTTTATCACATTTTTCAATTTAACCCTTAATTGACAATTTCAACAAAAATCTCTTTACAAAAGTTGTTTACCTAACAACAACCATCCATTTTCTATCATCAAACATAAAAAAAAAATCTGTATTCAACAATGGAAAAATCTTAATAGTTTAACAATTTCACAAATTAGTCCCCGGGCTAGCTAGATTAAGCCACAATGATCCCGAAAATATAGAAATCAATAAAAACGGGACAAAAATACATACCATGCACAAGGATTTAAGTTGGCCGAACCTAGCTTCTTCAATGACTTCTTTTTCTAATGAAAATTGGTTGAAGAAAGGGAAAAGATGATACTTTGTCTTTTATTTTATTTAATTTTAACCAATATTTACTTATTTACTAAAATACCCTTTAAAAACATTTAATATTTCAATAATGCTAAGCCATGTTCATCCAATAACATCATTAATGGTCTAGTTACCATATAAGGACTCATAATTTAAATTTCTGTAGCTATTTAATACCTTTAGCTGTTAGAACTAACTTTTATACTTTACGCAATTTAGTCCTTTTTATCAAATTGAGCATGTAAACTGTAAAATTTCTTAATTAAATTTTTATACGGTATTACTATCATGCTGTAGGTAATAAAATAATATTAAAATAATTTTTTTACTTTATATTTTTAGTCTCAAAACTATTGTTTCGATTTCACTAAAAACAAGCTGTTACAAATTCTGTTAAGAACCCTGTTGAAAGGAACTCAGTTTAATAATCTTGTTATTTGAATTATTCTATTTAATTTGGTAGGCTTTTTCATTTAAACGATGAACTTACTAAGCTTTACGAAAGCTTGCTCGTGTTATTTATCTTATTTCTTATAGATATGTTTTGTAGAAATCCAAAGATTGAATCAGCTCGAAGAATCACACCATCCCGGGGAATTATTTGGTAAATTTGTAAAAAAAATAGGCTTATATGGCATGTAATAGGCAAATTAATATGTTTGTAATGTTTCAGACCTCTGTATGATGGTTTGGCATGTTTGATGTTGTGGAATGGTAACCTTATATGTATGCTTGTTAAACTCTAAGTTAAGCGTGAGTGTTTGAGCATGGATGGTATATGTCATGTTAGGGTATGGTTTGATGAGGTTGAGATAGGTTAAATAGTGTATATGCTATGTCTTGTAAACGGTAGTCAGTGTAGTGAAAGGTTAAATGCTTATAATGTGACTTGTATATGATGTTTTGGTTAGGTCTTGGGTGGATATATATGGCTTGCTTGGGTTGCTCTTGATGTGTTTTGAGGTCTTGTGATGATGTGTTATGAATTTGGTTAGATACCTATGCAATTGGATGGAAATGAACACGATTTTGGTAACTTTGAACACACACGGCCTAGGACATGGGCTGTCACAAGGGACAACCCATGTGTCACACACAAGCAACCCACATGAGCGTGTTCCATGAACGTGTTTGGTGCAGGTTTTGCATGGGATAGCACACGATCTGCGACACAGCCGTGTGAAGGTATTTCGAATGCTACACGGGCTAGCACACGGCATGCGACACGGCCCTCTGAAATTATTTCGAAAGGTACACGATTTGGAATCTGTTACACGGCCTAGACACATGGCCATGTGACCCTTATTTTGAATATTTTCACTTTGGCCCCAAATCTTTTGTTTTGTTTTAAATTGACCCTTGAATATGCCTAAATTATTTTTAAGGCCTTGTAGGCTTAATTTAAGGCTCATAAATATATGTTACTCAAATATGAATTATTTATGATTTTTTTGTTGATTAATTTGGTAAACTTGATGCGATCTGATATGGATTGTTCTGAATTGTATGGTAATACTCTGTAACCCTAATTCAGTGACAGAGATGGGTTATGGGTGTTACAGTTCGAATATGATTTTACCTATAGTATGAATTACTATGCTAGTTTAAAATGTTGTGAGGTAATATGATTGAATAATGATGTTGTCGAATGGTTATTTTTAAATACATGTTTAATGTGGATTAAGTATTTGTTCAATTGGTATTGGTATTATTGTTGTTAGTGTAGGAAGATGTGGATTTGAGTGCAATAAAACATGTTTATCCTCCTATTTAAATATTCTAGAGGGGTTGTGTAATTTTATGCATTGTATAAAAATACATAATTGATTAAAAGTACGTTTCGGTGTAATATTTTTGAACAATCTCATTATAGGTTTTGATCATATCTGCTCTTTTTGATAGAATGCCTAGAACTACCCATAACCCCTCCCTAACCCATAAATAGGAGAATAATGTGCTTCAGCCCATTTGAAACTATGTCCTTCCATATTGGCAACAATGTTTATGCCAATCGAGTTAAGACTCAATCGACATTTTGGAAAGGCTTCTTTTATTTGAATGTTAAGGGCATTTACCTAAAATGGTTATAAATGATTTTGTTTTATTCTTTTTAGTATGTTTATAAATGATTTGGCTATAATGGCATAAGTATAAGTTAATTTATTTGAAAATTCAAAGTTGATTGTTTACTTTATTTTATGATACATATGTCGTTAGGTGGAGTGAAATTTTTATTAAGTATGTTGAAACTGGTATTAATTGATAAATGAGATTGTTTAAATACTTGTTCAACATGTTTGAATGATTGAATTATGTTGGCACAATTGTAACAGCCCAAAAATCAGGTTAGAAGAAATTGGATTTTGAAACCAAGAGTGGTCATGCCTTGATTATGAGTTTAGATTTTGAAAATTTTTAATAAGTGAATTGATCTAATTTAGTGGTTAAGTGTTCTGGTTATGTGTATGAGGTTTTGGGTTCAAACCATATCTCTTGAAATTTTGCTACTTTGATTAAACCCTTATTTTGGACATATATGTTATAAGTTAAATTCAATCAGTTGATAATATGAATGAGCCTGATGATTCATTGGCTAAGCATCAGTCTACTCTTTGGTCTTGTGTTCGAGTCTCTGAAAAAGAAATATGGAAATGTTTTTATTCTGCTGCCTCATGAGGTAATTTTGGTTGGTTTTAAATTAACCAATTCCCTCAGCCCTTTTGTTTTGTTACATTTTTTTATTTCCTTTTGTTTTGGCTATCGTCTCGGCCTCTTTTTATTTGTTAATTCTTCCACCAAAAATTTTTCGTTGAATCTTTGAGACATTTTTCCTTCTAACTCCTTGCACTGTTCGTCTATAATCAATCATGGAAGTATCCTCTGTCAAATTCTTGCATGAGTTGTTGTTAGATAGGGTTGTAATTTGTCTTTCTGACGAAAATGTTGACTTACGTGATTTTATGTTAGGTGAAGGTTTTGAGTTTAACGTTCTCTCAATGACATAAGGTTTGCAAAGTTATAGTTCGATTATCGGTAAGTGCGTAGTCTGATTTGGAGTTGTGCATTGAAGTTCTTCAACTTAACTTCAGTTTTGGATGTTAATCTTAGCGATTGATTTCGAATAGGTAATCTGATATGTTATTGTAATGTTGTTTAGGGACGAGAATTCATCCTTGTTACTCCTATATCCATTCCGTATTAGGTGGGTATCGAAACCCCTCTTTTTTTTGTATTTTTAATCATTGGAAAACAAGATTGTCGACACCACATAGCTAGGGACATGGGCATGTGCCCAGGCTATGTGAGCCACACGGGTAAAGACATGGGTGTGTGTCTAGGTTGTGTAACTCACTATTTACGCTTTAGAACCACACGGCCAAGGACATGAGCGTGTGCCCAGGCCGTCTGAGCCACACAGGTAAGGACATTGGCGTGTGCCCATGCTGTTTGAGCCACACAGGCAAGGACATTGGCGTGTGCGTAGGCTGTATAACTCATTATTTAGGAATTAGGAGCACACAGATGAGTGCCAGACCTTGTGGAGTCACACGGGTGTGGGAAACAATATTTGGAATTTTTCTCTAAGGCTATAAGTGTCATTCAAGACGGGCGCAAGCCTACTGTAAGGTCCGTACAATATGAATTAGGTTATATAACTTGATATTCAATAATCTGATAATGAACAACTTGTGATCTATATGTGTATCTGTTATATTTGAACCTAAGTGAGTAGGATTTTTCAAAACATAATGTGCTATTGTCTATGTGTACGAATCATCTAGGTACGATCTGTATTCTATTAAGTTTGTTGGTACGCCACTACGATACTTTGTTGATGCGGAATATACAATATCTGAACATGTTAGACTGATTGTTACTGATTCTAATTTCTAACCATGCATGTGAGTTCATGGCAAATTTGATATGGTCCGTTAAGGTTCGACAAGTCTTTTTTACAAAACATGGACTCCCATATTTACTGATTCTGTTATTGAGAGATAGCATGACTTACATGCTCATGACTCTGATTCTGCATAAGCAAACCATGACACACTGCATAGGACTTGGGTTGATGTAAAAGGAGGAAGTTTCTGGCAGTTTAATGATCTGTATTATCTGGTGGTTTACCCACATTTCTATTTGGCAGTTCGACTGTACTATAGTGGCTTGACCACATGTATTTGATCTAGCAGTTTAATTGTAAAATACTGGTGACACTGTCTATAGTTATCTATTGGTGTGATCTGGCTGGACGAATTTTGTGGAACTCTATTTTGGTGTGTAGCAGAGTTGGATAGGATGTTTTTGAAAAATCTGCATTCTAATCTGTTTGAAAAACACTGTATCTGCATAAACATACATGCTCAGTTCTGCTCTATCCCATTCTATTCTGTTTAGTATTGCTCTGCTTTGTTCTACTCTATTCGATTTTGTTCTATTTGAATTGTGTTGTTCTGCTCTATTTTGTTTTGCTTTGTTTTGTTGTACTACCTCTGTCAAAATCTCTGTGATGCTCTAAATATGTTCTGTACTGGTTATACAACTGTTATCAAATGCTTGCGTTACTACTATTTATATATATTACGCTCTGTTTATTTCTATTTTAGTTTGGTTATACGCGGTGCTTGGTGACTCACCCATTTGTCTTACTTTTCTCTGTCAGGAAAACATCTGATTTAGGATCAGACGGCATACGGGAGCTCGGATTGTTTTGCACTAAGATAACTACAATTTAATCCTTTGGATTTGTAATATGTTTTGGAATCGTCTTATTTTTCTTTTTATAATCTCATCAGTATCTGCCAAGTCTAAAAAGAAACTACAAAATCCTCTAAATCAACTAAAATGAATTTCTGGTTTTCAAAGTTAAAGCTCTAAAAAGAAGTATGTTTATACTAAGCTGGTGTAACTCGTTCAGATTCAGCTTAAACTTCTAGGCCGAGTTTGGGGTGATACAACAATGTGTGATATAATTAAGGTATATGTTTCATGATTTGTTCATGTAAGCCTTTTATCTTTAGTAATTTTACTTGAATATAGGTAATTTTTGCGTATGCTATTGTTTGTGATGTTTAAAATTATTTATGGTAGTGTTAGAATGGGTTAAAAATGTAGAACATGTGACATTTTGGCATGTTTGTGTTTTCATTTACCTAGTTTTTAAAATCAGATCGGTTGTTGAATTAATCTGGTAGTTGGTCTATCGATCTGATTGATATATATGGTTTGACAAGTTCGTATGGTTCAATCAGTCCATATAATTTGATTAAATAAATTATTAAAAATAAAAATATATATTAAAAAAAACAATTAGTTCAACAGTTGGTTTAACCAGTTTTTTAGCCCAATTCAATGAGTCTGTATTGATTCATAAGTCAATCAATTTGATGTCTCTCTTCAAACTTATATCCCTACCAGTTCCCAGTCGAATTAGTTTGACCGAGGTCTAATCTGATTGAAATAATCATGGTTGCAATTAAAGCTAGCTATTACTATTGGGGATTAACCCGATTAAGCAACGAACAAGAAAAAATAGCTAAAGAAATTGAGAAATTGAACACACAAATTTAATGTGGAAAAACCCTCCAAAGAGGTTAAAAAACCACGGACAAAGATAATTTTACTATAATAGAAAAAGAACGAACAGTATAAAAGATAGACATAAAAATTAAACCATAAATAAATTATGCTTATAAATGCTAAATATATTATACTAATAAATACTAAATTTTCTAGAACTAAAATATATTTTGTTTAACTTGATTTGCAAGCAATCTCTTATTTTATTTAATAGAAATTTGAGTCACACAACTCTAACAATCTCCACATTGACACATATTCTCACAACGCCATCTTTGCCAAAGCCCACAATGGGCCTATCTTGAACTATGCGGGGAATTAACTGAGTCGAATATGTGCTTAGAAGCTGGAAGACTTCTAACCTTCGACTTGTGCACTGTCGAATCAAAACTAACTCGGCTCTGATTTTCATGAACACAGTGCCTTAACTTTTAAAAATATGTATCCAAAAGAGAACCTCTCTTCAACAAAACGGTCATAACCTCTCTTCAAAAAAACGGTCATACCTTTTTCCCTCCTATAACCAAGTTGTTTCTGTGCCAAATAGGTTGACTTCGACTCCATAACAAACGAGGAATGTTCGGTTTCACCAATCACTATAGAACCTTCAAGAATATAAAGATTGTTGGTTATTTTACCTTTTAACAAAACGAGAGCCCCACAAGACACCCTTGATGAGGTCGTTGAGATCACAAAGAATATCCTATCCCTATAAAATATTGATAAAAATAATAGTATAAGGGAAGTAGGTTCAAATCCTCAAGGACCGGATTTGCACAATTGCTTGTTCCTCGAAATCTTAGACAGAATCGTGCCCAAGAAACCTGCGTACTTGGAAAAAAAACAGAATTAAAAGTTTTGATTTAATTGAAAGTGCGAAAAGTAAAACTGAAATAGTAGAGATAAATAGAGTTGAGAAAAAGTTTCTTATAGAGAGATTCCAGCCTTCGGTTGTCTTGATCCGCCTTGGGTTCAATCATCGTCTTTTAGGTGATCCTTCTGAAACAGAATAGGCTAGTTATAGTTGAAGAGGACGCCTACGAACACCAACTCCAAGAATTTAAATTTACGATTTAGAGGAACCAGACTCTAGCCAATAATCACTTCTGTGGGACCATCTTATTCTAGATTATCGTTTCTCAATGGCAAATGCCATGCCATTCTGTCTCTTGGACTCGCCAACCTTTGACGTAGTAAGCTAACGAACCGACAGTTTAAACTTCCCAAAATATACAAAGTGGCCGTTCCTTTCACACGTTCAAAAGATCACCTTTTAAGGGACATGGACGGAAGCATCAGCCTCGTAATGTGGAGAAACGATGAATACTCGTTTAGAAAGCTAAGTATGGATTCTAAGCTTCATGAACCCCCTTTTTGGGATTTTCGACAACCTTTGGCTAGATAAATTTAATGGCTCATGATTTTTGGGGGAAAAAGAAATAAATGTAATAAAAACAGAATTTTATTGAATAAAGAAAAGAACAAAGGCTAGAGCTTTTTGGGAGAATGAGTGTTTACAGAAAAAGATGAGTGAAAATTGTCACTTCATCCCCTATTTATAGTACTAGAAAACCTAGTCTATTCCTAATTAAATTCTAAAAAATAAATACAATTAAATAAAGATAATTAAAGGTAAATAAATATAAATAAAGATAAAAGCTAAAATTAAATCTAAATAAAAACCCTTAATAATTATCCTAATATAATTGGAATTAAAATAGTGTCTTGTGCTATAAAATCTCTTCTTTTGCATTTTTGCTTCCAAAATCTTCCTCACTTTGTATTTTCGGCACCACTTCTCTCCTACTTCGCATGCTGGCCCAATTTAACTTTAAATTCATGCTTTTAGCCCTTAAATTTCCTTTTGCCTTCAATTTAATCCCTATAAGATAAAAAACCATAAATAGCTCAAATTAGTAGGATCATACTTAAAATAAAAATATAATTAATACATAAAAATATGTCTTCCTAGAGTATTATCAACCCCGATCGACTTGATGTTTATTCTACAACCTTTCGAGTCTAAAATACTAAATGAGATGAAATCCTTTCGTAAATCAGGTGCATACCTGACATCTGAAAGTGTTCTAATAGTCTTATCGTGCATCCTAATTTTAACAGTACCAATACCGATTACCTTAATAGATGAATCGTTTCCCATGCACACAACTCCACCTTCAACCGAACTATATGTGGAGAAACATTCTCTATTGTGACTCATGTGTAAAGAACATCCCGAATCTAGGATCCACTCAGATGTATGCTTGAAGCTATCGCTCGTTGACACTAACAGGAAATCATCACTGCTGTCGTCGGCCAAATTAGCACCAATTACATCCTCCTCATTATTCTTAGTAGCCCTTTTATTTCGCTGTATATAACAATATGCTTTGACGTAACCTAACTTCTTACAATAGTAACACATTTTGTCTCGCTTCTTTGATGCTACCAAAATGGAAACTTGCCTATCTGCCTTGCTATCCGAACTAAACTCATTGTCGAGTTTGTCTTTACTCAAAAAACGACCTTTCACATCCTCAAATGAGAGTTTGTCTCTACTATAAATCAGTGTCTCTTTGAAAGACTTGTATGAAAACGGTACAGAGCACAATAATAGCATAGCTTGATCTTCATTGTCAATTTTAACCTCAACATTCTATAAATCATTCAAAAGAGTAATAAATTGACTAGTGTGATCTCTAAGAAGCTCACTTTTTTCATGTGAAACGTATATAGACGTTGTTTCAACACTAAATGGTTAGCCAAAGACTTAGTCACATAAAGAGTTTCTAACCTTTTTCACAAGGTGGATGAGGTTTTCTCTATCAATAACTCCTATAATATCCTATTCGCGAGGCATAATTAGATTGCAGAAAGGGCCTTTTCATCAATCTCTTCCCATTTTGTCTAATCTAGATTCTTAGGTTTTTCTTTGATAACGACCTTTGTCGAGTCTGTCTGAACTAGAATTGTCATCATCTGAACTTACCACAAAATTGAAATTTATGACACCATTGAACCTCTCAATGTCAAATCTTATTTTTGCCATCTCTGAACGGGTTCATATATGAAAATTGAACTAGCTCTGATACCGTTTATTTGGGGATCGACCCAATTAAGCAATGAACAAGTAAAAATACTAGAAATTGAGAAATTGTAAAAATACCAAAAGAAATTGAGAAATTGACATACAAATTTAACGTGGAAAAACCCCTTAAAAGAGGATAAAAAACCATGAGTAAAGATAATTTTATTATAATGGCAAAAGAAAAAAGAGTACAAAAGATAGAGATAAAAACTAAACCCCGAAACCCGAAAACAAAGAACCCTCAAAATGTAAACACAAAATTCTTCAAAAGTATTATGAGTTCTAATTTTTTAATGGGTGTGTTTTCTAATATTGTAAAAGAGCCTATTTATAAGTTAAATTCGTATGTCAAATACATTATGCTAATAAATGCTAAATCTTCTAAAAATAAAATATATTTTGTTTAACTTGACTTGCAAGCAATCTCTTATTTTATTTAACAAGAATTTGAGTGACACAACTCTAACAATTACAAATTTAATGAATTTTAAATTCAAATAAGGAAAGAAATAAATTGTTAAGGCAACAAAAGGGAAACACTTATAATAAGGACTCACATGACCTCCACCCACGTTTTAATTGGATTAATTATTTATTTCTTGACTAAACGATAATGTAAAAATTTAAAGGTTACAATTTGCTCAAAGTTTTTGAACTCTTCATATATTTGAAATTTAATCTCAATACTTCTATTTTCAAAAATTTTGTCTCTCTACTTTTCAAATTTAAAAATTATAAGTCCATTTGTTAACACTGTTAGAATTATTTTGTGTTGGTGTGGCATTTTGAATAAAAATAAAAGGCATAATAATGTTCCAAACTTATAAAAAAAAAAGTCATTTTAGACCTCCATTTAATTTTTTGCCTCTTATAACCTTTGAACTTATGCTTTTGTCAAATTAGTCCAAAATAGATGGAATAGTTAATAACGATTAACTTTGCTGACGTGGTATCCACGTAACGTCAACAATTAATTAATTTTAAAAAAATTCAAAAAAATATAAAAAACATTTTAAAAATTTTGAAATAAGTATTAAAAACTATAAATTTCTTCGAAAATTTCTTTTCTTCTTTTCTCATAATTTTTTTTCTTAACATTATACAAACTAAATTAGTATTTTTTCATGGGAAATTTAAGCGAATATGCCAATTTAAAAAGAAATTAGGGGATTATGAATTTTTTAAAAAAATTAAGGAAATAGGTCAATTTTAGGGGGGCAAGGAGGGTGCGTTTTTAGTGAAAATGCGTCCTGTAGGACGCGCTTTCAGTTAAAACATATCCTTTGTGGCATGTTTTCACGATCTCTCTTCTACGCCACAAGAAAATGCTTTCTAAAAATTAAAAAAAAAATAACTATTAGATTGATTTTGAAAACCTAAGAATCTCGAGATAAAATTTATATCCCATCTTTTTCGTGGTAGAATAGGAATCTTTAAAAACTTTTCAAAACACGCTTCTTGTTAGAAGCATTTTTTTTTTACTTGTCATGCCCGATATTTTTCAACATTTTGAAATATGTTTCATATTCGATAGTAGAGTTTTCTATAAAAAAAAAGATTGATATGGAGAAATTTTCATAGTTAAATTTTAAGCAAAAGATTTGCATAAGGAGAAGATTTTTTATATTAGAAATTTGAAGTTTAAAAATCGACCCAACAAAGTATATTAGTTCAAGCATCATTTTTTGAATTTGGTTAATGGGCATTTATTTTTTTTGTATAATGTTTTCATTTTAAACATGTGAAAGAAGTTTTTTTTGACAAATATGAGTAGATGAATTGGAGTTGTTATTTGTTACAACGGTCAAATTTGTGACACTAGAATTGGGGTTATTTTTGTATCAGTCAAATTTATAGAATTGACTTTCAACAAGAGTATCAAATTGGACGAGCTTCGGTCAAGAGTTAGAAGAAAAGTCTTGACTTCAAGTCGGAGGAGAATTTTGAGCTTGAAATATAGATATCTGACGTCAATGAACCGTGCTAGATATGATACATATGAGCTCAAAAGCGATATGGAGATCGAGGCAATGCTCGATACGTATTGCTCTAGTGGAAATGTTATACTGGAGTTATACGCCCAGTTTGTCAATGTCAAGGTAGGTGGTCCAAGTTCGACAACAATTCCAATTAGTTTAATTCAGGAGTAGATGGTCTATTCATATAAATCATGCATGTTAAATTTGATATAGATTTTAAATTTTGAAAAAAAAAATCTACTGCTTAATGAAAAATTAGACAATCGACTTAAACTGATAAATATTGAGAACTAAAACCGTGTTAAAAATTGATAAAATATCCTGCTGCACTTATAACCAAAGGACCAAGTGATTTAACCAAAAGAAAAAACTTGATGTGATCTCGGGTTCACTAAATGGGCCGGATCATAAGCTGCCATTCTTCATCTTGTTTGGGCCCAAGAAGCGGGCTAAAGTTAAGGAATTCAAAAGAATCATTTATGGGCTTTTAGGGCCCAAACCGTCTAATCTTATTTTATTTAATAATTCCATAGCCTTTTAATTTTTACTTTAGTTTATATGTGTTCTAAATTAAGTCTAGTTTGTTGCGTTTTAATGTGTCCTAGACCATGTTTTAATTCTGGTAGGTTTTTTTAGTTAAATTAGTTGGTAGTTTATGTAGTTAGTTTAATTGTGTTTTAAATATGCCTTAAAAATTAGCTATTGAATTTTTCCATATTATTACAGCTTTATTAGTATGTTTAATGTGTCCAAGTAATTTAATTGTGTGTTTAATTGTGTCTTAGGTAAACCAATGGCCCGACACCTCTTTAAGGTTGATGAGGGACCGTTCGGTTTTGCCAAGAGCATCAAGGATGTTCACACCTTAAGCGGTTGTTCGGTTTGGCATGAAAAAGTGTCCATTAGGTGACATTAAGATTGATACATGGAGACATTTTAATGGTCACTTGAAAATGGATGTATGAACAAAATTCGTTTATGAACCAGCAGCTCAAGAGGCATTTCATCTCCCTTTTCCATGCAAGAATGTTCAACTATTTAACGGAGTGCATGGAGTAACCATTCAAGTTAATGCATGAGCCGTTGAAAAATATAGACATTACATATATAATAAAAGTAATTACATGTTATTATTTACTATCATAATATAATAGCCTAAATTAAAAGTAATCTAATTTTGTTAAAATTTATTGGGTTTTAATTATTGTAATAGCTCAATTTACCCGGGCCCATCAAAATAATAATAAACCAAAAAATAAACAAATAAGTCCAAGTATAAAAGTCCATTTATAATAGTTATCAGCCCAAATTACAACGGCCCAATATAACCTAAATTAACCCTAGCCCATAGCCCAAAACACTTAAAAAATTTCAAAAAAAAAAGAACTAAACCCTAATGCGCCGCACCCCCTCCTTGTGCCTTAGCAGTGCGCACGTTGCCCAAGGCCTGGCGCCTTGGTCGTTTTGCACCAAAATGGAAAAATCCACCTCCGTTGACCTTGACAAGGCCTGCAAAAAAGAACAAAGAAAGAAGATAGAGTAGAAAAGGCAAAAATGAAAGCAAAAACAGTGGAAATAATAGCAAAAAATAATAAACAGTGTTGTAAATTGGCTATAAAAGCCACCGCCATTAATGTAATTTTTTGGCACACAAGAGATTAATCAAAAAATAGAACTCAAAATTTAGAAGGTGATTTTTTCTTTTATTCTATTTTCTTACGAATTTATTCTGTAAATAAAACACAAAATAAAAAGAAAAATTTTAAAAAGGGGTACCTAACGGTTCGCGTTCCGTCGCCTTGAATGGCCAAGGTCGTCACCTCTGATGAAAGGTGACTCTTTTTCAAAAAAACCCTAAAACTGAAGGGTTCTTCGTTTCTTTTTTGTGATTTTAACCTTTTTTTTAAATAACCCCAAATCGGGGTTTGGAGAGTCGAAAAGCCCAAAAATGGCTTTTTTTTCTCTTTCAGCCACCGTGAGCGGTGGTGCCGTCGCCGGTAATTGGCAGCCGCTAAGGTGGCCGATTGCCGGAACCCTAGGTCGAAAGGGGAGAGTGTTTTGAGAGAAAAAGAAAGTTTTAGTTTTTTTTAAATGAAGGTAGAAATGAGGGTTTTGAATATTTTTTTTGATTTAAATAAGTGCACGAAACGACACCGTTTTGAACCATTGCTCATACATGTCAAAACGACGTTGTTTTGAGCAAGACCCGATGACCCGACCCGGTCTAATTGCCACGCTGGTCCTTTCGTTTTTTAATTGTTTTTCAATCTGGTTTTAATTCTTTTTTTTTCTTTTTCGCTGGCATCGTTAATTTCGAATCTCTTTCAATTTGGTCTTCATACCGTTGACACCCCTGGCGAAGGACACGTGTCCAGGAACCTTGGGATAATTTCCCATTTAATCCCTATTTATTCTTGCGTGTTTCATTTTAGTCCCCTATTCCTTTTTATTTCTACAATTTACTCCCCTAAATTTCATTTGAATTTTGATCTAGTCCTTATTTATTTATTTTATTACAATTTAGCCCCTTTATTATTTATTTATTCTAATTTATCCATTAAATTTCATTTAAGTTACAATTTAGTTCTTTATTTTTCACCCCTTTTATAAATTGTTTCCTTTTTTATTTACATATTTATTTATTATTCTTTTATTCATTTAACTGCTTATTCATTTATTTAATTATATATTATTCATTCATTTATTTTTTATTTTAATTCCTTTATTCATTTATTTGTTATTGCTTCATTTTTTTAATATTTAAATTTTTCTTTATTTTCTTTCATTGAATATTTTTTCTTTCTTCTTTATGCTCGCATTATTATTATTACTATTTTATTATCTATCTATCTAGTTATTTATTAATTCTTTATTTTTATACATATTTAAAAATTAAGTTTCTTACATTTTTATTTTTATTTATTTGCATATTTTTTTTGTTTTTATTATTATTGTTATTAGTATTATTATTATCATTATTATTATTTACCCTTCCTTGATTATTTATTATTAGTACTAGAATAATAATTATAATTTGATCTTTGCCATCGTCATTACCAATTGAAATTTTATCACTATCGTAGTTACATCTTTGTCATTTGATTAGTATGACATTATATATATATATATATATATTTACACATCATCGTTCCATTTTTTATATACGCTTCCTTTTTTTTTGTTATAACAATGCCACGAGTTGTGTTTAAATGTATTTATCCATTTTTATGCTATGCCCAAGTAAGCTAAATACGTATCATTTTAAATATTGCATATGTTATTGTTCAAAAAAAAAAAGAGGGGAAATTTTTAAAAAATAAGGTAATGTTCCGTATTTGGAGATTCAAGAAGTCATCCCTTAACTTACGGGGTTTTGACTTTCTCGTTGAACCTAAATGACCGAATATCCTTTTAAAATTCAAACACATGATATTTAAATAAAAAATAAAAGACAAGCTTATTCTCAAGGATTCAAGTTGTCGTGTCCTAACTTACGGGATGTGACATTTTGTTATTTCGAGACGGGAGGGTCTTTAATATTCATTTCGATTTATTTAAGAAATTTTTTTAAAGTAAAATTAACATTAATATAAAGAGAGATCTTATTTTAAACTATGTTCAAAATTTTAACTTTTGACACTAAGACATAAATTAATCAATTAGGTACCAATTTTGGGCGTTACGAGGGTGCTAATCCTTCCTCATACATAACCGACTCCTGAACCCATTTTTTGATTTTGTAGACCGAAAAACATTGTTTTAATAAATTAAAATGATTAAATTTATGATGTAACCCGATCACACCTCATAAAAAAGAGTCGGTGGCGACTTCCATTTTCATTTTAAAATAAAAAGTCGACCGTTTCAAAAATTGTTTCGACAGCTTGGCGACTCCAATGGGGACAAAATAAGAGAGTCAAGCCACGAGTTGATTACTTCTTGTCTTTTTATCGAAAATTGATAATTTGATTTAAATTTACGATCCTTTCGTTGCATTTCATTTTTATGGTCTGCATCATTTTGATATATTTGCTTTATTGGTTCGAGTCTTTGGATATAGTTTCGCATATTGCATTTCATAATCGATCGGTTATACCCTTTTAAGTGGGAGTGAGAAACTATTCCTTCGTGAGGTCTTCACCTTGGTATAAGATAGTGGAACACTTTCGGGATACATCCGTACCTATGTCTTTGTGAGATTTTCATCTCAGTATAGCCATAGGGAAATGCATTTGCCTGAACTGAACTTGGTCCGTATGAGCCTATAATGGGTGAGGATTGAGGAATTTGCCGGTTCAGGTACCCTTACTTTAGAACTGAATCGCATATAATGAGCCCTAAAAGCCTACCCTAGGTAGAACTACACCAAATCCTAGTGGTCACCCGAATAGGTGCTCTATTTATTATTTCTTGTTTGCTTTAAATTATAGCTTGTTTTGTTTTGTTTTGACTGTGATTGCATGGCATTTTCATCACAAAAAGGTGTTGATTCACGTTCAGTTACTAAATAGAGATCTTGCCACGGAGAATGGATTTCTTGATAAAGTGGAGGATAATGCGACTGTCTGAATATAGTCCGAGAAAACACAACTAGAGAATAGTGATAGCCTAACAGATGCCTACGTGTCAGAATTGTGGGATTTCACTTGTATCAGCGTGACTCAGAATAGCCTCCAAAAGTTGAAAGAAATATGAGACCGATGGGAAGATGAAATCAATCAGCTATTTTACTGTAATTATGGTGATTTCCCATATCTACTTGAAATCAAAATGGACAAGCACTTGTTTCGAGCTCTGGCTCAATTTTGGAATCCCGCCTACAGCTACTTTACCTTTAGGAGGGTAGATTTAGTACCTACTGTGGAGGAGTATTAGTACCTACTGTGGAGGAGTATACAACTTTGCTTCGATGCCAGGAGATTCAAGCTGACAAAGTTTACTCTAGAGTCATCAATGTCCTGACTTTCTTAAAAAAGCTAATGAGCATCACGGGGATGAGTGAACAATAGGTCGCGGCCCAGATCAAGCAAAAAGTGGATAGTAAATGTATCTCTTGGAAAAGTTTGCGAGATTTGATTTTAGCACATCCGGACACAAAAGAAAAGGGTCGATATCTTCTTCTTGAATATCTACGGGTTAGTAATCTTCCCTAAAGCACTAGGGCATGTAGATGAGGTAGTTTCATATTTGTTTGACCAGCTTGATCCCGACAATCCTGGCCGAAGCCTTAAGATCTTTGAGTGCATGTCAAAGAGCAGGCGAAGGAAGGTTCATTGGGTGTGCGCAACTCTTGTTAGCATGGTTCCATAGTCACTTTTAGAGGGTAGATAATGTTTCTTATTGAGTATTCTCCGATAACTACTCTCCATTGAAAGAATTAGTGGCTACTCCAAGACGAGACGATATTTTGGAAATGGATGGCAATTCTCTAAAATCTCCGAGACGAAGTCATTGAATGGAACACTCATTGGATGATCCCCAATGAGATTTTGTACTGGTGTGGAGACTTGGGATATGGGGAGCTATTGATATGCTCCTCTGCTTATGTTGAGGCAGTATAGATCGAGGCAGTTCATACCAGCAACGCAAGGGCTGACACAGTGTGAGTTTTCGTATAAGGGCATTAATTACAAGAAAAAGGTTTGAGAAATATCTAACCCTTGGAACCAAACCCACAAAATGAAAAGATTTGCCGTAAATCTGATGATGACCCTTAAATATGATAGGTGGTGGGGTAAAAGAGTCAATGGCAACATCTTTGTGCCAAGTCAATAAACTACTCGACCATTAGAAGAACACCTACAAGTGATTCCATTTGAGCTAGAGATCATCAAGAAAGATTTTAAAAAGAGGAATTTGGAGCTAGGAAAGAAGATAGAACAATTGGAGGGGGAAAAATGCAACTAGGATTAGATGTTGATGTCTAAAAGTTAGAAGCTGAGAAATTGGAAAAAAGAAAAAACAAGGCTGAGAAAGACTTAGATAGTCAAAAAACTGACTATAAGAAGTTGTGCTTGTCGATGAGGATTGCCACGCTAGAAAAAAATCAGAATAATGGTGGCAAGAGATCAAAGAAGAAAAGATTAAAGCCGATCAATGGGAAAGAAAGTTCCAAGATGCTCAGGTCCGAGAAGAGGCTCTAGAAAGGAGTTTGTCAAAAAGTCAAAGTGAAAAGATCGGATTAAAAGCCTGGATGGTAGAGCTAGAAAAGTCACTTCATCAGTATCGTAGTCGCAACTCCACAATTGAGCTGAAACCGAGCCTAAACAAGATTAAAGAGCTGAAAGGAAAATAGAAGAGCTTAAAACCGCATTACAAAATTGTGAACTTCGAGTTGAACTCCTTGAAGCAAACAATAAGCATTAGAAAGAGCAACTTCACCATTCTCAAGGTCAGGTCAGGGATAGTGACCATACAATGGGTGAAGCTGTGGCTCAAATACGAGAGGTGGTCGATCATTTGCAAACCCTAGTAGTTCAGGCTGACATGCTAAGCTTGAAATATGAATCAGATTTGGATCGGGGTCGAGAGTTAGCTTGGCTTCTTAGGAAAGTTAAGGCTTTGAGTATTAGGGCAAAGTTGTATATGTAATTCATTTTATGTAAAGAAATTTGTTTTCTAGTAAAATTGTTCTAATAGAATTGAATCAGAGTCAATGCTTCTTTTTGCATTCATTCCATGTATTTGCATTACATTGCATCATATGCATTAAATTTCACAAAAGGACCCTAATTAATTGAAATTATTTCAATTAACCTAGAAACCAACAAGAGCTAACCAACCGAATATTGTTACAGTACTCGCGCTAAAACCAAAGTAATGGATCAAAGGCTAGAAAGACTAGAACAAATTCAAAAAGACATGCAAGACCAGTTGCAAGCACAGCTGCAAGAACAGGTAGCGAAAGTACAATAGGAGATGAGGGATCAAATACAGGAATCCCAAAGAAGTATGATAAGCCAATTGACGTAGTTGCTGGCTGAAGGAATTGAAAAGGGGAGGAGCACTATGGTCAACTGAGGGGATGATAATGAGGACCCTATTTATCCCCTGGGTTTTACCTCGATAAACGCCTAGGCACAACTAGATGTGTACCCGCGAAGGATACCCGTTACAATCAAACCTCAACAGTATCTACCTCGGTGCTGATAAACTACCAAATAGGCTCAGGTTCCAATTCGAGGGATAATCCATCCAATCCCGTTGTTCCTGATCTAAATGATATGAAAGAAATGAAAAAAGCAAGAGTGGAACTACCAAAGCAACTTAAAGATCGATGTAGATGGTTAGAAGAAAAATTTAGAGCAATGGAAAACGCTGATTACCATTGCGAAATTGATGCTAAGGACTTGAGTTTGGTCCCAGATTTGGTGTTCCCTCCAAAGTTCAGAACTCCAGAGGTTGAAAAGTATAATGGGACTAGTTGCCCTGAAGCTCACATCACGATGTTCTGTTAAAGGATGACTGGATACATTAATAATGACCAATTATTAATTCATTACTTCCAAGATAGTTTGATCGGGTCAGCAGCCAAATGGTACAACCAATTGAGTCGTGCCAAAATCAATTCATGGAAAGACTTAGCACAAGATTTTATGAAGCAATATAGCCATGTGACAGACATGACACCCAATAGAATCACGTTACAAAATATGGAAAAGAAGCAAAGTGAGAGCTTTAGGCATTATGCCCAAAGATGGAGAGAGGAAGCAACGCAAGTCCAACCACCTCTTCTAGAGAAAGAAACCACAATGCTTTTCATCAATACTTTAAAAGCCCCGTTCATCGGCCATATGTTGGGAAGCGCTACTAAGAGCTTCTTGGATATAGTAATGTCCGGTGAAATGAATGAAAACCAGTGAGAGGTGGTAAGATAGACGCGGGAGAAAGTGGCAAAAGATTAGCCCCGAGGAAGAAGGAAACTGAGGTAAATAATGCAAGCATATATGACAAGGGTTTTTTAAAACCAATCACTGTAAGCTAGCCAAGGAGAATAACTACTAGCCATCAGGGCCCCCCAAGGCAAGAATCTAACCCAAGGCCAAATTCGGAAAGGCTCCAGTTCACACCCATCTCGATGACATATAGTGAGCTGTATCAGAGTCTGTTTGATGCACATGAGGTATCCTCTTTCTACTTGAAACCTATACAATCTCTATTCCCCAAATGGTAAGACGCCAATGCTCAATGCGAGTACTACACGGGAATCATGGGACACTCAATCAAGAACTGCATCGCTTTTAAAAAGTTAATTGAAGGGTTCATCAAGATGGGCATTGTGAAGTTCGATAATCCATCGGGATCTAATGTGGCAGGAAATTCATTACCCAGTCATTCTGATAAAGGGGTAAACACGATAATTGACAGTGGATGGAAGAGAACCAAGATGAATGTAGCGAAATTGAAAACCCCACTGAAATGGGTTTGGAAGGGAGGATTAATTAAACAGGATTCAGAGGAGAGACCCGAAAGGATGAGGAACTACTGTGTGTTCCATGCTGAAGAAGGTCATGAGATCCAAGAGTGCGTTGAATTCAAGGCCCTAATGCAAAATCTGATGGATAATAAGGAGCTAGAATTCTTTGAATATGTCAAAGGCTCGGAAGGAGAATATATGTGCACCCTAGAAGAAGGGTCAACAGAGAATGTTTATAAAGCCAACCACCCAGTGGTTATTATTTCACGACCAAGAAGAAATGAAGTCGAAGTACAAATTGCACCAAGGGTCATAATACAGAAACCTGTAGCCTTTCCCTACAAGGACAGAAGATGGTTCCGTGGAATTATGACTGCAACGTGACGATCCAAGGAGAAGAGAACCCGACTAGCACTTTAGAAGAGGGCCAAGATGTGGGTTCCTACACACGTAGTGAGAGGACTTATGACCCTACAAGTACAAGAACTGAGCCCGTTAAAGGAAAGACCCCAGCAGTTGAGTATAAGAAGGAAAAGAGGGCTAGGCTTGTGTACAGGCCCAAATCTGCCCGGGCTTATACAAATACAAAACAAAATAATAATAATAAAATAAAACCCAATAACTAAAGTCCATCAGTCCATTTCTTACATAGCCCAACAACGAAAAATAACAGGCCCAAACTAAAAAAATCCTAGACCCAAAAATACAAGCCCAATAGGCCCAATATTTTAATCCTCAGGAAACCCTAAGGTTTCCACCTTTGCACCGCAGCCAATGCTGCACATACGACCTCCGTGCACCCACAACCATGACCATCTTGCCACGTAGCCTCTCCGTACCTCCGTACATGCCAGAAAATACCGTACCTACAGAGAAGACAAACAACTACAACAGCGCAAAGAAATAGTAAAAAAGCTTGTATTATTTTTTTTTGTTCGGCTATAAAGCCAAGGAAAAGAGGATTGTAAATTTTTACACACGCATACAAAGCAATCAATAGAAAAGAAACTGAAATTTACAAATCGAAAATGTGATTTCTTTCTCTTCTGTTTAGTTGTCGAGTGGTTTCATTTTGTAAATAGAAAACAGAAACAATAAGGGAATGAGAGTTTTTTACCTGCGCCGTGCCGAAGAGGGAGGGAAACAAATCGTTTCTCCGTTCTTTTCGCTGAGCCTGGCCCAACTTGCGGGGTTTTGGTCTTGAACCCATACGTTAAGTGACTGGCTTCAAAATGGGCTGAAAATGCCCGACCTTTGTGTGCTTCTAACCATTGCCTATGACGGAGGCTCGTCGGGATCCTAGGCCGAGGAAGGAGGCGAGAAAGAGAGGGTCCGAGAGAAAACTCTTGGTTTTTTTAGAATGAAGGAGAAAGTGTTTTTTTTTTCCTGATTTTTCACATTTATATAAGGGATAATACGTCGCCGTTTTGGACTTAGTTAGCAGTGGCCAAAACGACGCCGTTTTGCATCAAACCCGAAACGTGACCCAACCCTAGCCAAGATCTGCGCGTTTTTGCTTTAAGGGGCTATTTGCCTAATGAGCCCCTCTGCGTTTTCACTTATTTTTAATTAAATCCTATTCATTTTTTTCTTTTTAATTCTGCCCCAAAACGTTTGTCCTCATTTCACTTCGGTCTATATTGTAACACTGCGTTTAGGGATGCTTAGGAATATTGCGCATATAGCCCTCCCTTATTATTCTCATGTCACAATTTAATCCTTTCTCTTGTTTTCATTCATGATTTTTACCCTAAATTTCTGATTGAATTTTGATTAAGTCTTCTTGGTATTTATTTTTATTTGAGCCCATTTTTATTTTCTTATTTTACTTTACTTACTTTTTATTTGTTCTTTATTTTCGGTTTTATTTTATTCCACATTTAAGACTCTTTTATTTCATTTTATTCCTTATTATTATTATTATTATTATTATTGTTATTATTATTCTTGTTCATTCTTTATTTTATTATTTTATTATTTTATTATTCTCTATTTCTTTTTCTTTTGCAACATATTTTTTTGTTTTTTATATATATTTATTTACCTTAAACTTTATATATATTTATTTTATTTTCCACTTATTTCTTATATATATCCTTTCATATAATTTTAAAACCCTATTTTTTTCATTTTTATTATTATATTATTATCATTAAAATCATCATTATTGTTATTATTGATATTATTTTCATTATTTACACTGTTTTTTTAATTTATTATTGTTACTTATATTATCAGTTGCATCACTCTTATTATTGTTTATGCTTGTCAACATTATGGTTCGCTAACATCAATGCTATCTATATATTTTACACTTCATTATGCGTATTATATCATTGTTATTTCAAATGTTTGTTGCATCATCATTTTCTTGCCAAGCATGACCTTTTTCGCGTTTTAAATATGTTTCAACGTAAGAATGGAATACGCATATGTTACTTATTGGGTTTCGATTTTCTCGTCAAATCTAAAAATACCAAATATCCTTGTAAGTTTTAAGCTATATGGATTTTAAATAAAATAAAGGCAATATTCTAGGTTTAGGAACTCAAAAAGGTTGTGCCCTAACTTACGAGGTTTCTGATTTTTCTCGTTGGATCTAAACAACCGAATATCCTTTCGAAAATCAAAGTATAACTTTTAAAATAAAAATATAGGCAAGCTTATTTTCGAAGGTTCAAATGTCGTGCCCTAACTTTCGGGATGTGGCACTTGGTTATCTCGAGATAAGAAGGCCTTTAAATACTTGTTTTAATTTATTCAAGTTTTAATTTTTCAAGAGAGGATCGCATTTTAAATTTTTTACGAGTTTTCAACTTTAGACGTTAAGACATTAATTAGTCAATTAGGTACCAATTTTGGGCGTTAGAGGGTGCTAATCCTTCCTCGTATGTAACCGACTTCTGAGCCTATTTTCTCGAATTTCGTAGACTAAAATTGTTGTTTTAATAAATCAAAAAGTTTTATTAAAACAATCAATCACAAGGTGACCCGATCACACCTCATAAAAAAGGATTGGTGGCGACTCCAATTTTCGTTTTTGTTTTCAAAATAAAAGTCGACCGTTTTTCCAAACAAAAAAATGGTTTCGACAGCTTGAATCACCAGTTAACGAGCCAATAACTAAGAATGAGGCTAGGGAATTCCAAAAATTTTTAAAGCATAGCGAGTACATCATTGTAGAACAGCTACACAATCAACCAGCTCGCATACCAGCACTAGCCTTGCTCTTGAGCTCAAAGACTCATCGTAGCGCGTTAATGAAGGTGCTGAACGAAGCTTATGTCGCTAATGATATATCTATAAACAAGCTGGACCACCTAGTTAACAATTTACGTGCCGAAAACTTTATCTTCTTTAATGACGACGAAATATAGCCAGAGGGCATGGGATTTACAAAGGCTCTGTACATCTCCACCCGCTGCAAAAAATATACACTGCCAGGGGTGCTAATAGACAATGGCTCTGCATTGAACGTCTTGGCTCTATCCACATTGAATAGATTACCAGCGGATAGCTCTCACATGAAGAAATGCCAAAATATAGTGAGAACATTCGACGGTATGAAAAGGAGGGTGATAAGAAGGATCGAGATACCCCTTTTGATTGGTCCAAACACGTATGAGGTAGATTTCTTGCTGATGGACATCAAGCTTTCTTATAATTTCTTGTTGGGGAGGCCTTGGATTCACTCAGCTAGAGCAGTGTCGTCATCACTACACCAAAAGCTAAAGTTGGTAACGGAGGATCGACTGATAACAATAAACGCAGAAGAAGACATTATTGCATCTGTAACCAGTGACGCGCCATACATAGGGGTAGACAATGAACCGATAGAATGTTCTTTCCGATCTTTGGAATTTTTGAATGCAACTTTAATCATTGAAGGAAACAAGGTCCTGATGCCCAAAATATCCAAAACTACTAGGATGGGCCTACAGTTGACGGTTGGGAAATGAGCCTTGCTTAGAAGAGGACTCGGGAAATATCTACAAAGGAGGGTCGAGGCACCAATGCAAATGGACAAACAAGACTACTTTGGCTTAGGATATAAGTTGGATATGAGGCAAAAGAAGAAAGAGCTGGAGAAAAAACAAGAAAAGAGAAGAGTACGACTGAGTGGGGAAGAAGTCAAGTGGGAACAAATGACCTTTCCCCATATATCCAGAACTTTCGTGTCAGGGGGAACTATTCACCCTGAACGGAAGATGTCAAGAAAAGAAACTGCAGAAGAAATATTGGGAAATCTAAACATCAACGCCATATTCGAAGAAGGAATTAGGGGAGAAAATTTCTCAGGCATCTACCCTTTTGTACCTGGAAGTGTTCTGAAAAATTAGACTACAGAAGAGATTCTTGTAGTTTTTAGAGCAAATTCAAAGTAATGTTCAAAACACTCTTATTGCTCTAAGCTTAGGAGCAATAAGAATCCTTTTGTGAAATAGGCTTATGTCCGACATCTTTATTTCAATAAAATGCATCTTTACGAATCATCTTGAGTAAATATTCTTTTATTCTTTCCATTTCAGTCATAATCATACCATACAGATAATTATTCTTAGATTCTTTTCTTCTTTAGATTTTCTTTCATCGATATAAAAAGTCTCCAGATATCAATGATATGAGTGAGGCTGTTATTTTCTCAGAGACTCCTTTTGAGCAAGATATATGTGTAGAGGATTCTCAGGATTTTAAAGATGATCGAGACTGTAACCTAGCTCCTGATTTTTTGAGGATGGTAGAATATGATAAGAAGCAAATCCTACCTCATAAAGAGTCATTGGAAATTATGAGCTTAGGAGAGAAAAAAGAGGTAAAGTTTTGAGCTTGTATTGCCCCAGAGACAAAGCAAGACCTCATTGAGTTACTCTAAGAATTCAAGGATGTCTTTGCATGGTCATATCAAGATATGCCTGGGTTAAGTACTGATATCGTGGTACACCGACTGCCCAAAAAGGAAGAGTGTAAGCCAGTTCAATAGAAGCTCCGAAAGATGAGGCCCAACGTCTTACTAAAAATAAAAGAATAGGTCAAGAAGCAATTCAATGCTGGTTTCTTACAAGTTGTTAAATACTTAGAATAGGTAGCTAATATCATCTCTGTCCCTAAAAAAGATGGAAAAGTACAAATGTGAGTAGACTACAGAGATTTGAACAAAACCAGCCCGAAAGATAATTTTTCATTACCTCATACCGGCACCTTAGTGGACAACACGGCAGGTTACTCACTGTTCTCCTTCATGGATGGCTTTTCTAGATACAACCATATTAAAATACATCCTGAAGTTATGGAAAAGTCGACATTTGTAACCATGTGGGGAACATTTTTCTATAAAGTTATGCCATTTGGACTGAAAAACGCGGGAGCAATGCACCAAAGAGCCATGGTAACCTTATTTCATAACATGATGCACAAAGAAATCGAAGTTTATGTTGATGATATAATCTCAAAGTCCTGAACAGAGAAGGATCATGTACAAGTCCTGAGGAAATTGTTCTTGAGATTGAGAAAATTCCAACTGAAGCTCAATCCAGTACAATGTACCTTCAGGGCTAGGGCGGGAAAATTGCTAGGTTTTGTAGTCAGTGAAAAGAGGATCGAGATCGACCCAGATAAAGTTAAGGCTATACATGAGTTGCCTGTACTGCGCACTCAAAAAAAAGTTCGAGGTTTCCTAGGAAGACTAAATTACATCGCCCGGTTCATTTCACAACTAATTGAGAAATGCGACCCCATATTCCGTCTCCTTAAGAAATACAATCCAGGCGTTTGGGATGAGGAGTGCCAGAAGACTTTCGACAAGGTCAAACATTACTTGTCCAATGCCCCAGTATTGATGCCACGTATCTCAGATAAGCCGCTGATACTATACTTGGCAGTATTTGAAAATTTCATGGGATACGTGTTTGGCCAACATGATGAGTCAGAGGAAAAAGAAAGAGCGATATATTACCTTAGTAAGAAGTTTACTGAATGTGAGACAAGATATTCGTCAATTGAAAAGTTGTGTTGCGCCTTAATTTGGACAACATGAAGACTGAGACAGTACATGTTGTACCACACAACTTGGCTCATCTGAAAACTGGATCCCCTAAAATTTATGATGAAGTCAACTACTTTGAATGGAAGAATGGCCAGGTGGTAAATTCTGCTTTCCGAATTTGATATAGTCTGTGTGAATCAGAAGGCTATAAAAGGGAGCGCAATAGAATATTTTTGGGCCAGTGGAGCTCTAAAAGATTACGAGCTTTTGAACTTTGATTTCCTAAATAAAGATCTAATGTATATTGCAATGACTGAAGAAGACTCTCAAGAAGGTCATCCTTTGAATTTCGACGGGGCCTTTAATGCTATGAGTGATGGAGTCGGGGCGGTCCTAGTATCCCTAAACGGAGATCATTATCCTTTTAGTAGTAAATTGGATTTTGATTGTACAAACATCATGACAGAATATGAAGCATGCATCATGGGCATCCGTACAGCCATAGAATACAAAATCAGCAAAATCAAAGTGCTAGAGGTATATGGGGATTCTACGCTAGTGATCTATCAACTCAAGGAAGAATAGGAGACAAGAGATCCCAAGTTGATTGATTATCGAAGGCTGGTTCTTGAATTAATTAAAGAATTTGATGGCATCACCTTCTGCTACCTTCCACGAGACGAAAATTAGATGGCTAACGCTTTGGCTACCTTAGTTTCGATGGTCAAAGTGAACAAACAAGGGGATGTAAAACCTATCCAGATGAGTATTTATGAGACTCCAGCTCATTGTTACAACATCAAAGAAGAATATGAAGAAGATGATCACCTTTGGTACCACGATATACAGCAATATGTGAAGAATCGTGAATACCCTGACCAAGCAATTAAGAATGATAAAAGGATGTTGAGAAGACTGGCAGTGACTATGTTTTAGATGGGGAGATCCTATATAAAAGAAGAAAGATCAGGTACAACTAAGATGTGTAGGCGCTGTTGAGGCTAAGAAAATCTTAGAAGAAGTCCACGATGGTGTTTGCGGAACACATGATAATGGTTCTACAATGGCCAGGAAAATCATGAGATTCAGGTATTATTGGTCCACCATGGAAGGAGATTGCATCAGTTATGCCAAGAAATGCCATAAGTTTCAAATTTATAGAGATAAAATTCATGTATCTCCCTCATCTCTTCATGTTATGACTTTTTCATGGCCTTTCTCTATGTGGGGCATGGATGTCATTGGACCGATATCGCCAAAAGCTTCTAATAGGCATCAATTCATCTTTGTGGTCATAAATTACTTCACCAAGTGGGTAGAGACCACTTCTTATGCCAATTTCACGAAGGCTGCAGTTAGCAAATTCTTGAAAAAAGAGATCATATGTCAGTATGGAATGCTAGAAAGGATTAAATCTGACAATGCACTAAACTTGAACAACAGCACGATATCAGAAGTCTACAGTCAGTTCAAGATCAAACACCACAAATCATCACCATATCGCCCAAAAATGAATGGTGCAGTGGAGGCAACCAACAAGAACATTAAGACGATCGTGGGGAAAATGACTGAGACTTATAAAGATTGGAATGAGAAGTTACCATTTGCCCTCTATGCTTATTGAACATCTGTTAAGACCTCAACCGAGGTAACGCCTTTCTCTTTGGTTTATTGAATAGAGGTGGTTTTACCCATTGAAGTCAAGATTCCTTCTCTTTGAGTTTTGACAGAATTGAAGTTGTATGAAGCAAAATGGATCCAATCCCGATATGATAAGCTAAACTTAATTGAAGAGAAAAGGTTAAAGGTCATCCGTCATAGTCAGATCTACCAAAAGTGAATGATGCGAGCTTATAACAAAAAAATCCGTCCTAGAGAATTCCATGAGGGGGACCCGGTATTGAAAAAGATCCTCCCCATACAAAAGGACTTCAGAGGAAAGTGGATGCCAAACTGGGAATGACCTTATGTGGTAAAGAAAGCTTTCTTTGAGGAGTGCTGATTTTGACTGACATGGATGGCAAGAACTTGCCTAATCCTATGAATTTAGATTCAGTCAAGAAGTACTTAATCTAAAAAAAAATGAGAGACTAAGGCGAAAACCCGCAAAGGGCTTCTTGAGACCAAAGGGGTTTTGAGTTGAAAACCTAGAAAAGGGCAATTCAAATTTTGATCGAAGGTGAGCCATATGGAAATCCTTCCTACCAGAATTAAAAACAAAATGAGATGCTACATCTTGGGGCATCAACAAAGTATTTTTTATCTCCAAAACACGTATCAAGTTTAAAAGGGTCCTCGACAAGTTAATGCGAAGAAGCTCATCCTATGATATCTGGGGCACCTATTTTCATCTTATTCATTTTGTATTTTAGTAGTGTTTGCTATCTTTGATTATTTTATTCATTTCAAGCTTCACTCTCAATAAAATTCCTTTTTGTCCATTGTGATAATCTTGAAATAACAATTAATGGACTGATAATATTCAAGTAAAAGGAGTTCTACATATTGCTCTGAAAAAACTGCTAAATAGTACAAGGACGTGAAGCAAGACTATTAGTTAGAACTAACCAAATCTAAGAGTTGGAAAGGTTTGGGAACAAATATTTTAAATTATGATTATTTTCTCGGGTTTTCTGTTAAAGATACCAGTTGAACAAGAAGGTAGAGTAATGCATCAGTGATAAAGCCTTGATGAACAATGGGCAATGTCAACCCAAGCATTAAAAGGGGGTCATTCTCAAAAAATGACATTCTAAATTCATGCAAACATCATTCATATACATCTAGTTAGGAGAATTTTATTCATTCTGATCATAACATCTTAATCGATTGGCATAAATATAAGCCCATGAAATTGATTCTACAAGTCATTTTCCCAGAGAACGGTGTAACAAATCAGTGAAACTATAAATCCTATACCCCTGAAGTTACAGTGGGATGGATTGAAGTCATCATGACGAATCTTAACTCCCTAAAGTTGTAGTAGAGCAGATTAAAGACACAAGTCTTATCTCCCTGAAGTTACAGTGGAATAGACTAAACCTACAAGCTACAAATCTTATCTCCCTAAAGTTGCAATGAAGCATATTAAAGCTAAAAGCCTAATCTCCCTGAAGTTGCAGTGGAGCAGACTAAAGCCACAAGTCTTATCTCCCTGAAGTTGCAGTGGAGCAGATTGAAGTTACAGATCTTATCTCCCTGAATTTGGAGTGGAATAAATCGAAGATAGTAAATCTCATTCTCCTGAAGTTGCAGCAAGACGGATTGAAGTTACCATGGCGAATCTTATCTCCCTGAAGTTGCAGTGAGCATATTGAAGCCACAAATCTTATCTCCCTGAAGTAGCAGTGGAGCAGATTGAAGATAGCAAATCTTATCTCTCTGAAGTTGTAGTAGAGCATATTAAAGCTATAAACATTATCTCCTTGAAGTAGCAGTGGAACAGATCAAAGCTATAAGTTACAAATCGTATCTCCTTGAAATTGCAGTGGAGCAGATTGAAGCGACAATTCCTATACCCTTGAAGTTGTAGTAGGTTAAAATGAAGCTACTGGAAGAAGAGGAGTGAAAGAAGTCGAGATTCAGAGACCGAGCAAAATTGGTCCTTCTTAAATATCTTTGCTCTATTCTCGTTACGCGATAATGAGTAAAGATGGGTAGCTGTAATAGCCTAATTTGCCCGAGCCCATCAAAATAATAATAAACCAAAAAATAAACAAATAAGTTCAAGTATCAAAGTCCATTTACAATAGTTATTAGCCCAAATTACAATGGCCCAATATAACCCAAATTCACCCTAGCCCATAGCCCAAAACACTTAAAACATTTTCAGAAAAAAAAGACGTAAACCGTAATGCACCGCACCCCCTCCTTGTGCCTCTGTAGCGCACGCCCCCTAAGGCCTAACGCCTTGGTCGTTTAATAGCCCAATTTTCTCGAGCCCATCAAAATAATAATAAACCAAAAAATAAGCAAATAAGTCCAAGTATCAAAGTCCATTTACAATAGTTATCAGTCGAAATTACAACGGCCCAATATAACCCAAATTCACCCTAGCCCATAGCCCAAAACACTTAAAACATTTTCAGAAAAAAAAGACGTAAACTGTAATGCACCACACCCCCTCCTTGTGCCTCTGCAGCGCAGACTCCCTGAGGCCTAACGCCTTGGTCGTTTTACACCAAAATGGAAAAATCCACCTCCGTTGACCTCGCTAAGGCCAACAAAAAAGAACAAAGAAAGAAGACAGAGCAGAAAAGGCAGAAACGAAAGCAGAAACAGTGGAAATAATAGCAAAAAATAATAAACAGTGTTGTAAATCGGCTATTAAAGCCACCATCATTAATGTAATTTTTTGGCACACAAGAGATTAATAAGAAAAATAGAACTCAAATTTTAGAAGGTGATTTTTTCTTTTATTCTATTTTCTTACAAATTTATTCTGTAAATAAAACACAAAATAAAGGAAAAGTTTAAAAGGGGTACCTGACGGTTCACGTTCCGTCGCCTTGAATGGCCGAGGTCGTCACCTCCGATGAAAGGTGACTCCTTTTAAAAAAAACCCTAAAACCTAAGGGTTCTTCGTTCCTTTTTTGTGATTTTAACCATTTTTTAAAAAAATAACCCCAAATAAGGGTTTGAAGAGTCGAAAAGCCCAAAAGTGGCTTTGTTTGCTCTTTCGGCCACCGTGGGTGGTGGCGCCGTCGCCGATGACCGGCGGCCACCACGGTGGTCGATTGTCGGAACCTTATGCTGAAAAAGGAGAGTGTTTTGAGAGAAAAAGGAAATTTTAGGTTTTTTTTAAATGAAGGTAGAAATGAGGGTTTTCAAAGTTTTTTTAATTTAAATAGGTGCACAAAACAGCACCGTTTTGAACCATTTCTCATATACGCCAAAACGGCGTCGTTTTGAGCAAGACCCGATGACCCTGCCTGGATCCTCCTAGGATCCACGTGTTTTTGAATAGAGGGTCTAATTGCTGCGCTGGTCCTTCTATTTTTTAATTGTTTTTCGATTTGGTCCTAATTCTTTTTTTTCTTTTTCGATGGCATTGTTAATTTCAAATCTCTTTCAATTTGGTCCTCAAACTGTTGATCGCCCTGGGGAAGGACATGTGTCCAGGAGCTTTGGGATAATTTCCCATTTAATCCCTGTTTATTCTAGTGTGTTTCATTTTAGTCCCCTATTCCTTTTTATTTTTAGAATTTTCCCTTAAATTTCATTTAAATTTTGATCTAGTCCTTATTTATTTATTTTATTACAATTTAACCCCTTTATTATTTATTTTATTTCGATTTATCCATTAAATTTCATTTAAGTTACGATTTAGTTCTTTATTTTTCACCCCTTTTATAAATTGTTTCCTTTTTTATTTACATATTTATTTATTATTCCTTTTATTCATTTAACTGCTTATTCATTTATTTAATTATATATTATTCATTTATTTATTTTTTATTTTAATTCCTTTATTCATTTATTTGTTATTGCTTCATTTTTTTAATATTTAAATTTTTCTTTATTTTCTTTCATTGAATTTTTTTCTTTCTTCTTTATGCTCACATTATTATTATTACTATTTTATTATCTATCTATCTAGTTATTTATTAATTCTTTATTTTTATACATATTTAAAAATTAAATTTCTTACACTTTTATTTTTATTTATTTGCACATTTTTTTGTTTTCATTATTATTGCTATTAGTATTATTATTATCATTATTATTATTTACCCTTCCTTGATTATTTATTATTAGTACTAGAATAATAATTATAATTTGATCTTTGCCATCGTCATTACCAATTGGAAGTTTATCACTATCGTAGTTATATCTTTGTCATTTGATTAGTATGAAATTTTATATATATATACACACATCATCGTTCCATTTTTATATACGCTTCCTTTTTTTTGATATAATAATGCCACGAGTTGTGTTTAAATGTATTTATCCATTTTTATGCTATGCCCAAGTAAGCTAAATACACATCATTTTAAATATTGCATATGATATTGTTCAAAAAAAAAAAGAGGGGAAATTTTTAAAAAATAAGGTAATGTTTCGTATTTGGAGATTTGAGAAGTCGTGCCTTAACTTACGGGGTTTTGACTTTCTTGTTGAACCTAAATGACCGAATATCCTTTTAAAATTCAAATACATGATATTTAAATAAAAATAAAAGACAAGCTTATTCTCGAGGATTCAAGGTGTAGTGTCCTAACTTACGGGATGTGACATTTTGTTATCTCGAGACGGGAGGGTCTTTAATATTCATTTCGATTTATTTAAGAAATTTTTTAAAGTAAAATTAACATTAATACAAAGAGGGATCGTATTTTAAACTATTTTCAAATTTTTAACTTTTGACACTAAGACATGAATTAATCAATTAGGTACCAATTTTGGGTGTTACGAGGGTGCTAATCCTTCCTCGTACGTAACCGACTCTCGAACCCATTTTTGGATTTTCTAGACTGAAAAACAGTGTTTTAATAAATTAAAACGATTAAATTTACGATGTGACCCGATCACACCTCATAAAAAAGAGTCGGTGGCGACTCCCATTTTCATTTTAAAATAAAAAGTCGACCGTTTCAAAAATTGTTTCGACAGCTTGGCGACTCCACTAAGGATAAAATAAGAGAGTCAAGCCACGAGTTGATTACTTCTTATCTTTTTATCGAAAATTGATAATTTGATTTAAATTTTATCATCATCGTAGTTACATCTTTTCCATTTGATTAGTATGGCATTTTATATATATTTTTTACATATCATCATTTCATTTTTTATATACGTTTTCTTTTTTTCCTTTTCTTTTTCTTTTTATTTTTTTATAACAATGCCACGAGTTGTGTTTAAATGTATTTATTCATTTTTATGTTATACCCAAGTAAGCTAAATACACATCATTTTAAATATTGCATTTGTTATTGTTCAAAAAAAAAAGAGGGGAAATTTTTAAAAGAAATAAGGTAATGTTCCGTATTTGGAGATTCGAGAAGTCGTGCCCTAACTTACGGGGTTTCGACTTTCTCGTTGAACCTAAATGACCGAATATCTTTTTAAAATTCAAATACATAAGATTCAAATAAAAAATAAAAGACAAGCTTATTCTCGAGGATTCAATGTGTCATGTCCTAACTTACGAGATGTGACATTTTGTTATCTCGAGACGAGAGGGTCTTTAATATTCGTTTCGATTTATTTAAGAAATTTTTTTAAGTAAAATTAACATTAATACAAAGAGGGATCATATTTTAAACTATTTTCAAATTTTCAACTTTTGACACTAAGACATGAATTAATCAATTAGGTACCAATTTTGGGAGTTACGAGGGTGCTAATCCTTCCTCGTACATAACCGAATCCCGAACCCATTTTTGGATTTTGTAGACCCAAAAATATTATTTTAATAAATTAAAATGATTAAATTTACGAGGTGACCCAATCACACCTCATAAAAAAGGGTCGGTGGCGACTCTCATTTTCGTTTTAAAATAAAAAGTCAATCGTTTCAAAAATTGTTTCGACAATTATTAAATAAAAATGGGTCAAATATGTGTAGATACTCTAGAAACTAATTTTTAATTGATGATTGGCTGATTAAAAATTAAGACTAATGGGTTATACTCCACAAATTACATAATAAGAGAACTTTTCTAATATCTTTAGAAAAAGAGAACGCCACCTTCTCTAGATTACTTATGTGCTGATTTAGAAGATTAAAACCCCAAAATTCATAGATTTCAAGAAATCAATGAATTTAGGTATGTTTCTGTATCTAATTTTGTTTTTGATGATTTAACATGATAAATTTTAATTTATAATTTATAATTTATATTAGAACTTGTTTTGAGAGTTGTAATATGTCCATGGATGATAAAGCCAATTAATTATTCAAGGATGAACCAACATTTTCTTCAAGGCTAAGTATTCATGGACAACACAAAGGGGATGAATGATGGATCTTTCAACATTAAATTGGTTCATGTAATTAAAATATGCTTTGTACCTAGGGGAATATGTATGGCTGGATTTTGAAAGGTCATTTTAAAGGGCTATAAATTTCGGCCAAGGACAGCTGTGAACGATGAATTTGAGAGTTTAAACTATTTGTTTTTTTTTCAGAACTTTCCGAACTTATCAAGAACTTACCTTCTTGTGGCGTTCAACACTTGATTTTATCACTTCTTTGAAGTGTGGCGATCAAATCTTATATCATTGGTTCCTATCTCTATATAAATAGTGGGTCACGATCTTTCTATCAAAACCAAATTGTTAAACTTAACTTCACTTTGTAGAAACCGGGTCACACTGATATATAGTGTTGGTTCATTTCTCGGTCGAGTTTGTTTTCTCAATTTCTATCCTTTCCGTTATTTCATTCTTTATCCTAAAAATATACCAAGTTCTAATTGTAATCTATCCAACGTTCCAAGCAAGTACCTATTTAGATGATTGGGAATTCAAATCGTGAATCAAGTTTTAAACTCGTAATCTGATTCACGTCAAAAGCGAACCTAAAATAATTAAAAAGTTAAGTTTTTAATTCAAAATGGCAATCATTTGAAATTTTAATTGAAAGTTAGCAATAAATTGAACTTCTAAAAAATATTTTTATGTGGAAGTCTTCGACAAATCATTAAATGTCAAGGTGACAATTGATATGACAATTAACATAGAAAAACTAATGACTTAGATACTAAGGTGATGTTTAATGTAGAAAATGCTTATGTGGAGGACTTAATTATTTTACAATTTCTTAATTAATTTTTAATTATTTTACAAGGTCATGTTTGAGAAAGTGTTGAAAAAATTTCAATCAACTAAAAATTAACATTTTCCGCAACTTAATTTTTTAAACAGTTTTGGTAACTCACATTGAAAACTACTAAATAGAATTATTTTTCTACAAAAAAGGTGTAAAAAATGATAAGTAGGTAGAAACCTACTTATCACTTAATAGAGAATAAATTCAATGGCTTTTTATTTTATTCCATTTAAGATTATGTAATCTTTTATCAACCAATCTAATTATATTACCTATTTAATTTTAAATAAAATAACAAAAATATTTTATAACTTAAATTCAATATTTAATTTTTCAATACTTTTTTTCAATACTTAATTTTTGAGTTTATCAAATATAATCTAACTCCGATTAATTCAACTCCCAACCATCCCATTAATTCCAACACTCCCTAACCCCTATAAATAACCCCATACTCCACTTCTTAACCCCACACAACCATTCCAGCCTGTTTTAAACCCCAAACACTTTCCCTTACATCCCTCCAAATCGAGAGCAACATTCCCAACCCCCTCAAAAAAGTCTCCCTCACTTCTCCCCAAACCCCCCAACTCGGTAACCACACTCCCAAACACCCTCAAAAAAAAAGTCAAAACCACTCTACCAAAAATACCCCAAAACTCTTAACCTAAGAGAACGTTTGGTTCACTGTAATGGAATAAGGCTGTCATTGAATAGAACTGTAATGGAATAAAGCTGTAATCAATAATTCAATTGTTTGGTTGAATGGAATGAAATAGAAACTGTAATAATATTCTTGTGTTTGGTTGAATGGAATAGATGTTGTAATAATATAACTAAAAAGACTTAAATGACCAAAATACCCTTAGCAGAAATTTTTTTTAGGTAGATGATTATTGTTATTGTTATTAAATTTTAATAAAATTATTGTTAAATATATTTTATTATAAAAATAATAAATAATTTAACCATATTTTAACATAATTATTATTAAATATAATTTCATAAAATAATATATAATTTAATAAAATTCTTAATATAATTATTATTATATGAATTAAAAAATCATAATATATAATACTATAAAAATAATATATAATCTACTTTATTATTTTTAAACTGCAATACATATTTAATGTGCTAAAATATCATTAGTGAAAAAAATAATTTAATTATTCTACAATAAAAATAAAATATTAGAAGTAATAAATAACTTGAGAATTATATTTCACATCCAAACATAATATTCATATATTAACAAAAAGTTACATGATTTCATTAGTTTATATGTCATAATCCATATGTTATAAAATTTTACAACATAAAAAAGTTACGACATTGTAATGACATTCTATCATGTCATTATACCATCCAAATATTACAAACACAAAAAGTTACCAAAATATCATCAACACAACCATGATTTTTAATGGTCAGCAAGAAATCTTCTGACCCATTCCAATCGCACAGAAGAAGGGACATTTGCGTTGGATGATCTAGAATTTTGCTCAATGCGCAATAACGCTCATCCTTAGTTAAACCTTCTACTTTACATAATGTTGGATATAATTTTAGAGCACTTTCTTGAATGGTCATTTTTTAATTTTGTTGAATTAGCACTTTGGAGGCAATACTCCTACTGATTTCAATGTCAACTGTCCGTATGTTTTCCGCCAATAAAGTGGCAACATCATTAAATGATGTAGAAGAAATATGACCACTTGCATCAGAAATCCTTTTTTTCTTCTTTGAAAATATGGAATCACCTTGGTTTCTAGCTGGTTGTGGTTGTGTAGCTGAAAGATCCATGTCATCCAAAGAAACATCAACTTTGCGTCCATGGAAATCGTTTCTTTCTTCATGAATATTTGTAGTAGCAACATCCTCAACATCTATTTCTTTAATAATATCAGGGATGTTTGAGCATCATTCCCAATGGCTCAATCTTTTGCGTAGATGGCAGTAAGTTGGTCATAATAAGGGAAACTACAATATTTGAATTGACCGGCTTCTTTATGACTCTATAAAAATAAGGAATTCATATTAGATATAAGTTTGGTCAAAATAAAATAATAAAGACTTGAAATAATTCTTACATTTATATATTATTTTCACACCGTATCTTCAGCAACAACAAGCTGCCTATGCTCATCCCAACCAAAACCGCTATTGTTTTTTCCATTAAGCATGTCATAAACAATTGACCAATCCCTTTTCAATGTCTTAATCCTTGATTCAAGATTAGGTTTAGCCTTCAACATGGAATTGGGTAAAACTTTTTCTAACATTTTTTTCCAACTCATTTAAATAACCGGATTTGAATTGTAATGTCCCAAAAGTTATATTTTTGTTTCTATGAATTTATGACATACAACTATGTATTTGCTTCAGTGCTTAAGTGTTCTGGGTGTGTGTGTGAGGTCCCAAGTTCAAGCCATGTCTTAGCCAAATTTTGGTATTTGTTTGAATAAAGCCTTAACCTTGTTCAATAGGCTTATATTTGAATACTTGTAGAAGCATATCAGAATGGGCTTGTTGGTCTGGTGGTTAAGTGGAGTGTTGGAGTGCTAGAGGTTCTGTGTTTGATTCCCTGCGTCGGCTTTATTTTTGTGTAGTTACGGGGAAGAGTTTGAGTTGAATAAAAAATCTGAGTAGTAGAGAGAATTAAGGAGAAAATCACTGAGGGGTCATCAGTTTTTAGTTTTACTGCTTTCTTTTTAGCAATTTCGGCTACCCCTTCTCATTTTCCTCTCTTTTTGCTGCCGATCCCCTTCCTTTTACTCATTGTGCTGCCAAAATTCCTTTGTTTACGTCCTTGTTCGACTTTACATATTTTCTTGCTTGTAATCGTTCTACTTTTTCACTGTTGGGGCGCATGTGGTAAGTTTTTAGTTTACTGGCTCGTATGTTACTCTGATTAAGTGTTTAATGGGTTTTGGTTGCTATTTAAGAGTCACTCGTGAGGCTGGTATTAGCATTTCATCGATTTGATTCGGAGTAGTGTTCGTTCTGTAGCGGTAAGTTGACTTTTCATTTTTGTGATCGTTTTAGACTCATTTTTGGGTTTCTTAAAGGATGAAATATACTGATTTTAGGTCTCTAGAGGCTCGGAGGTATTTTGCAGCAAATTGAACTAAATGTGTACCCGAAAACACAGAAAATGAGAATCAAAGAAAGTCAAAAAAAGAAACTGTCAACGCCACACGGGCGTGTGGTCGCCCGTGTGGTAGGCCGTGTGGCAGTACACAGGCGTGTGACTAACGAGGCCAAGCCATGCGCGAAGGAAACGGCCGTGTGATGGCCTAGTGAGGCCGTGTGGGATACACGGGCTCAAGCAACTGGTCCATGTGGGCCACACGGGCGTATGGGCCCGTATGGGTGAACCACACGGGCGTGTAGAATTCTGGGCCAGCCCGTGTGATCCACACGGCCAAGGCCAATTTGGGTCGTGTGGGCCCACACGAGTGAACCACATGGGCGTGTGAAATTCTGGGCCAGGCCGTGTGATCCACATAGCCAAGGCCAATTTTGGTCGTGTGGGCCAGATAGGCGCATGGGCCCACACAAGCAAGCCACATGGGCGTATGAGCCTATTTTTTTGGAATATTCTGTAAGGTTGCACAGGTCACCCAAGATGACTATGGGCTTATTGTAGGGTCAGTAAGCGTTACTTAGACCCTATTTACGTGATCTGAATATATGGTGTTCAACTGAGCATGATATCTGTACTGAATTGAGTATATGATCTGATAAACTACATATTAGCATTTCATATTTGTCTGTTGCATTGCATCGGGGTTGGGATGATGTTATTTAGAGGAAGTATTCTAAAAGGCTTTTAAGCCTGATATTTGGCAGCTCAGCCGCAATTATCTGAGGCTGGTAGGTAGGACTTTAATGATCTGTTCTGCATTTGTATCTGTAACGGGCTCCGGCCCTAGACTGTATTCTAATGTATATTTGTATGCATATTTGGTCTATGAGGATTACACACTAAGTTTGCGAAAACTCACCCTTTTTTTGTTTTATCTGTTCAGGTAATCCCCAGTGTTAGACGGATCAGAGCAGCGGAGGACTCAGTGGTGGCCACATGATTTTCCACTTGAACTATTTTATGTTTACTTATGATTTAATTTATATTTGGGGAAAATTTGATGTAATTACGCCCTTCACGGATTTTTTCTTCATTTGGGATTTCGCAATATTTTACAGTTTTTATTACTAGTAGTAAGATAACTCATGTTTTCAAAAGAATCGAATGTATTACGAAACTACCACACATATGAAAATGTTTTTAAAAGCTTTCGCAAAGTATAACGTTTTGAAAATGGACAATGATTGAAAATAAATGACACGTCTTAGAAGATAGCATAAGATAATGAAAAGTGGGACATACGGAGAAATGGTTTTAACATCATTACGATTTCAAAAGCACTAACACGTGACATCGCTAGATTCGACCATGACGTTTAGGCCGGGTTTGGGGTGTTACATTTAGTGGTATCAAAGCCAGGTTACAAAACTCAACTGTGAATTTGGGTTTTAAAGTTGGTTTTAAAGAAATGATTTGTAAATAATTTGAAACATTTTTGGGAATAAGTATGTAATACACCAAGTCTTCGGCGCTGATCCTGTAAGTTTCTGAAACTCTGATTAGAATTGACTAAAAGTATGACTAGAATATACTGAAACTACTTTAGTTAGTACATTACACTGAAAACGCTCTAGTTAGTGTCTATTGAAAACTGTAGTGAGACTACGACTTACGGTAACAAACTCTGAACTTCTGATACTATGTTGCATAAAACATCTATTAATAATACTGGAACTGTAATTGATCCATAAAATTTGTAATACAGATAAATTTGATTACGCAATGAGCACCGAGGTATCCGCGGACGTGGTACTAGAGGCCGTAGAGGGGCTCGAGCTGAGTCATCTTCCATGGTAATATACCAAATTTGGACACAAGTGAGACACCAGTGTCACCTACTGCTGAGATTGAGTCTCGTGATCGCATGGCTGGGGACGGCACATTGTCCCCAACTATGCTATAGATTTTAAAGAGGGTCGCAGGGCCCAACACTAGGTCTGAGGGTCGAGGGTCAGTTACGAAATGACTCTGGTCCAATAGGGCTAAGTTATTTTGTGGTGTCACTGGAGTCACCTCTAGGCCGAGGATGAGGCTGAATTTCTGAGACTGAACCGTTATGCACGAGGCATAGTGGCGACTAAATATGAGAGATGTGTCTATTTTAAACGGCCTCACGGATAATATGTGGGTGGTGATAGCTCCGCAGAGGGAGTGTGAGTTTGCTGCTTTGGTCAAGAAGGCCAAGATTGTTGAGGATATTAAGCGCACGAAGTGCCAGAACAGGGATCGCGAGAGGGGTAGGAATAAGAGGGATTCGAAGCCCTCGAGTTCTATGTTAAGGCCTAAGAAAAAGGCCAGACCTAATGGGCCAGTGAGAGTTGGGGCCCCTATTGCACCTACTGGGATCTTACCTTGTAGGCATTGTAGTAGACGCCATCTAGACGAGTGCTGGAGGACTACTAGGTCATGTCTAAGATGTGGGTCCATTGAGCACTGTGTTAGACATTGTCCATTGAGAACTGATCAGATAGAAGCTCCGGTTACTGGACTGCACAGTCACCGAGGGTTGCTCAGCAGCCACCTAGGGGCCGAGGTCAGGCCAAGGACAAAAAGCACTGGGCAGAGTTGTTGGATCGACTAAGGCGAGGTAGCCTACTTTAGTCTATGCTGCTCGTCGTCGTGAGGACGAAGATGCTCTGGATGTCATTACGATTATGTTTTTAATATTTAATGTACCTTATCTTGCACTGATAGATATAGGCTCTACATACTCATATGTAGCTAGTATTGTGTCTGAAACCTTAGGGATTCTAGTCGAGGGTACTGATAGTGAGGTAACTGTGTTAAGTCCTTTCAGGCAATCTGTCCAGGTTAGCAAGTTGTATAGAGACGTTCCGTTAGAGGTCTAAGGAACAGTATTTCTAGCTGATCTAATGGAGATTCCGTTTGGGGAGTTTGATCTGATTTTGGGAATGGACTGGCTGGTTAAACACCGAGCGAATCTGAATTGTGCGATGAAAAGGGTTGTCTTAAGGACCAAGAAGGACAGTGAGGTAGTGTGATTGGGGAACGACGTAACTATCTGAAAAATGTGATTTCTGCTTTGGCAACAGAAAAGTTAGTGAGAAATGGGTGCGAGGCATTCTTGGCCTATGTCAGTATTTCTAATTCTAGGGACTCTTCGGTTAAGGACATCAGAACTGTGAGGGATGTGTTTCCTGAGGAGCTGCTGAGGTTACCTTCGAGCCATGAAGTAGATTTTGGGATTGAGTTGATTCCTGGTACAGCTCCAGTGTCTATCTCCCCTTATCGAATGGCACTGAAAGAGCTTATGGAGCTTAAGGCTCACATTCAAGAGCTATTAGATCGTGGGTTCATTCGTCCTAGTGTGTCTCCGTGGGGAGCACCTGTCCTGTTTGTGAAAAAGAAAGATAGGACAATGAGGATGTGTATCGACTACCGTCAGTTGAACAAGATAACGGTGAAGGATAAGTACCCACTTCCAAGAATAGATGATCTATTTGACCAGTTCATAGGGGCTTCTGTGTTTTTTAAGATCGATCTACGATCCGGTTACCATCAGTTGAGAGTAAAGGAGGCTGACGTGCATAAGATGACATTTAGGACTCGTTATGGACATTACGAGTTCCTAGTTTTGCCCTTTGGTTTGACTAATGCACCAATAGCATTTATGGACATGATGAACTGTGTGTTTCAATCTTATTTAGACCAATTTGTGGTGGTATTTATTGACGATATCTTGGTCTATTCTAAGTTTGAAGACGAGCATGATGAGCATCTCAGAGTTGTGCTGTAGATTCTTCGTGAGAAACAGCTGTATGCTAAATTCAGTAAGTCTGAGTTCTGGCTCCAAGAAGTGACCTTTTTGGGACATGTGGTGTCTACAGAGGGGATTCGTGTTGATCCTCGTAAGGTTGAAACAGTGTTGGACTAGAAACAGCTGAAGAATGTGTCTGAAATTCATAGCTTTCTAGGGCTGGTAGGATATTACCAATGTTTCGTAGAAGGGTTCTCTTTAATAGCAGCTCCGATGACTAAGCTGCTGCGAAAGGGAGTTCCTTTTGTTTGGACTGATGCACAGCGGGAGAGCTTTGATAAGGTCAAGACTATTTTAACTCAGGCTCCTGTTCTGATACAGCCTAAGCCCGGTAAAACTTTTATGGTGTACAGTGATGCGTCGTATGTGGGTCTGGGTTGTGTTCTAATGCAAGACAAAAAGGTGGCTGCTTATACATCTCATCAGCTCAAGACGCATGAGGCTAATTATCCGATGTACGATTTGGAGTTGGTGGCAGTTTTCTTTGCTTTGAAAATATGGAGGCATTACGTGTACAGTGAGAAGTGGACCATCTACATTGATCACAAAAGCCTTAAGTATCTCCTCACTCAAAAGGAGTTGAACCTTAGGCAGCGTAGATGGGTTAAACTACTTAAGGATTATGTCTTCACTATTAAGTATCATCCTAGTAAGGCTAATGTGGTGGCCGATACGTTAAGCCGTAGGGCTATGACCGATTTGAGGGTGATGTTTGCATGACTGAGTCTTTTCAACGATGGGAGTCTGCTAGCTGAACTTCAAGTGAAATCGACATGGATTGATCAGATCAGAAATAAACAGATGGGGGATAAGTCTTTGGAGTTGTGTTTCTGTCAGGTTGAGAGTGGTGTTATACAGATTTTGGGATTAATAAGGATGGGGTATTATGTTTCAGCAGTGAATTTGTGTACCGAATGATGAGGACTTGAGACAGTCGATTTTGAGGGAGACGTATAGTAGCCCCTATCCTATGCATCCCGGCAGAAATAAAATGTACTGAGATCTGCGAGATGTATACTGGTGGCCAGGGTTGAAGCCTGAGGTTACTTACTCCGTTGCCCTCTGTTTGACTTGTAAACAGGTTAAGGCTAAGCATCAATTACCTTCGAGTTTGCTGCAGCCGGTTAAGATACCGATGTGGAAATGAGAGCGAGTAACGATGGACTTCGTTAGTGGGTTGCCTCTAACACCCACTAAAAAGGACTCTGTATTAGTCATCATGGATTGATTGACCAAGTCTGCTCACTTCATTCCGGAAGAAGCTTCATGAGGCTCTAGATTCAAGGTTAGACTTCAGTACTGCTTTTCATCCTTAGACAGACGGTCAATCAGAGAGGGTTATTCAGATACTGTAGGACATGTTGAGGAGCTGTGTTATAGATTTCCGAGGTAGTTGGGAGGAGTACTTGCCATTGGCAGAGCTCGCCTATAATTACAGCTTCTAGTCTAGCATTCAGATGGCACCTTATGAGGCACTGTATGGTCGTAAGTGTTGTACCTTTATGTTGGACTGAGTTGGGTGAGTGACGTGTTCTGAGTCTAGAGTTGGTTTCGAAAACTGAAGATAAGGTTTGACTGATTAGAGATCAACTAAAAGCAACTTCTAACAGACAGAAGTCTTATGTTGATCTAAAGAGACGTGAGATAGAGTATTCTGTGGGGGACTTCATTTTTCTCAAGGTCTCGCCATAGAAGACGATTCTGAGGTTCGATCGCAAAGGCAAGTTGAGCCATCGATTTATTGGGTTGTATCAGATTTTGAGACGAGTGAGACTAGTCGCGTATCAGTTGGAGCTACCTCCGGAGTTTGATCGCATTCATGATGTTTTCCACGTCTCGATGTTGAGGCGTTACCACTCTGATCCCACGCATATTGTCCCTGTTGAGGAGATAGAGGTTCGACCAGATCTGACCTTTGAGGAAGAACCGGTTTAGATTTTAGATAGCGATGTTAAGGTTCTAAGGAGGAAATCTATTCCTTTAGTGAAGGTGTTATGGTGGAAAGATAGCACTAAGGAGGTTACGTGGGAGCCGGAGGATACGATACGTCAATTGTATCCTCATTTGTTCTAATCAGGTAAATTTCAGAGCTGAAATTTTCTTTTAGGGGGGTAGAGTTGTAACTAGAGGTGTGCATAGGCCGGGCTACCTGACTCGGCCCGAAGGCCCGCCTTCAATGTGGGAGGGTTTGGGCAAAAATATTGGCCTAAAAAATAGGCTTGAACAAAAAAAGGCCCGTTTAAAAAATGGGTCGAGCCTTGAGTAAGGTATTTTTAGCTGGGCCCGGCCCGACCCGAATCACTAAAGGACAAAAAAATCTGCATTTTTTTTATTTTTGAATGTTATTTACTTGTTGTTTTCTCCCTATTTTGCTACCATTTTACTATTATGTTGCTACTATTTTGTTGTTATTGTTTGGATATTGTATAAAATTTATTTTATTGTCAATTTTCTTATTATTTTAAAGGTATTTGTTAATTTTTATTATTATTTTAGAGGCATTTGCTTGTTAAGTTGCATTTATCTTAGTGTTATTTAAGTCTACATATTTTTTAAAATTTACTTTCAATTTGTTGGGAAATATTTATTTTGATGTTTTTAGTATTTTTATGTATTATATATATTTAAAAATAATATAAAATAATATATAAAATTAATACGGGCAGGCCGGGCCGAGCTCGGGTTTTAGTACTGTAGGCTTGGACAAAATTTTAGGCCCATTTTTTGGGCCCGGCCAGGCCTGAGCAAAATAAATAGGCATGATTTTTTAGTTGATTCTGACCCTAACCCGGGCCGGCCCTAAACACATCTAGCTGTAACGCCCCAAATGTTATATTTTTGTTTCTGTGAATTTATGACATACAACTATGTATTTGCTTCAGTGGTTAAGTGTTCTGGGTGTGTACGTGAGATCCCAAGTTCAAGCCATGTTATTGGCAAATTTTGGTATTTTCTGAATAAAGCCTAAACCTTGGTCAATAGGCTTATATTTGAGCACTTGTAGAAGCATATCAGAATAGGCCTGCTAGTCTGGTGGTTAAGTGGAGTGCTGGAGTGCTAGAGGTTTTGTGTTCGATTCCCTATGTCGGCTTTATTTTTGTGTGGTTACAGGGAAGAGTTTGAGTTGGATCAGAAATCTGAGTAGTGGACAGAATTAAGGAGAAAGTCACTGGGGGGTTATCAGTTTTCATTTTTACTGCTTCCTTTTTGGCAATTTCGGCTACCCCTTCTTCTTTTCCTCTCTTTTTACTGTCGATTCCCCTCCTTTTTACTCCTTGTACTGCTGAAATTCCTTTGTTTCCCTCCTTGTTCGAATTTACATTTTCCTTGCTTGCAATCATTCTACTTTTTCACTATTGGGGCGCGTGTGGTAAGTTTTCAGTTCACTTACTCGTATGTTACTCTGATTAAGTGTTTAATGGTGTTTTGGTTGCTGTGTAGGAGTCACTTGTGAGGCTAGTATTAGCGTTTCGTCGATTTGATTCAGAGTAGTGTTCGTTCTGTAGCAGTAAACCAACCGATTTTAGGTCTCTAGAGGCTCGGAGGTGTTTTGCAGCAAACTGAAACCAGGTGTGTACCCGAAAACACAGAAAATAAGAATCAACGAAAGTCGAAAAATGAATTTATTGACGCCACACAGGCTTGTGGTCACCCGTGTGGTAGGCAATGTGGCAGGCCGTGTGGCAGTACACGTATATGTGACTGACGATGTCAACTCGTACGTGAAGGACAAGGTCGTGTAATGACCAGGTGAAGTCGTATGCGACACACGGGCTCAACCAACTGGGCGTGTGGGCCACACGGGCATGTGGAGTTCTAGGCCAGGCCGTGTGATCCACACGACCAAGGCCAATTTGGGTTGTGTGAGCCACACGGGTACATGGGCCCACATGGGCAAGCCACATGGGCGTGTGAGCCCATTTTTCTGGAATATTCTGTAAGGTTACATGGGTTGCCCAAGACGACTGTGGGCCTACTGTAAGGTATGTAGGCGTTACTTAGACCCTATTTACGTGATCTAAATATATGGTGTTCGACTGAGGATGATATCTTTACTGAATTGAGTATATGATCTGATAAACTGTATATTAGCATGTCATATTTGTATGTTGCATTGCATCGGGGTTGGGTTGATGTTATTTGGAGGAAAGCCTGATATCTAGCAGCTCAGTTGGAATTATCTGATTATGTGTCGAATGTCGGTATAGCCTGGTGTGTAGGGATAGGTGGGTTGATTTTATCCCAACATGGTGTGTAGGGTTGGACGGAGATGGTGTGTACAGGCTAGTGGGCAGGACTTTGATGATCTGTTCTGCATCTGTATCTGTAATAGGCTCCAGCCCCAGACTGTATTCTGATGTATGTTTGTATGCATGTTTTATCTGCGGGGATTACACACTGAGTTTGCGAAAACTCACCCTTTTTCTGTTTTATCTGTTCAGGTAATCCCTAGTGTTAGACGGATCAGAGCAGCGAAGGACTCAGCGGTCAGCACATGGTTTTCCACTTGGACTATTTTCTGTTTACTTATGATTTAATTTATATTTGGGGAAATTTTGATGTAATTAAGGCCTTTACGGATTTTTGCTTAATTTGAGATTTTGCAATGTGTTACGGTTTTTATTGCTAGTAGTAGGAAAGCTCGGGTTTTCAAAAGAACTGAATGTTTTATGAAACTACCACGCATACGAAAATGTTTTTGAAATCTTCCACAAAGTATAGCGTTTTGAGAATGGATAATGATTGAAAACAAATGACACGTTTTAGAAAATACCATAAGATAATGAAAAGTGGGACATACGGAGAAATGGTCTTAACATCATTACGATTTCTAAAGCACTATCATGTGACATTGTTAGATTCGGACATAACGTCTAAGCCGGGTTTGGGGTGTTACATGAATCCCGTATCAGCATTAAAGGTTCCAACATTCTGCAAGTAGAACATACTAGCAACCAACGCAACTTCTTCTTCTGGAACCCATTTCCCTTTGGTTCGTCGAGAACTTTGTGGAGAAACACTTGATTGTGAAAAACCTGGCATAACTATATTAAGAAAAAAATGCAAATTAAAAGTAAATTCAATATTATGAATCAAAAGGTCAACACTTTATAAAATTACAACACATGATGAATCGAAAGAAAATAAATTATAATTCAACAAGTCTAGTACAATACAAAAAACAATTCAAACACCACCAAAGTTTCATAAACTAGAAACATGAAATAATATAAACAAATTAACGTTTACTACTTTTACCCTAAACCTAACTAATTTCTAAATGCTTTCCATTCATCGAACATTTGGTTAGCTAGTTCCATTCTCCAAGTAGCCCATGCATCCGATGGATGAATATTTACGATATTCGAATCATCGTCATCTATCACATTACTAGGTAATCCTTCTCACAACTCTGCTTCAATAGGATCAAGACTCATATAGGTTCGAATAAAATTATGGAGCAAACAACATGTAATAATGATTCTATTGTGCACCCTCATAGGATAAAATGATGGACTCCTAAGTATTCCTCATCTAAGTTTTAATAACCCAAAGCATCTTTTAATAACATTACGCGCTGAAGCATGTTTCATATTGAAAATTTCTTTCGGAGTACTTGGTTGGTAACCCTGACTCCACTCATTCAAATGATATCTTTGTCCTATAAAAGGTGCAAGAAATCTGTTACAATTTGTGCATCCAGTATCAACTAGATAATAACCTATAATAAAAAAAATATTTCTCATGGTTAATTTCCCAAAAAAGTATGATCTTAAAGATTAATTCAAAGTCCTTTAATTTTTCACTTTACCATGAGGAACTTTTAGTCTATGTCTCCTACTAATGGCATCTCGAAGAACCCGTCCATCAGAAACATAACCTTCCCAACCAGGAAGAACATAAACAAAATGCATATCAGGTGTGTAAACACCTAACATACTTGTTGCCATGTCACCTTTTTGCATTCGATATCTAGGTTTATCAACTGTTGGAACCCTAATCTTGATATGGGTTCCATCTAAAGCACCTAAGCAATCCTACATCACATGTATAAAATCTCGAGTTAGGATACTATATTTAAATCTAAATCAACTAAATTACGTACGAGCTATATATAGAACTCACTCCAATACCTTGAACCATTTCCACCTTGGGTTTGTAGAATTAGCTGTAATTGGCTCTGCCCTTTTAAATAACACATCTTGTAAACGTATGACAAATTTTAAAACATTGTGAAATGATCTGCTAACGGTTTCCGTGGACCTATTAAAGTGATGCTTGATAACTCGATTTTTAAGGTGATGAGAAATGATATGTAAAAACATTGCCACAGGCTCCTTGACTACTTCAATCCCCCTAAAGTTTGTAACATCTCACATAGTTTAAAAAAGGTAATTCTATTCAACCTAACTTGTTCAATACAGGTCTCGTCACTAGCATATACAAGTCTTTTCACATAATCTCGTTTTGCATAAAAATCTAAAATATAGGATCTAATCCTTGGTCTATAAGTATGTAGGCTATGGATGTCACCCAATGTAACTAAGAACCAACTCGCAATTATACACATTTGCAACCATATTGTTAATGCAAGACCAATTCTTTTACGGCTCTCACTTTGTACTATTAAAGGCAGACGAGCCATTACTGCAAGATATTAAAGTGTTACATATCTTCAAATCATAGTAAGAAAAATGACACACTATCAAAGAACAATGAATAATACATATTAAGAATCTTTACAAAGCACAAAATAGAAATTACAACTATCTTTGCAAGTAAAAAACTTGAAATTCATTTCTTTATCAATCACCCAAACAAATAAATAAATAAAAAGAAAAAAAATGTGTTTTTTTGGATTTGATTAATTGATGACTGACATTTAATAATTATTTTTTAAAAAAAATACTCACTTAATACATTCACATCCAAATAACATAGTTTCCAGTTATACAGAAAAATACATATATTATATGAAATTTTTTAAAATGTTCGATCTTTAATTTACCTTTTAAAAAGTTTGTACTCATCCTCACATTGTAATTAACTAATGTTTTATTTGAATTAATAATTATGAATAGAAAAATATATATTATTTTGTTTGAATAGTTAGTAAAAGGAAAAAAATATAAATTTAATAATTTTTATGAGAAAAGAAAATAAATAATTGAATATATTATTTTTTTTATAAAGTACATATTTAATAGTTAAATAAAAAGAGTTCAACTTCCTTAACTTAAAATTTCACTTAAACTAAAAAGGGTATTTATATAAGGTCTTAATTTCTTTTATTTTGTATTAACTCAATTAGATTATAAGTATATAGTGTATTAAATATCTTAAAAATTATGTATTTTAAAATATTCGATTATTATTCTTATTTAAATAAAATCTAAAACTCCATATACATTACATCCTCACCATAACATGATTTGTTTGTAGCATTTTACTCTCTTTTTTTTCTGTTTCGTTTATTGAGATAATTTTATCTTTGAATAAAAGAATTTCAGCTCTCCTATTAAAAGTAATGAGTTCACATGTAATTTTGGTATTATTATTATTATTTTTTTAAATTTTAGTTTAAAAATATACTAAATTAAATACACTATATTAGCAATTGTAGATAAAGAATTTTTTTTGAAATAAAATATGTTTGTAGTGTTAATTATAATTTTTAATCAAACAATATAAGTAATATAAAACATTATTTAAAGACAAAATTAAATATAACATAAATTAAATATATCAAAATTAAAAATAGTTTAAAAATATATTAAAAGATTAAAATAGTTTTGAATGAAACATATCGAAAATAAAAACATATCGAAAATTAAATATAACTAAAATGTTCTTGTTTAAAGTAAAAAAATCAAATCCGAATTGTAAATGTAGTTTAACATGTATAAATTGTCTTTCCCGTATTACTAGAAAAGAGTAATGGTATATTCATTCCAATTGTAACACCCCAAACTCAGCCTAGACGTTATGGTTGAATTCGGAAGTGTCACATGAAATGGGGTTGAAAACCATTGTTGTGAAGTTAAAACCATACCAGTTCATTAGCTCTTTTCGCTATTATCAATTTCAAAACTCTCATTCTTTTAATTCCTTAGGGGTAAAATGTATTTGTAGTGGAAGCTCTAAAAAAAACGTTCTATTTAGAAAACGTTCAAGATTTTAGAAAAACCTTGCTTTTGGTAAAAATCCGAGTTAAATCGCGTTTTGCAGTCATAAATTCATAAAATCGCAATCTGACCCAAATTTAAGCAAAACAGCCTGTAAAGTCCGAATTACATAAAAACCATAATATACCAGAAGGAATTTAAATCGTATCTTTAATCAGTTCGAACATGTGGTCACCGAAGGGCTCCGCAGCACCGATCTGCCTAACTCTGTGGATTACATGTACAAAGTAAACAGAAAAGAGTGAGTTTACGTAAACTCAGTGTATAACCCCACAAAATTAAGCATGCACACAACCAGAAAATTGGAATCAGTCAGATACAGATTCAGGCTGATAAACCATAATATATACATATTTTTACCCCATGCTTGGCATATTTTTGGACAATTTATCATAAGATTCATTGAATTCGATGCTCCTAATCCTTTAAATGCATGTTTTATACTTAGGTGAACACAGGGAGGCGAAAAGAGCAAGAAACGGGCCAAAATAGATAAAATAGGCCTAATTCAGTGTGGCACATGGCCTAGGCACTTCCACACGGGTGATCTTTTACACGCCCGTGTGCCATGGCCGTGTCGACACTAAACCAAGTCAGAATTACACATGGCCTGAGCACCTTTACAAAGGCATGGCACACGGCCGTGTCCCTGTTGAGCCCAAGTCTAATTCTACTCGGAAAAGGCTAATTTTGAGGGTTTTGAGGCATTTTAAAGTCTATATAAACACCCTAAAAGAGGATTGAGCGGGACACGCAGAGTTGAAAGCAGAAAATACTCAAGGACAGCCATCAGAATCACCTCAGAGGCAGGATATACATCAAGACTAAAGATTTCCATCCAATTTCCTAGAAGTTCTTTGGGTTTCTTTATGCTTTGTTGTTTTCCAAAATTTGAGATGTTTTCCATTATTATTATGAACTAAACCCCCTAAATACCTAAGGAAGATAAAACCTAAGACGGATTTTATTATTATTTGAGTTATATGATAAATACTTATTCTTATTTTTAATTGTGAATTTAACCCTTGCTTTAATATTCCAGGATATTAATTCAGGTTTTTGATGTGCTTATTCAGTGGAGCAAAAGTCCCTGTGTAAGAGTAGATCATTTATAATTAAGCGGAGTTGCATGCAATCCTAGAGATAGGACGACATAAATCTGCCGGATTAGAGTTAAATCTAATAAGAGAATCCATAGATCGAGTTAATGTGACAATAGGAGTTTTAATTAGAAAGAGATTTTAGTTAATCAACCTAGAGTCAGTTGTTTTTAATCTTGAGAGAGATATTAACATAAATCAGGGATTTTTACGGATTAAGTCAAGTGAATAAATTGTCTAACTCAAAGGTAATAAGTGAAGTCTAGGTGGATTCTTCCTTGGGTATTGTCTTCTCTGTCGGTTTTCTAAAAAGTATTTTCCAACTTTAATCTCCGTCGTAATCTTAGTTAATTAGTTTTAATTTAAAAAACATTATTTAATTCTTTGGCTAGATAATAAAAAGATAGAATTACTAGTACTTTTAGTCCTCGTGGATACGATATTTCCGGCCTCACCATAACTATACTACTGTTCGATAGGTGTGCTTGCTTTAGTCGAATTTTTAGTTAGTTTAGCAACCATCAAGTTTTTGGCGCCATTGCCGAGGACTAAGATATTATGAATGCTTAATTTTTATTACTTTAGCCATTCTTTATTTTTATTGCAATTTAATTTTGTTTTTAATTTTTCTTAATTACTATATTTTATTTTCTTTACTTCTGGCAGGATTTTATAGTTTATGATTAGAAGAAACCCATCAGGACCTCTACTTTTTGATAGCGAAATCGAAAGCACAGCTCGCAGAAATCGAAGAGAAATAAGGCAAAGCCTACAATACATAGAGGAAGAGCGAGAGGCCGATATCCATACCACAACTGAGGAGATGGATGATAATCAGAATAACCCGTTACCTCCTGTGGTTGCTGCAAATCCAGTAAACCAGGATCTTGCTACTCGTACTATGTATGATTATGCTAAACCTACTTTAACAGGAACTGAATCGAGAATAGTTAGACTTGCTGTCGCTGTAAATAATTTTGAACTGAAACCTAACACGATTCAAATGATACAACAGTTTGTTCAGTTTGATGGCTTGCAGGACGAGGATCCAAACACTCATTTAGTAAATTTTCTGGAATTCTGCGACACCTTTAAGATCAATGGTGTTTCTGACGATGCCATTCACCTTCGGTCGTTTCCATTCTCATTGAGGAATAAGGCTAAACAGTGGTTGAACTCCCTACCGCGAGGGTCAATCACCACTTGGGAACAAATGACCGAAAATTCTTGTTTAAATATTTTTTGCTAGCTAAAACGGCTAAATTAAGGAATGATATCTCTTCTTTTGTGCAGATGGGTCTAGAAACTCTTTATGATGCATGGAAGAGATCAAAGATCTATTGAGAAGGTGCCCTCACCATGGGTTACCTCTTTGGCTGCAGGTTCAGACTTTTTACAATGGTGTGAACCCCTCAACAACACAACTGATCGATGCAGTCGCCTGTGGACCTTTAAACAACAAAATTGCTGAAGAGGCTTACGAATTTATAGAAGAGATGTCATTGAATAACTATCAGTGGCAAGTCATGAGAACAAAGTCGACAAAAGCAGCCAGTGTTTTCAACCTCGACACGGTTGCTGTGCTCTCTAACCAGGTAGAACTTTTAAATAAAAAGATTGATGGTTTGTATGGTTCTACTCAGATACATCCAGTGATAAGGTGTGATACAAATGGAGGAGGATTACACAACACAGATTATCCATCCATCAACCCTAACACCAATGAGGGGCAAGTCCACTATATGGGTAATAATTCTAGACCACAAAATAACCCATACAGTAACACTTATAATGCAGGTTAAAGGAACCATCCCAATTTCTCATGGGATGGTCAAGGAAATCAAAGACCACAACATCCTCCAGGTTTTCAACAACCACCTTACCAATAAGAGAAGAAACCAAACCTCAAAGAGATGCTCACAAAATTTATCTCGGTGTTAGAAACTCATTTTCAAAATACCAAAATAGTGCTTAAGAATCAACAAGTGTCAATTCAAGGGCTCAAAACTCAAATAGGATAGCTTGTTAATTTGATCTCTGAATGACCACAAGGTAGCCCACCAAATAACACTGAAACTAACCCAAGGGAGCAACTTCATGCCATCATTGTGCACAATGATGAAGGGTTAGTTAAATCTAAACCGAAATCAAGGCAAGACAATATGGAAGATAAAGGTAAGGTTGATGTAAGCAATTGTACACAACAGCCGGTAAGCAAGGAGTATAAGCCTCGTGTACCATACCCTAAGGCAACAAGGAAAGACCACATGCACGAACAATTCGGTAAATTCCTTAAATTATATTGAAGCTCTTTTGCAGATGCCAAACGCAGTTAAATTTTTAAAGGAGCTTTTAGCAAATAAGTGGAAGTTGGATGATGCGTCGCATGTGGAGTTCAACGCAGTTTGTTCAGCCATTCTACAAAATACGCTAGCCAACAAAATAAAAGATCCAGGGAGTTTTAATATCCCTTATTTAATTAGTAGTTTAAATATTAAGAATGTGTTGGCTGATTTAGGGGCAAGTATTAATGTCATGCCCTATAAAATGTTTAAACAACTAGGTCTTGGGAAATTCGAACAAACTAGGATGAGCATTCAATTGGCAGATAAAACAATTAGATTTCCTAAGGGTATCATTGAAGATGTGCTTGTCAAAATTGATAAATTTATATTCCCAGTTGACTTTGTTGTTCTAGACATAGATGAGGATAATGATGCACCTTTAATTTTAGAAAGGCCCTTTTTAGCAATTGTTAGAACTATCATCGAGGTTGGCACAAGTGAATTGATACATCGTGTAGGTGGTAACATGATTAAACTTCAAGCTCGTGATTCTGCTAAAATATCTAGTAATCGAGATGATTGTTTAAGTTCGGTTAATTTGAATAATGTTGCAACTCAAACTCCTTTACAGGAGTCCCCTAGGAAGAACGTGATGGAGCCTCATTCTAATCCATGCGACAAAAACAGAGCGACTCACGAAGAACGAAGGCTTCAGCTCGATGAACTAGACGAATGGCGAACACATATCAAGGAGAAACCAAAAGCACACGATGAATCAAAGCAGCACCACGATAGGCGTAGGGATGAAGCAAAGCAATTTAAGGTTGGGGATAAAGTATTGTTGGATGAAAAGGACCTCTGAATTGCTATTTCAGAGCGAAATATAAACAGAGCGACTCCTTTCACGGTACTGAATGTTTTCCCATACGGTACAGTGAGGTCAATCATTCTCAATTTGGAACTTTCAAGGTAAATAATACTCGACTTAGACCTTATTTTGAAAAAATTGATAGTAGAGGTGAGAAGTTTCAACTCCTCAACCCACCGTGACAACACAAAATTGAGGTAAGTCGAGCTTAGACTCTAAATATGTGCTTCTCGGGAGGCAACCCCAGCACTAACACCACTAACTAGTTCATTTTAGCTATTTTCGTGTTTTTTATTTAGGTACAGTGACCCCACGGCCTGGACACATGGGCGTGTCCTTTGTCATATGGAAACAGGGCTAAAAATCCCCAAGTATCGAGCCACACAGGCTTGCGACACGACTGTGTGGACCACACGACCTAGACACACGGGCGTGTCTGAGGCCGTGTGAAAACTTAAGCTAAATTTTTAAATTTTAAACAAGTCAGAGAGTTACACGGGTAAGGCACAAGGCCATGTGTTCGTACACACGGGCGTGTGGGATACTACACGTGCATGGCAGAAGTGAAGGACATAGAACACGATCGTGTGACACAGCTGTGTGAACCACATGACCGAGCCCCAAGGGCGTGTCCTCAGGCCATATGACGATTGGGCATTCAATTTTCACGACAAACACGGGCTAAACTCTAGACACACGGGCTTGTGACACGGTTGTGTGGCCCAACACGGGCCTCACACGACTTTGTCCCCTTTTTAAACCCCCAAACCCTAACTTTTACTTTTGTCTTCTTCCTCAACTCTACCACCTTTAGCCGCTGCAGCCTTCAACCCCCCACGCCCGTGCCCCCCCAACGCCGACCTAACCAGCAACCTCCTCTACCACCGATCACCCCCTCCTATCCTTTTCTCTCCCTTCCTTTTCTCTTATTTTCTCCTATTTTTTCTCTACTTTCGACCGCTGGACCACCGCCATCCACACCTCCGACCACTGCCGTGGTTCCTCCCCTTTCCCTCACCTTTATTTTATTTTACTTATTTATTTCTTTCTTTATTTACATCTTTAGTGTTATTCCATTTTTATTTTAGTAAATTCTTCATTCTTAAATTTTTCTATTATATTTGTTAGTATTATTATTTTTATGAATATTATTCTTCTTATCATTACTTTGATTGTTTTGTTTTATGACTCTTTCATTTCTATCTTTGTTCTATTATATTATATTATATTATTTTTAGTATTTATATTTCCCTATATTTGCATCCATATGTTTTAAATTAGTTTGATACTTTATATTCTTTCCATGATTTTTCTTCCTTTTAGTTATTTGTTAGTACTGTTGATATATGCCTATATATTTTTCTGGTCTTTGCTATTTTCAATGATAGGATATATATATTTTTAGGATATTACTATTATTTTTACTACTTTGATTTTATTGTTTTCTTTTCTTCGATATCTGGTAGAATATTCGGTGTTGATTTTTTTTTTACTTTTTTTATTTTCAGGAACAACATAACAAACACACGAGGCAAGAAGACTGTAGTTCCTGCTTCGAAAAAGAGGAAGGGTCCCAGTGCAACCTCCTCAAGCGCCTCAGCTGAAGCTTATCACCCTTTACTTCAATTCTCCTCCAGCCCACAGGATGACTTATTTCAGATTTTGCGCGTGCGACCACTAGGTGTGGGCCGTTGTATTGATTGGGCCACCTTGGAGCATGTCCAACTTGCTCACCTGATTTGTTTCCATCTCAATACTGCCTCGAGGGATCGGTTTTTTGTAATTATCGAGCCCAGCTATTTGGAGCTTACATTGGAGTTTTGCACTACTTTCCATCTACAGCATGTGATGAATACCCATGACGAGGCCGGTACTATTATTTTTAGACTTGGTGGACTCGTAAGGCACATGAGTGTACTAGAGATTGGAGCTGCCTTGGGCCTCTACACGGAGGAGTTCATGGCGTCTGAAAATTTTTTACATCCGCACCGTCACATACACCACTCACCCTCTTTCTGTTGGACCGACCTTACGGCGAGTACCATTCCTATGACGAAAGTTGCTCAAAGGTGACTTTTCTTACTCTAGCACTACGCTATATCCATGCTATCTTGGCTCATACCTTGACTGGGAGGAAAGAAAGCACCGGCATCATTAGCACCACCGATGCTTACTTCCTATGGAGCATGGTGACTGGTCATGTATTTAATTTGGCATATTTTATCGCCCTCGCTTTTCGCCACCAGATGGATCGCCATAAGAGGGGTCCCATTTGCCTTGGACCCTACGTGACTCACCTCGCTCGACACTTCGACCTCTTCGACACTCCATAGATGTCATCGACACTCACACTAGTAGGCCAGATGTCTCCTCAAGGAATATTGAGTATGATCCACATGAGGATGATTCGACCCCTCTCAATATAGACTCGTTCAGTCTGATGACCAAGATGAGCCAGAAGACATTACTGATGATGTTCCTCCTCCTCACAAGGACCCACACCCACCCCCACCACCTTCGAGTCGCCGACCTTCTGCTATCACTTTGACAGACATATCCGAGCGACTCCCTTACTTTGAGCTATTGTGTTTTGAGCGGTTCAACAGGATCAATGCCACTTTTCGACAGAGTTGCCACCACTTCCACATCTCTCCTTCAGCACCATCGACCCACGACGCATCTAATGATGAGGACCTTTGAGTCTATTTATTTATTATCATTTTTATTTTTATTTTTATTTTATTTTATTTTCATTTTCACTTTATTTTGTCTTTTATTTACTTTTGAAGACTTATGTTTTATATTTTGAACTATGTTTATCTTTTTAGTTATTATCGAGTACTCCCTTAATGCTCTCCCACTGTTGTGTTTATTTTCTTATTAGTAACTCAGAATCATGCTTTTCATTGGCCTTATCTACAATTCTCGCTTTCGCTATTCTAAGGATTTCATCTAAAAATTCAGGGCAGTCTCGCTTCACTCTCTCTCCTCTGATATGATGCTTATATTGTGATTATTTATCTTTGTACATTAAGGAGAATGTACATTTTAAGTGTGGGGAGATTATTTAGATGATTATCAGAAAATCTCTGAATTTTTATCTTGTTCTCAAATAATTTTCTCATCTTATTATTAGAGTGAATTCTGATTGATTTATGATTTTTATTGATATGTTTTGAATTAAATCATAGGTAATTGTGCATTGATTGTTTAAAATTTAAGACATTAGAAAATCAAGCATGATAAGTTGAAACTTTTGAGAATTACAATTGCTAAGTTGTTCCCCTGAATTTAGGTATTATTTTGAGTTTTGAATTTACAGGATTGACATCAATAACCCATAATTTTTGTGAGATTTTGAGCCTTTTAGAGCATATATCTTTCTTGCTCACTGATTTTATTGGTTATGAGTGTGTCAACATTGATTTGTTATTCTAGAACTTGCTTCGATTATGCATGTCAAGACCACACCTTTGATTTGATATACTAAAATGATAAAGGCACTTAGGTTTGACCCCTAGTGAACCCCTCTGAGCCTTAACTATTATTTCTTGATTTTCCCCTTAATACTAACCCACAACTTAACCCTTTTTGATTCATTAAGAATTTCTCCTTTCTCATTGACTCCTTTTTATCGAGATTTGATTTGATTAGTTACCTAACTATGTTCCTTCATTCCAGTTGCTAAATTATCTCTTATTATGTACTTTCCATTTAAATACTTGTTCTTATTCTAAAAAAAATGTATTTTGATATTCATTCAAATTACATATTGTTCTAAAGAGCTTGGATAAGTTTAAGTTGTTTTATTGAGAAAAAGCTCACATCATTAGTTTCGGATGGTTCAAATTCTGGCATTTTTTTTATTCAGCAATTAGGTTCATTTGTCTAAGTTTGGTAATCTATTAAATTAATCTCAATTCTAACCTTTTTTGGCAGCCTTTATCCACACCTTTAACCCAAGCCCCATTACAACCCTGTTAAAGACCTTTAGATTTGTGCATCATTCCATTATAGTGGTGGAGATTTGATTTTCATGCAAGCCTATGGTAATAACTTTTCATGTTTGACTATTGAGTGCACTATTGAGTGCGTAATTATTGAACCTTAAACACTCTGAGTGATTTTAGTGAATCATTAGTGAGGAGGCCAACCTTGTTAAATTGGAATTAAATGTGATTACTTAGATAAAGGGGGATACCTATGATTTTATGATTGAAATGCTCAATTTGGATTGTTTGAAACTTTAATGTTCTTTTAGTTAAGCTCTTAACGTATGATTACGTATGGATTATTTCAAACATTATTAAAGAGAATTATAAATTGAGAAGAATTTATTTTAATTGTGAGTTCAAGATTTTGCTTGAGGACAAGCAAATGCTTAAGTGTGCGGATATTTGATAAACCATAATATATACATATTTCTACCCCATGCTTGGCATATTTTTGGACAATTTTATCATAAGATTCATTGAATTCGATGCTCCTAATCCTTTAAATGCATGTTTTATACTTAGGTGAGCACAGGGAGGCGGAAAGAGCAAGAAACGGGCCAAAAACAGACAAAACAGGCCTAATTCAGCGTGGAACAAGGCCTAGGCACTTCCACACGGGTGATCTACATGCCCGTGTGTGACACACGAGTAGACCACACGCTCGTGTGTCATGGCTGTGTCGACACTAAACCAAGTTAGAATTACACATGACCTGAGCACCTTTACACGGGCGTGGCAAATGGCCGTGTCCCTGTCGAGCCCAAGTCTAGTTCTACTCGAAAAAGGCTAATTTTGAGGGTTTTGAGGCATTCTAAAGTCTATATAAACACCCTAGAAGAGGATTGAACGGGACATGCAGAGTTAAAGGCAGAAAATACTCAAGGACAGCCATCAGAATCACCTCAGAGGCAAGATCTACATCAAGACTGAAGATTTCCATCCAATTTTCTAGAAGTTCTTTAGGTTTCTTTATGCTTGTTGTTTTCCAAACTTTGAGATGTTTTCCATTATTATTATGAACTAAACTCCCTAAATACCTAAGGAAGATAAAACCTAAGACAGATCTTATTATTATTTGAGTTATATGATAAATACCTGTTCTTATTTTTAATTGTGAATGCAGGATATTAATTTAGGTTTTTGATGTGCTTATTCAGTGGAGCAAAAGTCCATGTTTAAGAGTAGATCATTCATAATTAAGTGGAGTTGCATGCAATCCTAGAGATAGGACAACATAAATCTGCGAGATTAGAGTCAAATCTAATAAAGGAATCCATAAATCGAGTTAATGCGACAATAGGGGTTTTAATTAGAAAGAGATTTCAATTAATAAACCTAGAGTCAGTTGTTTTTAGTCTCGAGAGAGATATTAACATAAATCAGGGATTTCTACGGATTAAGTCAAGTGAATAAATCGTCTAACTCAAAGGTAATAAGTGAAGTCTAGGTGGATTCTTCATTGGGTATTGTCTTCTCCATCAATTTTCAAAAAAGTATTTTCCAACTTTAATCTCTGTCGTAATCTTAGTTAATTAGATAATTAGTTTTAATTTAAAAAACATTCTTTAATTCTTAGGCTAGATAATAAAAAGATAGAAATTACTAATACTTTTAGTCTTCGTGGATACGATATGTCTGGTATCACCATAACTATACTATTGTTCGATAGGTGCGCTTGCCTTAGTCAAATTTTTAGTTAGTTTAGCGACCATCATAGGCTTAAGCCCATTAGGGATACAGATGCAGATTTAGGCCTTAGCCCATCCCAGATACAGATTCAAATATGCAAATCAGAATCAGAAATAAGATATCTTACCCCCATCCACTACACACCATCTCCGACCATCCCTACACACCACCATGTGAGGTTTTAAACACCCACCTAGCCCTACACACCATGTTGTACCAATGCGGCACATAACTGATATAATGTAGCCAAGCTGCCAGATAATAGGCATAAACTGCCTTTCAGGACACTTCCTCCAATAGACATCCTCCCACTCCAATAACAGTAACAGATACAGAAATAGTATGAAATTTAACATGCTCAACATGCTCTTAACCAGATCACAAATAGTCATACAGATTAATAATCAGACATACACAGTACTATCATGCTCAGTATAGGTCCTCAATCAATAGATCATACCATTTAGGGTTTAATTATTCCTTACCAACCCTACAGTAAGTCCACAGTCATTTGGAATGACCCGTGCAACCCTTAGTAAAATTCAGATAAATGGGCCCCTACGCCCAAGTGGGTTGCCCGTATTGGCCCATCTGCCAGATTGGCCTTGCCTATGTGGATCACACGGCCTGGCCCAGATACTACACGCCCATGTAGCCCACACGCCCAATTTGACCTAGCCCGTGTGGCCAACACAGCCACACTCGGGCCACTACACGGCCTGTCCCTGCACGACCATGCCTTCATCGATCACATGGTCGTGTCCTCACACACGAGCAACCACATGCCTGTGTAACGTCGATAGTGGCCATTTTCAGCTTTTTCCAAAACCTCGATTTTTGTATTTCAGGTACACACCTGGTTTTGATTTTGGAGCACTTGCAATCCCAAGATCACCATAACCTAATAAACCAATTGAAAACACTAAATCAACACAAAGAATGTTTCAAATTACTAAAACCCCCAATTCACCGAAGTGCTCACCTTTGCCAAAATAAGCTTCTCAAACTAAAATTGCTGATGAATCGATTGTTTGCAGAACCCCTCTTACACATCCAGCCAAAACCAAACATTGAACTCCACAATCATGAAAATTGCAACCTAAAGCTCATAACAGAAAACCCTAACACTCCATGAAAAAGAAAGGGTACTTACGAAAAACTCGACTATAGAGTCAGCGGTTAGAAACACTTGAACGATTGATCAAAATTGAAGACTACCACTCTGACGATTAAACACGCGCAAGAAACTGGAAAAAGGAAGAAATAAAAGAAAACATAGAGAGAGAGATGGGGAAAAGTAATGTCAAATTGGAAAGAACAAAAATTTTGGAAAAAGAGAAATTAAAATCTAATAAAATAAAATAACCCACAATTATTAGTCACATCCCTACAATCTCTCTACTTCCTATTATCCCGAACCTACCATTATCATAATTCCAACTCCACCCAAACACTCTCAGACCACTGAAGTAAAAGCAACGTCCACGCCGCGCAGAGACTCGAACACAGGACCTCCAACACACTGACTCTCTTACCACTCAAATCAGCAGGCTCATTTTGATATGAGTTACAAGGTAAGCCTACCATTTAAGAATAAGGCTTGAATCCAAAAATAACAAATTTTTCTCAAGGTAAGGCTTGAACTTAAGACCTCCCACGCGCACCCAGAACACTTCACCACTGAAGTAGATACACATTTGTGTCAAATTTTTACAAAACCAGGAATAAAAAGTTGAGGCGTTAGAACTCTACCCCCTCAAAGAAATTTCGACCTCGAAATTTACCTGATCAGAACAAATGAGGATACTGCTGACACATCGAGTCCTCAAGTTCCCGCATGGCTTCCTTAGTGCCATGATTCTGCCAGAGAACCTTCACCAACGGTATAGACTTCCTCCTCAGCACCTCACGTAACACCCCTAACCCGTATCCGTCACCGAAATAGGGTTACAAAGTATTATCGATCAATACACATCATTAACAAACATTTATGCATTTCAATAAAAAAATAAATTCATCGAATCATATTGTCCCTTCTAAGGTCCTACGAGACCTTAAAACATGCTTAGAAGTGGTTCGGGACTAACCAATAACATTCACAAACTTTGAGAAACTTATAAAATTTCAAACTTTAAAAGGTCACATGCCCGTGTGAACAAGCCATGTACCTCACACGGTTATATGACACGCCCGTGTGGAAATAGGGCATATATACTAACTTGCACCACACGGCCGAAGACACACCCGTGTGCCAGGCCATGTGAAATCTAAAGGGGTTACTAACTTGGGTCACACGGCCAACCACATACCCATGTGCTAGCCTGTGTGCCACACACGGCCAGTGTACACACCCGTGTGTCTAAGCTATGTCAAAACTGTTGGGTATACTAACTTTAATTCGAAGGGTACCCCAGGGGACACACGACCGTGTAACATGACCATGTGTCACACACGACTGAGACACACCCCCATGTCTCTACCCTTGTGGACAAAAAATAGGCCATTTGCAAGGCCAATTTGCCACCCTTTTCTCATGCTCATCTAGCCATCAAAATGGTATCATTTCATCACAAATATAGACAGCCAACACATGCCAATTCACAACATTTCATGCCATTTCATAATCAACCATTTCACTACTTAAATTCTCAACCAAATTCATAACAAAAAAATGTACCAAAATCATTAATCTTGCATAACTTCTAAATGCATTTCATTATCACCTTATCACCTATTTCATGCCACAAAACTTACCACTTCAACATTACATAATCAAGCTACAACATATCAACATTCCAATATTAATACTCCAATTTTCAACTAACTATAATAACAACCACATACTAAACCAAAACAAGCCAACACATAAGACATTAGATACCTCTCATGTATCATATATTAAACCCATAATTCAAGCCAACTTAAATGGCCTTACATATCAACATTTACAAGCCAAATCTTATGGCAATAACCATAACTCAAAACATACCAAAATGACACTAGCCTATACATGTCATATACGATATATGCAAAGCTCCAAAAGTACCAACAAGTAGTCAATAGTGTGATGATGGTTCCCGATGATCCCCGATGTCCGAACTAGCTTCGATAATCTATAAAACATGGAAAGAACACACAAAGCAAGCTTTGAAAGCTTAGTAAGCCATACACAAATAAAGTCATCACATGAGCATTTACATATCAATTCAAGTATGTTTAACATGGTTAATCTCATTCAAATTCACAAACCTTTCTCATTGAACATATATTCAATGTCTTAATCGAGTTTAACAAATATTTCCCTTTTTCAATACTCGTAAAAATTTCGTACGTACCTGAGTCACTTAGCTCATTCACATATTCTTTCTCGTATTGACTTTGCCCATTGAACCGTTCGGAATCATTAAAGATACTTGGAAATCACATAAGCTCGTACAATGCCATATCCAGATATGGCCTTACATGTTATCACATATCGATGCCACTGTCCCAGACAGGGTCTTACACGAAATCAATTAACGATGACAATTTCCCAGACATGGTCTTACATGTAATCACATCTCGGTAACCTAATGTCATGACATTCGTATGCTATACTATTCCTAAGGTTCATATGGGACTTTCGGATGTCGTAACTTCGTCGATTCATGCCCATATTTACTTGTTCGACATTCATAGCATTTCAGTGATAATAAAATATACATAATTCAATTCAAAGACATTTACTTGCTTATAAACTTACCTCGTAGTCGGAATAGACGAATCAGATCGATTACTCGATAACTTTCAATTTCCCCCGATCTAGATCCGATTTCTTTCCTTCAGGATCTATACATATTCAAAATTAATCTATTTAATCACCAGTTCAATCCATTTCAACCACAAACACATAATTTAGCCAATTTACACTTTGGCCCTAAACTTTTACATCTCTTACAATTTAGTCATTATTTCACAAAATCACAAATTACACAATTTATTTCTAATTTCGTGCTAGCCGAATTTTCATAGTGTACATATTAGCCCATATTTATCATTTATTCATACATTTAACCTCACATTTTTACATTTTCACAAATTAACCCCTTTTATACAATTTCACTAAAAATCACTTTGTAAAACATGATAATCTATCAACAAATACTCATTTTCCATCATCAAACATTCAAGAACTCAAGCATTCATCAATGGAAACTTTCAAAGTCATAAATACTTTCAAAAATTGAAGCAACGATCACAAAAACGTAGAAATTATCAAAAATCGAGCTCGAATCATATCTTAATCAAGCTAATTACTAGCTAAAACCCTAAACAGATTCAAGCTTCTTCTTTTCCTTCAAATTCGGTCAAAATGGATTAAAGATGCACAAAAATTCAATTTGTTTTTATTAATATTAGCTTATTTACAAAATGACACATTTACCCTTAATGAATAAACATTAAAATTCCACTAATTATGGATATATTTGTCCATCAATTATTCAAATGGTTTAGTAGTGTCATAAGGGCTTCACACTTAATAAACCATAGCAATTTGCACTTTTAACTTATAGCATTTTATTTTTGCATTTTACGCGATTAAGTCATTTTATCAAATTGAGCTATTAAACGATAAAATTAGCTCACGAAATTTTCACACATACATATTCACATGCTATAAACACTAAAAATAATGTTAAAATGATTTTATGACCTCAGATTTGTGGTCTCAAAACCACTGTTCTGATTTAGCTAAAATCAGGCTATTACACCTTAACATCTCGATCCAAACTCTTAATCGGCTCCTCCTCAAAGGTCAAATCCGACCTAACCTCGATATCCTCAACGGAGACTATGTGAGATGGATCAGATCAGTACCGCCTCAACATCGAGACGTGAAACACATCATGAATATAGTCTAAATCTAGAGGTAACTCCAACTGGTAAGCCACTAGTCCCACTCGTTTTAGAATATGATACGGCCCAATGAACCTAGGGCTCAGCTTGCCATTGCGGCCGAATCTCAAAACCTTCTTCCATGGAGAAACCTTAATAAAGACGAAATCCCCCACTGAATACTCAATGTCACGTCCCTTCAGATCTGCATAAGACTTCTGCCTATCAAATGCCGCCTTCAGACGATCCCAAATCAATCTAACCTTATCGTCGATCTCTGAAACATACTCAAAACCCAAAACTCAACGTTCACTCAACTCAGTCTAATACAGTAGAGTACGACACTTATGACCATACAGAGCTTCGTAAGGTTCCATCTGAATGCTAGACTGCAAGCTGTTATTGTAGGCGAACTCGGCTAGCGGCAGATAATCTTCCCAACTACCTCGAAAATTGATCACACAACTCCGAAGCATATCCTTCAGTATCTAAATCACCCTCTCGAATTGACCATCGGTCTGAGGATGGAACATAGTAATGAAGTACAATCTCAACCCCAGAGCTTCATGTAACTTCTTCCAGAACTGAGATGTAAAACGAGGATCTCTGTCAGAAAGAATCAACACTGGAACCCCATGTAGCCTTACTATCTCAGAAATGTATAACTTCGCTAGCTTTTGCATTGAATAATCAGTTCAAAACGGAATGAAGTGAGCAGACTTTGTCAATCGATCCACGATGACCTAAACAGTACCCTTCTTAGTGGGTGTTAAAGGTAACCCACTAACGAAGTCTATCGTTACTCGCTCCCATTTCCACAAAGGAATCTTAACTAGATCCAAAAAACCCGAAGGCCATGTGCTCAACCTTAACCTGCTGACAAGTCAAACAACGAGCAACGTAATTGATAACCTCAAGCTTCAACCCCGGCCACCAATATAATTTACAAAGGTCGCAATACATCTTATTACCGCTGGGATGCATAGCATAAGGGCTACTATGCGCCTCCCTTAGAATAGACTTCCTCAGATCAGAATCATTCAGCACACAGATTCGTCCTTGAAAACATAACACATCATCACTATTTAACTTAAAATCAGAACAAGTACCACTCTCAACCTGACAAAACCGCACACCCAGACTCTTATCCACTAACTATTTATCTTGAATCTGCTCAATCCAAATCGGCTTAACCTGTAACTCAACTAACAGACTCCTATCATCAAACAGACTAAGGCAAGTAAACATCGCTCTTAAATCAGACATCGCTCTTCGGCTTAGAGCATCGGCTACCACATTAGCCTTACCCGGATGATACTCAATGATGCAGTCATAATCTTTGAGCAACTCAATCCAATGACGCTGCCTAAGATTTAACTCCGCCTGAGTAAGGAGATACTTGAGACTCTTGTGATCAGTGTAGATGATACACCTCTCACCATACAGATAATGTCTCTAAATTTTCAATGCAAAGACCACTGCAGCCAATTTGAGATCATGCATCAGATAGTTCCTTTCGTGTGTCTTAAGCTGACGTGACGCATAAGCCACTACCTTACCATCCTGCACTAGAACACATCCCAAACCAATGTGCGACGCATCACTGTACACTACAAACTCATTACCAGGTTCAGGATGTATCAAAACAGGAGCCTGATTCAGAACAGACTTGAGCTTCTCAAAGTTTGCTTGCAGATCATCAGTCCAGAAAAAGGACACCCTTACGCAGAAGCTTAGTAAGAGAAGCTGCAATCAAAGAGAATCCCTTGACAAACCATCGATAATACCGTACCAGACCCAGAAAGCTACGGATCTCAGATACATTCTTAGGCCATTTCTAATCCAGCACAACCTCAATCTTTCGAGGATCAACACAAATCCCCTCAACGGAAATCACATCCCTTAGAAAAGTTACTTCACGCAACCAAAACTCACACTTGCTTAGCTTGGCATAAAGCTGCTTCTCACGCAGAATTTGAAGCACAACTCTAAGATGCTCATCATGCTCATCTCTGTCTTAGAGTATATACCAAAATGTCTTCAATGAAAACCACGAAGAACTAATCCAGATAAGGCTATAACACTTGATTCATCAGATCTATAAATGCAGCCGGAGCATTCCTTAAACCGAAAGGCATGATTAGGAACTCGTAATGTCCATAACAAGTCCTAAATGCAGTCTTATGAACGTCAGCCTCTTTAACCCTCAACTGGTGATACCCTGAATGAAGATCAATCTTGGAGAAAATAGAAGCCCCTCGAAACTGATCAAACAAGTCACCGATCGATAGAAGTGGATACTTATTCTTCACAGTCAACTTGTTCAACTGCTGATAATCAATGCACATCTTCAAGGTCCCATGTTTCTTCTTAACAAACAGAACGGGTGCTCCCCATGGAGACACACTAGGACGGATGAAGCCACAGTCCAGAAGTTCTTGCAGTTGAGCCTTAAGCTCAGTAAGCTCTTTCAGTGCTATACGATAGAGGGCAATAGACACCGGAACCGTACCCGGAAGAAGCTTAATCCAAAACTCCACTTCCCGATTAGGAGGTACTCCGGGTAACTCCTTAGGAAAGACATCTGGAAAATCCTTTACTGTTATGATATTCCCAACAAAAGAGTCCCCAGAATCACAAACACTTACGTAGGTTAAGTACACCTCACACCTTTTTCGGACCAGTTTCTCAACTACTAGTGTGGAGATCACTTGTGATAGATAGTCTCGATCTCACCAATCACAACCACCTCCACATCATCCTTGGTCTTCAGAACATCCCTCTTAGACGCATAGTCCAAACTGACTCGGTGCCCCACCAACCAGTCCATACACAAAATTAGGTCGAACTCTCCAAACAAAAGCTCCATCAGATTCACTAGAAAAATAGTCCTTTGCACCTCTAATGGAACATCTCTATAGAGTTTACTAACCTGAACAGACTGCCCCAACGGACTCAGTACAGTAACCTCACCAGTAGTGCTCTCCACAGAAATCCCCAAGGTTTCAGATACAGTACTAGCTATGTATGAGTGAGTAGACCCTATGTCTATCAAAGCCACGTAAGGTACATCAAATATAAAAAATGTACCAGTGATGACGTCAGGAGCATCGCTGTCCTCTCAGCGATGTGCAGCATAAACCAAAGCAGGCTGCCTTACCTCGATCTGACCAACACCTTTGCCCAATGCTCTCTGTCCATGACTCATACCGTTACCACCTCTCACGTGTCCACGGCCCCTAGGTGTCTGCTGAACTACTCTCTGAGGCTGCACAGTACTCGGAGCTAAAGCTTGCATCTGATTTGTCTGCTGTGAACACTCTCTAATACAGTGATCTAGAGATCCACACCTCAAACAAGCCCCAATCCTCCTCCAACACACGCCTGGATAGCATCTCCCACAATCTCAACAAGGTATCATCCCAGTAGAAGCAGCAGGGCTTCCCGATCTAATTGGCCCATTAAATTTGGCCTTTTTCTTATGCCTCTACACAGAACTCAAAGGCTCTGAATCCCTCTTGTTCTTACCTCTCTCCCTATCTCTATTATAGCGCTCTGCACAATTAACATCCTCGGTGATCTTCGTTTTCTCTACTAGAACAGAAAACCCAGGCTCCTTTTATGGAGTAATCAGAACCCTCAGATTATCCCTTAGACCATCCTCAAACCTAATACACTTTTCATACTCGGACGCTACCATGCCTCAAGTGTAGCAGCTCAACCTCAGAAATTTGACCTCATACTCGGCCACAGATCAGTCACCTTGTGTGAGATTTAGAAACTCACACCCGCGAGCATCAAAGTAGCTGGCTTCTACATACTTGCTCTGGAATGTAATCTTAAAGAATTCCCAAGTCAAACGATCAGGTTGAGTGCCCTCCTTAACCGTCAACCACCATTGGTAGGCCTCATCGCAAAGCAAAGAGACTGCAACCTTCAATTTTTTCTCAGGGGTACAACCCAAATCGTCCACAATTCTCTCATTGGCCTCTAACCAATAATCAGCCACATTAGGGGCGACTCCTGTAATACCCCTAAACAACTCAGCTCCATTAGACCGAATTCACTAAGTTACCGACCCTCGGCCCCCAGATCCAGGATTGGGTCCAGCGACCCTCTCTAATATATTTAGCATGGCTTGGGACAATGTGTCGTCCCCAGCCAAATGATTCTGAGGCCCAGTCTAAGTAGAAGGTGACACAGGTATCTCATTAGTGTCCAAATTTGGCATGCTTCCTAGAGATAAGGACTCAGTTCGAACCTCTCTACGGCCTCTACCACGACATCAAGTACCACGTCCGTGAATTCCACGATCACAAATTGTCTAATTCGGGTTTACCTACATTAAGAGTTTTGTGCATCAGTTCAATATTTATTAACAGATATTTTATGTGATAAATATCAGAAGTTCAGTAATGTTTCCGAAAGTTTCAGTCTCTATTCGTTTCACTATAGTTTTAGAGAGTACTAACTATAGTGTTTTCAGAGTATGCTATCTACAGTATTTCAAATTAAACTATCTAAGTTTCAGAATACTTATAGGATTGGCACTGGAGATTTTGTGTACCACGTACTAATCAGAGTGGCTAAAATCATTCAAAAACCATTTCTTTAAAACCAAATTTTGGAACCCAAAATTCACAGCCGAGTTTTACAACCTGGCTCTGACACGACTAAATATAACACCCCAAACCCGGCCTAGACGTTATGGCTGAATTCAGAAATGTCACATGAAATGGGGTTGAAAACCATTGTTGTGAAGTTAAAACCATACCAGTTCATTAACTCTTTTCACAATTATCAATTTCAAAACTCTCATTCTTTTAATTCCTTAGGGGTAAAACGTATTTGTAGCGGAAGCTCTAAAAAAATCGTTGTGTTTAAAAAACGTTCAAGATTTTAGAAAAACCCTTGCTTTTGGTAAAAATCTGAGTCAAATCGCATTTTACAGTCATAAATTCATAAAATCGCAGTCTAACCCAAATTTAAGCAAAACAGTCCATAAAGTCTGAATTACATAAAAACCAGAATATACTAAAAAAAATTAAACCATATCTTTAATCAGTTCGAACATGTGGTCACCGAGGGGCTCCGCAGCATCGATCCACCTAACTCTGTGGATTACTTATACATAGTAAAAAAAAGAGTGAGTTTACGTAAATTCAGTGTGTAACCCTACAAAATCAAGTATACACACAACCAGAAAATCGAAATCAGTCAGATACAGATTCAGGCTTAAGCCCATTACGGATACAGATGCAAATTCAGGCCTTAGCCCATCCTACACACCATGTGGGGTTTAAAACACCCACCCAGCCCTACAAACCATGTTGTACCAATGAGGCACATAACAGATTTAATGCAACCAGGCTGCCAAATAATAGGCATAAACTGCCTTTCAGAACACTTCCTCCAATATACATCATCCCTCCTAATAACAGTAACAGATACAGAAATAGTATGCAATTTAACATGCTCAACATGCTCTTAACCAGATCACAGATAGTCATACAGATCAATAATCAGACATACATAACACTATAAGACTCAGTATAGGTCATCAGTCAATCAGATCATACTGTTTACGGTTTAATTAGCCCTTGCCGACCCTACAGTAGGTCCACAGTCGTTTTGGATAACCCGTACTGCCCTAGGAAGAAATATAGATAAATGGGCCCCACACCTGTGCAGGCCCACACGCCCAGATTGGCCTTGCCCGTGTGGATCACATGGCCTGGCCTAGATACCACACACCCGTGTGACATGCCCGTGTGGGCCAACATGCCCATGTGGTCCACACGCCCAATTTGGCCTAGCCCGTGTGGCCCACACGACCACACTCAAGCCATCACACGATCGCATCCTGCGCACGGCCATGCCTTCGTTGATCACACAGCCTACCACACGGGTAACCACACACCCGTGTGGCATCAACAATGGCCATTTTTAGCTTTTGTCGAAACCTCAATTTTAGAGCACTTGCAATCCCGAGACCACCAGAACCTAATAAACCAATTGAAAACACTGAATCAACTCAAAGAATGTTTCAAATCACTAAAACCCCCAATTCACCAAAGTGCTGACCTTTTCCAAAATAAGCTTCTCAAACCAAAATTGTCGACGAATCGATAATTTCCAGAACCCTTCCTACACATCCAGCCAAAACCAAACATTGAACTCTACAATCATGAAAAATTGCAACCTAAAGCTCATAACAGAAAACTCTAACACTCCACGAAAAAAAATGGGTACTTAGAAGAACTCGACTGTAGAGTTGGTAGTTAGAAACACTTGAACGATTGATCAAAATCGAAGACTACCACTCTAACAATTGACCACACGCAAGAAACTGGAAGAAGGAAGAAATAAAAGAAAACACAGAGAGAGAGATGGGGAAAAGTAACTTCAAATTGGAAAGAACAAAAATTTTGGAAGAAGAGAAATTAAAATCTAATAAATAAAATAACCCACAATTATTAGCCACATCCTTAAAATCTCTCTACTCCCCACTAACGTGAACCTACCATTATCAGAATTCTAACTCCACCTGAACACTCTCAGACATCAGAGCAAAAACAACATCCACGCTCGCACAGAGACTCAAACACAGGACCTCCAACATACTAACTCCCTTACCACTCAAACCAGCAAGTCCTTCTAATATGAGTTACAAGCAATTTAATATAAGTCTACCATTCAAGTATAAGGCTTGAATCTAAAAATAACAAATTTTGCTCAAGGTAAGGCTTGAACTTGAGATCTTTCACACACACCAAGAACACTTAACCACTGAAACAGATACACATTTGTGTCAAATTTTTACAAAAGCAGGAATAAAAAGTTGGGGCATTACACCAATGGAGATATTTGTTTATGTCCCTTTTCCTTGTTCATTTTTTTTTTGTTGACTCTTGGCATTTGGCAGCCTACGAGGGTATGCTGCTCTTTACCTTGGCAGCCTCCTTTTCCATTAACAAATTTCATCTTTCCAAAGTTGAACACATAACCAACTTACAACAAAGACATTGGGAGGGTATTGTTAACTTAGTACAGCCTTGAGTGACATTTTTCCCATTCTTGTTGCTACCCTCAACCACTCCTTTAGCTAAAACATTTAACATATAATGGTTCCAACTAAAAAATCCAAATAAAAATAAACCTAACAAAAATCTAAAGGCAAAATTAATGGAAAACATGAAGCCAATAAAACTAAAAATAACACATAATATTACATAATATTGAACAAGTAAAGCATACTCATCTAACATATGACTAAACTAAAATAACTCAAGCAAGTAGTGCAAACATGCAACACCGGTAAAGCATGGAAAAAAAATAATTTAGGGAATGGTTTAAGGTATATCACACTAGAAATGCAAGTTTCTTAAGATTCCATGGTCAAAAAATGAACAACAATAGTATTAAACAGTAGCAACCCTTACTGTTTGTTCATTTTCCTTGGATTACTTTTATTCAATGCCATGTTCAACAAACCATCTAAATGCTAACACATACTTTTGAAATCGGACAAAACATGTCCTTTAATAGAAGAAATTTATGTTGCTGCATCAGTTCTACCTATAAGTTTATTTTGTCTTAGAAGTTCATGTCTGTATTTAAATTGTTCTATATTAATGCACTTTATCAATTTTACTTGTTTGCACCAACATTTTTGTATAAGGATTAAATTACTTAGTTATATCATCATTCAAATACATGAAAATTTTGATTGATCTTTTAAATTTTATATTAATGTTAAAGTGTATATAATTTCTATTACATCAATACGAAATTAGATTGGATCTAGAAATTCAAAATATTTTTACTTCTATATCAAAATCAAAGGGGTTTATGAGTAAAAATCATTTAACTACAAAAATAATTTGAAGGTAAAATAGTTTAAGGATTTTTATAAGTACACTAGCCGAAATGAATCTAGATTTTGATTTTTCATATTTTTCTACATGCTAATGAGAAAAAGGCTTGCATAGATGGCTAGACTAGAATGAGAAACACAATGTTACAAGTTCTATCAAGCAGTTAAATACTCATTTTCCTTCAATTTTATGAGCAACCAAACAAGGAAGAACGAGAAACACAATGTTACAAGTTCAAAACCACAATAATTCAATAAATCATGATAAGATACAACATGCACTACTCACAACTGAACATGGCATCGAGAAACAGTGAAAAAAAAGTTGTCAAAATAGAAACATGAACACTACCAACTTCTGAAGAAATCAAATAGATGAAACCTGAAAAGTGAGAATAGAAATGGATAAATAACTAATCATTCCAAGAAAATGTCCTTAGCAACCATGTAAATGCAAAATAAAATCTTCAGCTTTTGAATAAATCAAAATAGATGAAAACTAGTGGAAAAATGAGGGTAGTGAACGATTGCCTACAACTTAATACAAAAATCTTACGATGGACTAGTGATCAAGTTATAATGTCTCTGTCCAATTAACTATCAACATTATAAAGGATACCCCTTAATTTAAATTGCATAAAATAGATGAAGATAGGTACAAAATATAATCATGCTTTCATTAGTTTTTAAGGAGAATTACTATACAACCTTAGAAAATAGAAACTTAATTATCTGTTGCCTTTAAAATGTAGGGACAGACTAATAACAAAGAAAACCAGTAGAAAGTTACAACTACAAACTTAAATATTATTCGAGATCCATTATGTCAATTCGATATTAAAAATTTGAAACTTTGAAATTATAAATGAACGAAACATACTAGATCAAATTAAAATTAAATTAAATATAATATCATTGATTCCAGTTAGTACTACAAGCAAGAAGACAAAAAATCAGAAAAAAAATCACTATCAAAATTCAAGAATCACTATCAAAACACCATGAAAGGGACATTAAAGTTCAACAATATAAAACTAGTATCAATCTTCAAAACTGAAAAGAAACCTATTATTTCTACTAATTTAACAAAAAAATTAGAAAAAAAGGAAATCAAAATGGGAGAAGAGTTACCTGAGGGAGGACGGCTCACATTGAACCACTATCCGATTGTTTTTCTTCTCAAGTTTCCACCTCAATTGACCGATTGTTTCTCTTCTCAAGTTTCCACCTCAATCGAAAGCAAGAGAAGGCCTTGTTGAGGGCATTTGGAGTTAGAAAAATGATTCTGAGATTGAAAACCTTATTAGGGTTTGTCAAAGGGAGATAGGGTTGGTGAGGATAGAAGCATGAAAAAGAGGGAGATAAGGTTGGGAGGAAATGGGAAGAAGCATGAAAAAATATGAAAATGCTTCATACCTAAGAAAGAAATAAGGGTAAAATTGAAAGTTTTACTTAATTTTTCACCCACCCATTCGCTGAATCATTATTCCGTGGGGAGACCACTGAATGGTAAACAACACTTTTGCCTTGAATAATCCTATATGGAATAAAGCTGTAATAACTCATTACAGCCAACCAAACAATGGCTTAATGATGGGCCCACTGAATTGAGCTGTACTGTATTAATATTACAGCCAACCAAACATCCCCTAAATCTCTTTTAGAAACCTAGAAATTATGTTTATTCAATTATAATTTATTTTAAATATAATTATTTTTAATTATATTCTAAATTTTTATTTTCACGCTTGGAATACTTAAAGCGGTAACATAAGTGCCTAAAGAATTTATTTAAATTTAATTTAAACTCAAAATTGTTTTTATTAAATGAAAAGTTAATTTTATTTAAAAATGTGAATAAATCGTAAGTTATTTATAATGTGATTATTATAAGTATATAATAATTATGTTATTATATGTTTAAATAAAATAAAGATTTTTATATACTCACATTTAGTAAATATTGACATAAATTTATTGGTATAAAAATTACCATATTTAATTTTTAAAGTTATTTGAAATTTTGTTTAGGGATTAGCATTATTATGTATAAATAATTTTTTTATTAAATTAGAAATTAGAAATTTTGTTTAAGGTTTAACATTATTATGTTAAATAAGTAATTGTTTTATAAAAAATGTGTAATTTTAATTATTGATTTGTATATTATTAAGTAATTATTGTATGTAGTATGATATGGAATTCGATATAATGAAATATATGTTTAGGGTAAAGAAAATGTATTTCTAAACTTTTTGGTTTGTACAAAACAGGTTCCGAGTATAGCATTGCTTAGATTAGATCACATGTCTGATAAACTATAAAATGCGATAAATTTAATTTAACAATTATGAGATTCTAAAAATATATTTAAATTTTTTATTGGATTCATTGTCTAAATAAATTGACAAAATGTTGATCACATCCCCTGTAACCGGAGCCAGACTTAGATTGATTTAGGGCCAATAGATGGTCGAATTGGTGAATATATGAACCTTGCCAGATTTGGGTATGTCTTGAACCTAAGGCCATGCACAATTTCCCCAAAGTTGATTGTTACATTGTTCGAACGGTGACGACTAGAGACGCATACTTTTCACCTTCCATTAAGACAGTGTACTATCACTCTCTAGGACGTCGCTTTCATTCTCAGGTTACCCATTAATAAGTTGGTCATAGGAAAGGATACTGGAAAGACCTTGACTATAGTTTTGCAATGAATATCTTGGAGCAGTTCCGTCGAATGATAAGATTGTAGGGTTGTTCATCCTACATACATGGTTGGAGTAGTTTCCTAAAGTATGGCCAGAGGCTGTGGAGAAGGCTTCCACAGCAATTTATGCTTTGTTTGACATCGTCCAATCATATTTTTAGGAATTGGTAGATGTTTAAGGTTTTGGAAATGATTATTTTAGTGAACTTATTGGACTTAGGGTTGATACATTGTGGGAAATTATTGTTTTGGTTAATTTTAAAAATTAGGGTGTGTTTGTTTACCTATAAATTTTTTTACGAAAAATATTTTTATTGTTTTCTGTTGTTTATTTGGTGGAAATGAAATTCCATTGTAAAATCTTTTCCAAAACATTGAAAAATACATTCTTATTTTAGGGAAACTTCTATTGTTTTCATTTCGGTAAGATATTTTCTAAAGCTTTTCCCTCGGAGCCCCTTCCCCCTTTCTTATTTCCCTTTTCTTGCCACACCAATTGTATTGGCTATTAGCCCTTTTCCCTTTTCCTCTCCTTTTTGTCACACTCTAAAACTTAGGTTCACGGTCCCTCTCCAATTTTTCTCTTTGCAAAAAAAAAAAAAGAAAGAAAAAGTCTTTGGGTTTAACTTCTCTCAGCATCAACGTATGGTTTTTTTTTTTTGCTTTTTATCAATTTAAGATGCTTCAATTGCTTTTCATTCCATGCATGTTTGGGACCAAATTATGTGCTTTAGGATTTTTTTGTTTTGTTTTTGCTTTCATTTAGGGCAATCTAAAATGGGTTTTTTTATTTGGTTAATCCACGCTTGTTTTTGGGTTGATCTTATTGCTTTTAATGGATTTTAGGGTGTTGGTTTTGACGAAAACGTGAACTTTTGAATCGTTTGTTCTATTATTTTCTTATTTGAAATCAAACCTCTGCTATTATTGTTCTTTTTCATTGTTTGAATCTTTTTTTTTTGTGGATTTGGCTTTGGGTGTTTATTCTCAAAAAATTGGGTGAACAGTCTGACTTTGATGTTTAAAATGTTTAGCATTTTCTAAGTTTCTAATATCCTTATTAACTCTCAATAGGAAAATACCACATGAGCCTTCCATTGGTTCTCTTCTCTTGCTTTTGATATGCTCCTACCGTGATCTCCTTGCAATGATGATTTATGTCTCATGCTTTTATTGTACTTGTTAGAGTTTGATGCCATCTTTGCCTCTTAAACCTTGGACCACTGATTCCTTTTGTAGCATAGAAATGATGATAGTTTATAATACTTTCTGATGTCTCCTATTAATTGTGTTATACAATTAATACTAATATTAATATTACAATTTTGTATTATATAATTAATTGTGTTATACAATTAATATTAATGATATTTGTGGGACTATCTTAGAACCTTTATGCAAACCTTCTGATGTGTCCTACAGGCTTACTTTGAATTCCTTCCTTGTGAAGAATGAACGTAATGAATCTATTGAAATGAAGTGCAACGATGAAGATATTGAACTTGTTTGATCTTGTAAATGTGAAGGTTGGTCAATGTTATGAACTAGTTGTCTCAGCATGTGCAAGTAAAAGTTCATCCTTTGAATTTAATCAATTAATCAAATGCCATGTTCTAAATTTGCATTATGGTTCCTAGTTCCTACATTAATCTATTAGATAATGATCTAATCTTGTTTGATGATATTCCTTTCTTTGTTTTTTTCAGGATTATATTGATATAAAGTTGGAGATGTTCTTATGGTGAGTGGTTTCTACAATAATACACCTCAATTCCAATTTGTGCAGAGGAAAAATGTTATCCTAAGTGTTGATCAGAAAAAACAAGTGAAACAGACCTTTTCAAGGCTGTGACAGAAGCAAAAGCTCTTCTCAATCCACTCGGATTCACCTTGACAGAGTACACTACCTATGTTTATACTTCTTCAGCACCAGGCACTATGTCCTATTTTGGGAGATCAAGGGAAAAGAAGGCAAGCATTGCAAAGAACTTGACCTAAAGATAATTGCAGTTCTTGCTCTAGAATGGAAGAGTCATTGCATTATACATATAAAATCTAGAGGAAAAGAAAAATTTATAAAAACAAAATATTAATTGATTCATATTGTAGCAAAGAAATTGATGTTAGTTTAATATTAATTGTATAATACAATTTTTTTATATTAATTATGATTTAGAAGCTAATTTATTATTATTATTTAATCTTTATTTTTTATTTTTTTATAACACAATTAGGAATCAATCTATTCATTCCGGTTGTTTTCAATTTATGATTGATAATATATTCAATTTGATATATTTATTTATAAATAAATTGTTGCAATTTATGTAAAAACAATGCAAAATAAAAATTTAATAGATATAAGATAAACTCAATTAAAAAATGAAAAAAATAATAAATTCTCAAATGTATATTTGTTTCCTTTAAAACTACTTTTATGAAATATTTTTAAGAAATCTGCCAAATAACAAAACATGTATTTTACACAAATTCATCCAAACACCAGAAAATATTAACTTTTCCAGAAAAACAAGTCATTTTCCAGAAATCATATTCCAGAAACCATTTTCAGTCAAACAAACGGACCCTTAATATTGTGTTTTTCCATATGTATATGTTAGGAAAAGAATTTGGCAGAAATGTTAAACAATTTATACGAGTAAAAGATAACTAAGGTATTTGATATCAATAACAAACTTATATAGGTAAACAATTCAAACATTTTAGAAATCCTTTAAGATGGAATACGGTTAAGAAATAAAACATAAAGGCACTAAAATCAGGACCCATACTAAGACTGGGATGTAGACACTTATTCCAACTATCACGAATTGTTCAACACAACCTGCAACGTTTCAATCCATATGATTCCCTCTGGTCCATTTTCGTTCTGATCCTAGTTGATTCGAGATGACCTTTAGGATTTCGACGTAATATTTTGTTAGGGATTAATAAGTTTACTGGTAGTGTCGATTCTCATATGGTTTTATCGCTCATTGGTTGAAACTCATTCTCCTAAAAGTGCTTAATTCTCTCAAGTTTATACACATCGTCGATAAATTTCATATGGTCCATATAGCTATGGGCACCTGCAGGCACAATGTACGAACATGGATAATGGAGAGTTTGAAACCTCCCGCAATCACAAACTGGGTTCAATAGATAAACTCAACCGATGAACGAAACTTTCTGTCACCTGAAAAGTTTGTTCGATGTTTGAGAAGGTTTAAACAGACATGGAGTTGGCTTTTCAATATGCGAGAATGTTGCAGAGAATACATCAATATTGGTAGATATATAACTCCTTTCAAAATGGAATTTTTCGCCTTAACCAGATTAGTCTTCATATGGTCGTATCAAGAGTCTTCGTCAAAGCTTTGTGCCCATTGATATGGTTCCATATTGTTAAACAAATTCATTGCTCTACTGCAAGCCTCATGATGAATTTTTTTCATTCTTTAGCTGAAGTTGTGGCATTGCAGCTCATACTATACCGTGCAACACATTAATCAATTCATGTGTATATGTCTCAATTAACAAAAAAAATAAGTACAAAGAATGTAACAAAATGGAATTACGTATCCAAATTAATGACTTGTTTACGTAATATTCTTTCCTTGAACTCTTTGTGCAAGTTGTTGGCGGCAGGCTGAATGTAAAAAGTTAAGCGTTAAGGAACACCAAACCGCCTAATTTTAGCCTGTAATCCAATTTCTCGATCAAACATCAGGCAAATGGCATCTTGCATCACAACATAGTGTCACGGGTTGGTTAAGTAAAACTCCTAAGACTCAATGTTTTCTTTTTCTACAATGGCAAAGGTATTTGTAGAATGTTTTAGTTCCCATCCTGTGCCACTACTACAAGAAATATTTTCTTATATTTTTCATAGAGCCATGTATCATCGACCTAAACTATGGGCTTACAATGAGGGAAAGCCCTGACACAAGGTTGGAATGTCTAGAATAGTCGATGGAAGATTTGATACCATGGCACCACTTCGCCATCCTGGTTGTATGCTTTGAAAGTTTGCATCTTAACCACGATTCTAGGGACATATTGCTGCGTTAAATTCATCCAATGTTTGAGCTCGTTTTATGATTCATCTCAGTCAGTATATAGCTCTTTCATGGCATTTTATTTAGCACACCATGTTTTTCTATATGAAACTTTGTATCGATAATGGGTTTGGATAACCTTGACCAAAGGCTTGATACATTAATTGATCATCTTCGCATCTAACTTTCAGTGATCTTGCATCAATTGTGTCATAGTACAAGTATAGGGGCTTTCAGAATTTTGAATCTCTCACATTTGTGATTTCTTCATAAAAGACGGCCTAACCCTTGACCCACGACCTTCAGGTGCATTCCAACACTCTTCCACATATAATGTTGGATTTGGCATTACGACTCTATAGTCAATGGACATCTTTAAGTTGTATTGCTTTATTGCAGCAACACAGCTTTCTTTGCCATTGTATTCTGGTCCAACCCTAAGCTCTTCCAATTCCTCATCATCCGACACCTAAAGAATTGGAAAATTTTCTGGGTACTTTGGGAACTTAAGTGCATAGGCAGCATCAAGGTCAACATGCATTAAATGGTGGTCGGGGTCAAATCTAATCACTATGTCACTGTCGCCCTCACAAAGTTGGGGGAACTAAGCGTATTCATGAACTATATTTTCATCTACGTCATCATTAACAATTTCATCGGATTCAATGTAACTGAATATATCCATATGAGCATTTGAGATCTCATCCTCTTCGAGTACTTCACCTTGTACATCTGGCAACTCAAAATTGTACTGGAAACAAACAACTAATGGTTGTATATCAGTAACCATAGTTTGAGTTGGATAACTGAAGATGTTGCCAACAAATAATAATGTGGCTCCATAATAACTACAATATTCTAATCCCACATTCAAGTCGAGCTCATGTTGATATACATATGATCGTCTACCCAAAGAAGATGTAGCTTCATCAATATTTGGGTTAAAATTTAGAGCTTATTGATTTAAATGAGTAATGTCAATTACCGAAGATGTTTATAACAATGGTTGAGTGTATGCCTCGGGAGCAAGATTATTGTCTTGTAACTCTACATACAGCTCCGCAACATGCAGATCCCAAAGTTGGTATGTGCCTATACCATTGTCTCTACATTTTCATTGTAAAAAAGTTCCAATATTTTTTTGACCGCTTCTGCCACCGATGTGCAAACATCGGGGCAAAGAATCAATACCAAACAATTAAATATAATGCGGTATGATACAAATGTGACAGGTTAATTGTAATATTTGTAATGTTCAATGGAACACTCGAGTATTCCAATGATCGAACCCACAAGATTCAAGGATTAAGTGATACCTAAACAATTGGCATGCAATTAAGGAGTCTAGCTAACTACTCACTACGATCATATTACGACAAACCATAATTGAGGTTGATTATGCTAATTAATTACCTAAAATAGAAAAGGACTAAATTGTAAAATAAGAAAAATTACAAAATCAATAAATCAATAATAGATAGTAGTTGGTTGACTTCTATGTTGTTAATTAGCCTTTGGATTAGGGATCTAAATTGTTTGCACTCCTAAATTGGCTTAATTTTACCTCTCAGTCTTAATTTTACCAAGTTAGACAAATTAGTTCAGTTTATCTTTCGACCTTACCAAACTAATCTCGGACTATCAAATTATTGCTTAATGAGATCTCCTCTCGGTCTCACTTATCTATATTTTCCTTTAGGGACGTCAATTCTAAGTTTTGAAGTCTATTCTATTCAGTTCAAATTTTGTGATTTAGTCCCTGAACCAAAAATTAATTAACCAACATTTTCATCACCCAACCACCTAGGATTTAGCTACTCATATTCATTTCTAAACATGCAATTATCCAACATTCAAGCAAAAGAAATATCAAGATAAACTCAAGAGAAAGCTAATAATATTTTAAGCTTACTTGCAAAAACTTAAAAAGAACAATAATGGCAGCAATGGTGGTAAATAAAAGCACAAAATATGAGATTTTTATCAGATGAAAATAAAACAAAGCTTAGTTTTATTAAAACTAAGGATTAAAATTCAAATACAAAGGAAGTTTAATGTACTAAATAGCAATTAGCACGAAGCTACATTAACTTAACTAACTAACTAACTACTTAACCAAAAACCAAAAAAGTTTAAGCTTAAACCTTAAAAAGATAAAGAAAGTAACTAAACTCTAAGCTAAAAAGATTATTAAAGTTGAATAATGTAAAAGTCTCATTTTTTCTCTCAATCAAAAGGTAGCTTTTCAGTTGATTACAATCCAATTTTTGTGACCAAAATGTCATTCAGCGTCTAATTTTGATTGGTGTTAAGATTGGAAAAAGACTATCCCTGTAGTAATATTTTGTCTCCGCTCGACAAGGGTATCGCGATACCCACGACAGTCTTGAAATGGGGGATTCTTAAGTGTCTCCGTATCATGATACCCCTGGTTGGTACCGCGATACTACTGAAGATGACCTTAATTCTTCTCATTTCAACACTACTAGGGGTATTACAACTTTCATGCTTCGATATCGCGATACTCCCTTTCTAGGTGATGTTTTCTTCACATTTGGGCTACCATCAACTCCCTATAACACTCAATTACCTCGTTAGGTTCCCTATGGCGCATTTGGCCAACTTGGGTCTCAAAAATAGCGTAAATCACACAAAATTACTTATTCAAACGAAAAGCTAAAACTAAATAATAAAAAAAGACATCCAAATTGCTCAAAAATAAGTTCAAGTGTAATGAGAGCTTAATTTAATGTATCAAATTACGACAGATCATTTGTATGTCCAAGGATTAGATGCCATTGGAAATATATAATACAATTTTGAAATAACTCTTACAAAAGGGCAAGCTATTTTATGTTTAATCTTTTTCTTTATTTCATTGAGTGTCATAGAATTTGTAAATCTTACGCTACATGATGGTTGGATTCAAAAATAGCACCAATATCGGAATCATAATTTGCCTATCGTAGTAGATGAATGTTGCGAACTGGTTGTTTATCTTGAATATAACTGCAATTTAAATTAATACAGTTGTTAACTAACCCTAAAATACTAACTCTCTTTATATTTTAATTTTTGTTGAATTGACAAATGGGTTTTTTATAATACAATTTAATTAAAAAACTAAGCAAACATGATATTAAAGCTTCAACACAATTTCCTTATCATATAATAAAAACATCAACTTTATACAATACAATTTTAGATTTTTTTATATAGGAAAATACATTTCAAACATACATAAACCCTAATTACATAAACCACAAACCTTATGCACCTCCATCCTTCTTCTATTTAATCTCCTTACAAAGCTTAAGAATGGAGTCAATAAAATCGTCTTAAAACCCACCAATGTCTAAATTCCCCATCTATGAAAAAAAAGGAGGATTTGGATTTCTCCTATGGATATGATTACCTATAATCAGCTGGGAAGTTCTTTTTGCACCCTCTTTTGTGATGGCCTTCGCAAATTTTTAGATCAAGATCTCATACCAATTTGTTCTATTTTTCTTGTTGGAAGATACCATCAATAACAAACTATCGAACCTAACTTTATGTTCAACATATATAAATGTTTCTCTTAAAAAACAATATTTTTTAACTTCCCACCTAAGACTGGTATAACATGAACAAATTAACTCCTGTATAATGAGGTTCGCAACAATTATGTGGGCAACAACGTAGTCGTTGTTTGGGTCCATCTTATAATTTCGTAATTTTCTACCAAAATGTCAACAACCTCTCGTTGCTATTCAGTTCTTATCTTTTTCACAGTTCAGGTATTCGTAGCCATTTTTCTCTGCACAAAACATTTAAAAAGCATTGAATTTATTAAAATATATACCCTAACCCTAAACTATTTTACCATTTCAACCATATTACGTACATTCTGAACCCTACTATCTCATGTCACAAATAAATTCATATAATGTCATTTTATTCTATTCATAAACCCTAAAATCATAATATAATTACATTATAAAATTTTCTTACTTATTTATCTCGAAATTTGTCTATTCTAACTTTGATTCTAGAAAAAAGATATTACTTCCACCAATTAATACAATGGTGGCCACTAATTGTTTATAGCATTTAATTATTTTTTTCTATATTTAATATTTATAATTTTCCATATTTTTTACTTTAATAAATCAATTTTTTTTGAAAAAAAATAAAACATTTAAAATCGATATATCATTGTAACATTTACAATTTCTATTTTTTTTAGGTAAACGATCTTCTTTTTTCTAAAAAAAAAGGTTAAAAACATTTACTATATAAATATATAAATAATAATAATATTTTTTTACCAAAAAAAAAACTAATTGCTAGTTTTCGACACTTTAAAATATTCATCTTCTTTCACTAAGCAAAACTATCATCTAATAAATTTAAAAACTCTTTAAGCTTTTTTTTTTCTTTCCTTCACTTACTCTCAATTTTTTTTCAACTTTTAAAATATTTTTCCAAATTGATACCAATGCTATCCCAAAAAATTGAGACTTTTAAAGAGCCTTCCATAACTTTAAGTCATGTTGGTACAAGAGACAAAGATCTTCTCCTCCTTAAGAGACCTGAAATCAACATGACAACTACTATTTTAGACTCCCTAGACAGTAGAGAATCTCTAGCCCTACACCATGACAAAACATGGAAAACACCATATTGATATGATAGCAGTCGATTAGGATCCCAATGAACCAGGTGCATCGATTTTAACCTAAAATTGACAACATCAATGTTAATTTGGGATTCAATTTTTCTCTTATATTATTTTGATTAAAACTAGATAAATAATTATTTTTTTGTATTATTCCAGAAAGAAGGTGATATGGACGCTTTAATTGCATTAGAAGTTTTTAGTTTTATTTATTTATTATATCAGGTTTTACTAAGAGTTTTAGTTTTACTTATTTTATCTATTATATTAGGCTTTGTTTCCTTCATAAACTCTAAGTTAGGAATTCTATTTTATGTCAATTAGGACTCTTTCCTTTGTTATTAACAATCTATAAAAGGCTGCCAATATGAAATAAAGAGGTAAGCAATTATTCTATCAAAAGAAACGTTATTTTGAGAGGGGGTTCAGTCAAGGAGGAATCTGCCTTTTGAGTAACCATAGGTCGAAGTAAGAATTCTTTCTCGTATAGACCTGTGACTAGATCCTACGCCAAGACGCATAACAACTTGGTATCCGTGGCAGTTGTCATGGGTGACGAAAAGACTTTGACAGCCAAGCTGGAGGCTTTCATGGAACAAATGGCTACAAGGCAACAAGCATTAGAGGAGCAGATGGCGATATTATCTCTTTTGATCCAAAAGATAACGAAAGGAGATTCAGAGAAGAATAATGAAGGACAGCGCAGTAGCAGAGGCAGGAAAAGGAATTTAGACTTACAACACGGTGGGTGCATGTTGCCACGATACTCTAAGATGGAATTTCCCACTTATGATGGTGTTGGAGATCCTTTAGGGTAGTTGAAAAGATGCGAAAATTTTTTTGACAATCAACGAACTAACGAAAAAGACAAAGTAAGCTTAGCATCATTCCATCTTTTAGGAGAGGCCCAATTGTGGTTTGATCAAATGGAAGAAGAAGAGGCAAATCTTGATTGGGGGGCTTCAAAGAGTGTTGTCATGTAAGGTTTGAGTCACCTGTGAGCAATAACCCCTTAGGAGAACTTGCCAACTTGAAACAAACTAGGACTGTAGAGGAATATCAACGTCAATTTCAATCACTATTGGCTAGGACTATTGATCTTAGACCTCAACAACAAGTAAACCTCTTTACTACCAGGTTGATAGAGGAACTTAGAATTGATATTGAGATGCAACAACCAGAAAACCTTGGAGTTGCAATGAATATGGCTCGAACATTGGAACGTAAACAAAATGTCTCTTCCAAATTGTCATCTCGAGCCATCCTAAATTGGCCAACTTCCCAAAACACTGACAGCAATTGAATCATTCCAACAACTAAGAACATTACAAAGGGAGGGGGACAAACAATAGAACCAACAGGGAACAACAGCAAAATAGGTTCTTCTGCACCATTTATTAAGAGATTGACACGGATAAAAATGACAGAAAGATGGGCTAAAGGGTTGTGTTATAATTGTGACGAATCTTATCTTATTCCATGGGACACAAATGTAAAAGGTTATTTTAAATAGAAATACCAGATGTTGAAGGCAAGCAAGATGATGATGAGATGAATGATTTTGGATAAATTCTAAAATTTATTCTGAATTTGAACTTGAGGACAAGCTCAATTCCGAGAAGGAGAGTAATGATATGGACGCTTTAATTGCAATAAGAGTTTTTTGTTTTATTTATTATATCAAGTTTTACTAAGAGTTTTAGTTTTACTTGTTTTATCTATTATATTAGGCTTTTGTTTCCTTTATAAACTCTAAGTTAGGAATTCTATTTTATGTTAATTAGGACTCTTTCTTTTGTTATTAAGAATCTATAAAAGGCTGCCAATATGAAATAAAGAAATAAGCAATTATTCTATCAGAAGAAACGGTATTTTGAAAGAAAATTCAATCAAGGACGAATCTACCTTTTGAATAACCATAGGTCGAAACAAGAATTCTTTCTCGTCTAGATCTGTGACTAGATCCTACGCTAAGGCACATAACAGAAAGCCACATTTAAGCCTATATAAAATTAACAAAAGAAGGAAAGCAAGACAATACTCTCACTTCATTATTTTTACTCCAATAAATGTAACATTGATGATTTGTATATATTCTGTACAACTTTCCCTAATTAGTGGCTCCTGACTGACATAATGACGTACTCTCTCTTAGAAAAATCACAGCTCATAGCAAGACTCCAATTCTCACAAACACCACTTGTGGCTATTTTAACACTACACTATATATATTTATATATATAAAGACGCCACATTATAACAAAACATCTCACAACCAGCCAATGAGCATCCAACTTGAGAGGGGCAGCAGCTCACATGGTGCCAACTACTGCCTCCTTTTTTCGTCTCTCTGTTTGCTCTCACCTTTTTTTTTCGATGCCAACTGCAAAATGGCAACACCACAAACTTTATGTGCCAATTTTGTGGTAACCAGCACCTCAACGAATAGCAATGGTGCAAAAAGATATAACAAATGCCCATGCTTCTACAACTTTTGCTGACATGGGAAAAAAAAGGGCACAAAAAAAGTAAATATATATTTGGTTCATGATTCCCTTTGAGACCCATCTCCACCCATGTTACGTGCTTGCTGATATTGGAGAGTATATTGTCTTTGAAGATCTCTAAGCTTGTTGAGAAGTTCCTGGAACGTTGGCCGGCACTGCGGATCACTGGTTTTCAGGATGTTTTAGATTCATATATCAAACCATGTTTATATGACATGAGGGAAGAAAGAAAATCGGATTTACTTGTGAAGACAAGTACTACCCTAAGTCAATGAGCTACGAATAAACCTTCGTTTTCAAACACATGAAAAAGTTGGCTTAAAATGAATATGCGACTCATCATGAAATCCCAAGATAATTTTGGTTTAAAATAATGTATGTAAAGAGATAAGCACCTATGCCAGCAACTCTCAATTATAGAAGCCCACCGTGGATCAACTCCATTTGGTATCTCTAGTCGTTGGTTCATGAACCCTACAGCTCCTATCACCTATAAATATTCCAATGTAGGACCTTGTTTTTAGCAGAGAGAAGTTGGTTCGATGATTTTCAACTCTTCGGAAAAGATAAAAACTATACCTGCATTGAGTTGAGATTTTCCCAAGGTATCTTCTCTGTAGCAAGCTCCCATAATACGACTCCAAAGCTATAAATATCAGACCTAAGTGTTTTCGAGAAGATCGAGGTCAGCGGTGGGAGAAAGGCAAATGTGATGGGGCTTGGGGATTTGTTGTATGTGAGTGAAAAAGAGAGGAAAGGGAGAAACATACTTCTCATCCGAGAGTTCATTACGAAGAACTTCAGGAGCCATCCATTGAGGCTACAGAAAAAGTCACGGTACTCCAATTAAGAAACTAAAAAGATAATCCTCGGGAAAATGATTAAGATATTAGATAAAAATATTTATTGGAGAAGCAAATGAAGGTTTCAGTAAATACCGTTCCTTTCCCGGTCCTTGTAGTGAGATATGTTTCGTGCTTGAGACGTGACAAACCAAAATCACCAACCTGTCCAAAATAGAATTACCGGAACCTTTTATTTCAAGTAAAAAAAAATGGTATCCTCAAAACCTGAAGCAAACTAAAACAAGATTTGCATTTAGAAAGATGGACATCAGTAATGGCAAACCTTCACAGTCCAATTCTTATCAACAAGGAGATTTGAAGACTTCAAATCCCGATGAATTATAGGTGGATTGCAATGGTGAAGATAATTCATTCCTCGTGCCTGAAAAAGTTCAATCAAAAAGAAGGAATTGAATGAGGGAAGGGCTACCCCAGCAATGCAAGCAAACATGAAATATAAACAAATGCAGAACAAAGGATGATGGCACTACATCCATCATAACCAGTGAACCATCATGATATTGAAGGAAAAAGAAAATCCAAATTAACCAATGCTTACAACATCCAAAGCCATATGAATACGCCGTCTCCAATCTAATTTGGTAGTATTTCTCTGTAGTAGTCTAAACAAACTCCCACTGCATCATTAAGATATAAATATAAGCATTCATCAACCCGAGCAAACCATACTAGAATTTAAATCAACAAAACTACTGTCCCGCGGAGCAAAAGATATGCAATGTGAAAGCCGAAAAATGAGTGCCAGCATAAAAGGAATTTCAAAAATAAAGTTGAGATCATGCCGTGGAAGGAACTCTGTGACAATGCAGAGACGTTGAGGTGAAGTCACAGCTCCCATGAACAGCAGAACATTTGGATGCCGAAGTCTTTTCATCAGAGATACCTTCAAAGAGAAGTCAAAATAGTGAGAGCAGCATTTGAAAGAGGAAGAAAGAAACTCAGAACAATAAAAAATGCAGCAACTTCGGTCTGTTGGCCGGGGCATGTACTACATGACTCCAAAATTACCAAAAAAGCAAAAGAAATCATTTAATGAAGTATGAAAATACAGTGAAAATGAATGTAACAATTAAGCGCACCTCCTGTCTAAAGGCATGTATAATATCATCCGAATATTCCTGCTTTGAAAATACCTTGACAGCAACATCCTGCAATAAAATGAATATGGTTCGTTTATGCAAATAATAAGATGATTACAGTTTTTTTTCCTAGAGCTCCCTACCATTTTCCATTAATCCATGCCACCATCTTTCCATTTTAGGCAAAACTTTACATGAGCATATAGATATGTTAGACAGAAAAAAAAAGAAAAAGGCAAAGTAACAGAAAGGAAACAAAGGAGAAGGAGAACAAGAACGTACTGATCCATACCACAGAGCATGATACACAGTTCCACAAGAACCTGAGAGAAAAAGCAAAGTAACATTAAGTAAATACTAGAAAAATATATATCCATGAAAAACATCATTGAGTAACAGAAACAATCAATAGAGTAAAAACAAAGTAAAACATGGACTGCAAGCTTTGAGTCAATTATCAATTTCTCAGCCACTCGCATAATTGTCTAATGGACATTTGGGTTTCGGTTCATGTGCTTTGATATTAGCCATATCAACAATGAAGATGATAGGATCGGTGTAAAGTTCAATGCATAAAGTAGAGGATCTAGTTATTAACAAGTTCATAATTCCATCACATCTCCCAGTTGCAGTTCAGCAAAAGAATTTACCTTGCCCTATTTGCTCTCCAATCGTCAAGTCTTCCCACAAGATCTCGTAATCTAAACAATCAGAATCCATGTCAACTTTATTAACAGCACTACTGCTGGTGCTTCCACAGCTGCTGGCACTGCTTGTGCTGTTAACATTAATAGATGATGACCAGGAACCCGATGCCTCGTTATTAACAGGTCTATTACCTTCATTAACATGGCCTTCAGTTTTTGCACTAGAATATGAGCACTTGGGTTCAAACGTTTCATTCTCTTGATCATTGCCCAACCAAGGCCAAACAAAACGTGCAGTCCTTGCCTCCAATCCTTCTTGATCATTCCTTTTCCAAGGCCATGATAACCCTTTCCTATTCATTAATGTCATAATCTTTTGGATTGCAGGCTTTCCTTCACTCTCATCACCAGAATCTCTCGAGGTTTTAACTGCAGGCTTCTCCTCAAAAGGAGAAAATACACCAAAGGCAGATGGGTGTACATCTCCCCTCGGTGTACTGGCTGCACTCGAAGTTGCATCTTCTTTATGATCGAAATGTACAGCATCGGACAAAACATGATCAGAATGATGACTATCTCCACTTCCCCCTTCCGGATCAATGCAATTCTCTCCGGTCCTAATTCTGGACTTCACTTTGTTGCTCACCTTGGACGCCTGCATTAGTAACTCTTTCACAATCAACCCAAGACAAACTACAATAACAATAAAAAACCAACCAGAAACTACATGAAAATTAAGGAACCAATACCAAATTCGTTATCTTCAACGCAATTGCAGCTTGCAAAGGTTGCTGAGGATCAAGACCGAGTTTAGCTGAAACAGCATTTTTGGACCGGCTGAAGGTCGAATTTCCTTCAGGTTGCTTTTCAGCCGAAAATGCAACTTGAAAAGGCCGAGAATCACTGGATACACAAATAATTCCAACCAAAGAACCATCATCATCATAAAAAGGAGTATCAGTTACAAGAGCTGAGAACCTCTCCCCCATTTTATTCTTAACAGGAAATTGCCCAGTCCAACTCTCACCCATCATAACACGATGAACTATATTATTCGCCACCGCAAAGTCCCTGGGATCGACAAGAAGTTCAACGGCATCTTGCCCTAAAGCCTCCGCCGCTGAATAACCATAAAGGTTTTCCGCAGTTCGGTTCCTGCAAAAAATGCCCAATTCAATAAGAATGCTACTTACATTTACTAATAACAAAGGTTAATCACTGACTAGAACATTAAAGGCATGAAAGTAACCCTCTTACCAATAAATTATACGGCCATTAAGGTCAAATATATGAACAGATTGTCCCATAGACTGCAAAATATTTAAATACTGACTGTTGGTGAAATTAACGGCAGCCGGACCAGTATTCCGGCCTTCTCCATCACCTCCGCCGCCGCCATTTCCGGTATCACACCTTCTGCTCTCTCTTTGCAACGGCGACGAATGCCGAAACGAGCAAGAACTTTTCTTCAAAGCAGCAGCCGACGTAGCCGCCGCCGCAGCCGAATTCCCCGGGCAGCGGCGGCGTTGAGGGGAAGTAGAGTGGGATCTTTGACGAATGTGGTCGGGCTTTGACTGACCGGCGCCGGATTGTTTTAATCTAGACATTTCTTGCTGGAGATGCTCATGTCCTGCCTCCAGTTCTTGGATCTTCCTCAAAAGCTCATCCGCTGTAGGTGTTTCCATTTTTGCTACTTTTTTCTTTCTTTTTTTTTTTTTTTTTGGTACACTTCACCAAATCAAAAAGTCAAACCATAGGAAGGGGCTTCAAAGTTCAAAGCTTTGATAAGATACAAAAATCTCACTTTCTGTAGAAATAAACAGTCCTCTTTCTCTTTTAAGAGAGGTCTAAGACTCAAAGACTTCAACTATTTCTCTTTTCCTTTTTTCTATTTATCTTTTCTTTTTTTCTTGCCTTTTTCTTTGTTTTGGGACAGTTTCTTTCTGGTTTTTTGTTTTTTTTTTCCTTTTTCGGGTTAATTCCTTATGGTGTTCTCGCATTATATTCTAAATTTTAAATAGGTTTCTAAATTTTAAAATACTTCAATTGGATCCAATTATTAATATTGTATCAATTAGGTGTTTCATCAATTAGGTTTTTAATCATAAAATGTAAAGTTCTAATCTAACATGAAAGTCAATTTAAATATGTATAGTATATTTTAAAAATACATATATACTTTTTTTATGTTGAGCTTTGAGACGATATTGTTAAAAATGATAGCTTTGAATCCCGAACTTAAATTGTAAAATAAACATGAACAACACTAAAAGATAAAAAAATATGAAAACAAAAGCGAAAAAAATATTTACATGTATAAATGATCTTCATGTTAGATACAAGTTGATATTTAACATTCAATTTAATGGTTAGACTAGTGATCTGACTTAATCGATATGATACATTTAGTTTTTGGATTTTTAGCTGATTAGGTTGATTTTTCAAACTTATCCAACAACATTCGATTTTAATCGAATTGACTAACCAAGTTAAGCTTAAACCAAGATTATAAACGATTTAATCAGTAAAACCTTAATAGACACCAACTTAACCGAATGATTGATTAAACCGATTTCAACTCGCCCTCAGATGATACTTCAAAAATCAGGACCAAATTAAAATCAGGTCTATAATACCCGGAGGTGTCTTGAAATTAGACCCTTTATCTCATCGTGAATACCAGATGCTTTAAATACACTAAGGAGTGTCTTATCAGAGAAAAAAAAATAGACTAAGGAGTAGGGTAGCATCCCCACGAGCTAAAATTCACGTGATTGAAATCATCCAATTAAGTGATAGAATTTCAGGTGAATGTCCAATGAATGTAGCGCGTCATCACAAACGCTAACTTCAAGGTTCCTCCTTCGATATGATGTTCCGGGTTTCACTTTTTCGCTAAGGGTAGGGTTTGAGAGGTATTAATTGGACCGACTTTATTTATTACTTAAAAAAAATTAAAACCATCTTCTTCTTCTTTTTTTCCGTTTAACCAACAATCAAATGTTCTAGTTTTGTGGCTTTTTATGGCAAGTAATTTTCTTTCATTATTTGGTCCAAGCTACAAGTTTCCCTTTCAAAGTATAATAAAAGGGATAAAAAAAATATTTAATTTTCAATTCAATAATTTCTCCTAATTTGGTTTTTGCTTCACATTAGTTTTTGAAGTCTCCGTATTCTCTTAAAAGCGTTAAGTCATCATTTACATTTTATAAACAATTCAATTATATATAATAAAAATATTAAAATTTATTTAAAAAGCTATAATAATTCTTAAAAACTATCTTTTTTAAATAAATAAATAAATAACCTTAAAAGTAGATGTCTAGAATAATCTGAATAAATGGAGGTTTGAGTTTTTTTATGGAAGTTCATTCTACATGTATTTTTTAAATAATTTTATATTTTTTTTATAATTTCAAAAATAATAATTTTAAATGAATTCTCAATTTATATAATTTTTTAAATTGAACTATATTTCAACCACATGTCCGTTGAACAACTTTAGTGGTATTCCTTTTGTCAAGCGATCAACTATATTTAACTTTGTACTTATGTGTTTTATGAGCAATTTCATGATTTAATGTGTTCCCTAATTACTAAGTATTTAACGTTAATGTGTTTACTTTAACACATCCCTGCCATATTGTCCTAATATATCCATATGGGTCTAGAGATATGTTGAACACTCCAAAACTCGCAATAAAACTTCCTAACCAAATATCCTGCAAGGTAGCTTCAAAACATGAAACAAGCTTAGCCTCTATAGTAGAGGTTACTGCTAGTGTCTATTCAACAATTCTCCAAGATATGACTCCACTGGCCAACTTAAAAAATATGTAGATGTTGATTTCCAATAATCAGCACAACAAACAAAATCTGAATCTGAATATCTGACAACTTTTAAAATTTTAGATTACCTATAAGTAAGCATGTGAATTTTAGTTCCTTGAAGATATCTCATCATGTTCTTTGCAACTCTCTAATGGTCTATCCTAGGATTGCTTTCATATTTTCTCAACATTCCCATTACAAATGCAATGTTAGGTTTGGTATGGACTTGAGCATATATTAAGCTTCCAACGGCTAAAATGAGATTTTTTTTCATTTATTCCTTCCTAATTTCGAGTTTCAAACATTGGTTTAAATTGAACTTATCACCCTTAACAACGGGTGCAACACTCGGTGAATAATCTTTCATCTAAAACCTCTCAAGAATTATATTAATATAAGTTTCTTATGATAACCCTAACATTTGGTGAGATCTATCCCTTTGGATCTTAATGTCAATGACATAATATGTCTTTCTCAGTCGAAAAAGTGTTCTCTTCAATGTTTTTCAACACTCTTTGATTTTTCTATTTAAGCATATAATTCTCAATAGTAGCCTTGATGTTAATTTTATAAACCCGTTCACATTTGTCAAACATGGTTTTGTATACCTTCATAAAGTCCTTTTTCTATTAAGCTTCACCATTATTGCTAGTTTCAAAATCAATTGCAACTTTTGTCAGCAACTAGGAAGTAAAAGCAACATAATTATTTAAGTTCTCATCATCTTCATCATTTTCACTTGCTGAGTATTTATCTCTCTAAGTCACATCAAAGACTTCTTTTTTATAGTGTTTGCACACTCAGCTTGTACATGACCAAAACCATGACATTTATGACATTGAATGCCCTTCTCCTTCTTTTATTTGGCTCCTCATTGATCACAGCCTCTTTGTCTTTGTTTTAGGATAAGTTTTTGGAAATATCAAACTTATTTCCTCATTGACAAGTTCTTAAAAGCTTTGTTAAAATTTTGTGTTTGCAATGTCATTTGTTCTTGCAATTCCTCAATGGTAGTGGCACCCTCAGTTGTAATTAGTGTTATCACTTGTAAGGCTTGTCCCACTCAATTTATTTTTCTTAAGACTTTTAACTCAAGTGTTACTTAGTCTAGATAAATTTATATTAAAGTTTGACTGACCTTGCTAGAAATTGTAACACCCTAAACCCGGTCGAGACGTCCAGACCAAGTTGGTGAGTTACATCATCCGTTCTAAAAGTCATACCACTATAACGCAATCAAATTAAACCAATAGTCACATAGTATTCAACATAACAGTAATTTAAATACATAGTCTTCCTAGATTCATAACATCATAAAGCAAATATTCCTAGTGATAATAATAATGTTAGGAAAACAACATTAAGTATCTGACCGAACTTCCGCGACACCAACCCGATCAAGTCTGATTACCACCTAAAATCCAAACAATAACAAAATAAGTTGTGAACTCAGTGCGTAAAAAAGAATACAACGCAACAACGGTGACTTATAGAGAATTTTCCCGTTCAAAGATTCGGTTCAACACAGAAACGTGTTCAATCTAGGTTTAGAGCTGAGATATTACATGTGTATACATGTATTATTCTAGTTCAGAAATAATTCAGATCAGATTCAAATACAATGCTCCTATTTCCATCCGCTACACACCAACTTCAACCATCCCAGCACACCATTATGGACATTTAATGCCCATCCATCCCTGCACACCTTTAGAGTGTTCAATGACACTTTCACAAAAACACAGCTTAGCTGCTAGTTCAATATACGACAAGTTTCAAAATCAAAGTAATACTTATTATGGCATAGCCACGAATTCAGTATAGACTCTCTCCTTCTTCATAGTCTCCCACCACATGTTAATGCAGAATGCAATAATCCATAACACATGTTTAGTCATTCTGGTACATTACATAATTAATAAAACAGTTCAATAACAGAGTAGTATTACAGTGCACATTCAAGTATGTGATTCATAGATCAGTCTCATATAGGCAAATTCAATCATTCGTATATTGAAGAAACCAATATCAAAGTTTAGCAACCATCTCAGCCTCAAAAATAGTTTTCAGATCCAACATCCTGCCACACGGCCTGGACGTATGCCCGTGTGCCTTGGCCATGTGGTTTTCAAGCACAAACAGTGAGTTACATGGCCTGGGCACACGCCTATGTCCCTGGCTGTGTGGTTTTATATTATAAACAGTGAGTTACAGGGCCTGGGCATACGCTCGTGTCCCTGGCTGTGTGGTTTTTACACCCAAAATAGTGAGTTACACGACCTAGGCACACGTCCGTGTTCCTGGCCATGTGGTTTTTACACTCAAAACAGCGAGTTACACAGTTTGGTCACACGTCCATTGTTAGTACAATCTCCGGTGAGGAAAATCTTGAACACACGAATGGAAATCGAACAGAAAAGAAATAGGACAAGGCTCTAAGGGGTGTATCAAACCACTATCTTTAAGGTTATATTTGCCCCCACCTATCTTCAGTGTGCAGACGATTTTCAAGCAAATTAACCTCAAGGATACAATGAAGCCAATGACTATTTTCGTTTTGCACTGACGCGAATAGCCCACTACATACTGAGCAATATATGACAAGAAACTCAATTTCTATAAAGGATTTCTGCAGTAATACTTTATAAAATAATCTAATAATATTAGAATATGAAGGAAGGAAAGAAACAATATTAGAATTTGTTGGTATGATTTCCAAATGAAATCTCATTCCTATTTATAGGAATTTTTATGTCTCTTCATAGAGATATCTTTTATCAACAGGTGTCTTACTGAATAATAATGTCTTTAAAATAAACTCATAATTATTCATTTAATTCTAACTATTCAAATAATATTATTTAAATAGTTATAATTCTTTTTCAAAAAATTAAAGAATATAATCTTTTGATTAATTACACCCATTCATTTATAGTTATTGGAACACTATAAATATTTGAAAATGTTCAAACACCCGTGTCCCTAGTCGTGAGAACCCTGCACTAAAATGGCTACACACGGCCTAAACACACGCTCATGTGGTTGCCTGTGTGGTCTTAATTCAATAAACAGTCAATTACAAGGCCATTCACATGGCCTTTCACACGTCCGTATGACGCACACGGCCTAGTCACATGCTCGTGTGCCAAACCGTGTGGTGTTGACAGTTACCATTTTCGGCGACAAAACTTGCAAAAACTAAGGTTTACGACACGCACCTACTTTCATTTTGTCAGAGAAACAATACGGATTGTTAGGATCGACCCGATTAAACAACAAACAAGAAAAATAGCAGAATAAATTGAGAAATTGAACACACAAATTTAATGTGGAAAAACTCATCCAAAGAGGATAAAAAACCACGGGCAAAGATAATTTTACTATAATGGAAAAAGAACGAAGAGTATAAAAGATAAAGATAAAGACTAAACCCCAAAAACCCAAAAACAAAGAACCCTCAAAATGTAAACACAGAATTTTCTAAATATGTTATGAGTTCTAATCTCTAATGGGTGTATTTTTCTAAGGTTGTAAAAGAGCCTATTTATAGGCTAAATTCATAGGTCAAATAACAATAAAATAATCTAAACTAATCAATGTTTGATTGAAACAAGTAAACAGAGTTTAACTAAAAGATTATTTTTCAAATTTGACTGAAAATAAGAGTCATATTTAACACGGAGACTACCCAAAACCTAATTAATCATTCCACAACCAATTACACAATCAATTTCAACATTTAGCAAAATCAACTTATCGTTAAAGACATGTCGAAAGGTTCGACGCCATTCTATTGCAATTAGTACACTCACCTCGTACGAAACAGAAGAAGTCAAACTAATGTGGCAGATTAACATCTTTTGCAATATCCTTGCCTAACAAAGTAACTAACTGAAGATTTAACAAAATTCAAACAAACTAATAATGACTCGTTTAGACAGAAAAAATGTTAACAGAAAGGAAATCACAAATGAAAGGAAGTTGCAGTAAAAATTACGCAAAATCAACCTCACAGGCAATTAGACTTTACAATTCCACATAACAATCAATTGCTGAAAGAAGAAAAATAGAAGCAGAAAGAAATGAGAAACAAAGAACTAAGGTTTTTGAAGAAAAAATGAAAAGAATGATAGAATGTTTTAAGTTAACCACCACCCCTTCTGGCATTTGCGAAAAAAATATTCCCTAATGTATACGATGAGATTCGAACTCAGAACTAGACAGATGCTTAACCAGTGAACTAGTAGGCTCATTCTTGACACCAATTTAGCCAGAATTGCATTTAACCACCCAACACATAGATAAGGGTTGTTTTAAGCTAACAAAACTTTAGCAACGCAGTTCAAATTTCAGACATTAAACAAAAAAGTAGAGTATAGAACCAGATATACATAAATCTAATTTCTGCAGATTCTCACAATTAGACTCTTAAATTTTGGGGGCATTACAGGAATTAAAGCTTGGTATTGACTTGTAAGAAAGGAGAGAGTAAAATAGTCCTACTAGAAATTAAAGATTTTGTTGGTAAGCTTTTGAGTTTAAATTATTCTGTTATGGGTAAATTGTGAACCTCTCTTCCAAGTTGTAGATGGTACAAAAACATCCCAAGTGTACTGTTTCATTTGATTTGGTAGTGGTGTATTTTTGTTCATATTGTTGTTGTTTATTGTTATTTATTATTGCAATTAAGTTGTAAAAAGGGTGTTCAATTGTTGTTGTTCATTGTTATTTATTACTGAAATTAAGTTGTCAAAAAGGGTGTTTAATTATTGTTCTTCATTGTTATTTATTATTGTAATTAAACTGTCAAACTGATATTTAATTGTTGTTGTCCATTATTGTTTATTACCAAAATAATACTTAAATTGAGCAGGCTAAATGGTGAATAACTTGTTGTTGTTTAATGGTGCTTTGTCACCGAATTCCAGTTGTTCAAATGATAAATAATGATTGTTAAAATAGTGTTTGATATCTAATAAATCTGTCCAAAATATGGATAATTATTACTGTTTAAATGGTGTTAAGGCTTATTTAAGTTGTTCAAATGTGATGAAATTGGTGTTGTCTGAATGGTGGCAAATTGTTTTGTTTATTATTATTAATTACTACCTAATCGTGATGAATTTTAGTACAACTGAATTGGGTGATTGCCCTGCTCATGTTGTCTAAATGCTAAAATTTTTATGATTGTTCAAATGACCTATTTCCTTTTATATATTTGAACTCGATGTTTTATATTGTCAGAATTAGACTTCGAATGTGAAGAGTTGTGGTAGGTCTGTTAATGATGATGCAAATCTTATTCAGAAGAAAATTATTGATGTTTCAACTTTGCAGAGGTTCGGATGGATGATAATATGACTATGCGAAGTATGACCATTATGATAATACAACTTTGCAGAAGTTCGGATGACTAATATTAGGGCTTGAAATGTTGAAATTGTAATAATAATGTGGTTTTGTAAAAGTTTGGTTGGGTGATAAAAAGGCGTGAGAAGCTTAAATTGTTTAAGAAAAAGGATTGAATGGTGTTAAAAGGTCTTGAAGAGACTCACTTTAAGACATCCCAAATACCACCTCTTAATGACTATCTACACATATATAAGTATATGGGTGGATTAAATAAATTTAGTTATCTTGTTTGATGGTGAAACAATGTATGTTAATTTGGATACGTATTAAGACATCCCAAATAACACCTCTTAATGACTATCTATACATATATGAGTATATGGGTGGATTAAATAAATTTAGTTATCTTGTTTGATGGTGAAACAATGTATGTTAATTTGGATACGTACTAGTTGGCTTAGTTGTTGCATTTAATAAATTTGTGTGCATTCTAGGAATTTGGCTTATCTTAGTGCTATAATGAGAATTGTTTATATGGCAATTAAGGAAACTTGCTATTTTTGAATCAGTTGGCAATCAATAGTTGTTTGTTGTTAATATTGAAAAAAAAAATTAACATGTTATAGCCAATTAGGCATAGTTGTAATAGCCAATTAGCTAGCCTGGGACTATATCGTTAGCTTTTTTCTTTTGTAATTTTTTTGTGATATGTATTTATCGGGGTAAAGTTGAAAATTGGTCAAAGTTACATTTCGTGTACAACTTTATGTAATTGAATCTTTTGTAATTATTTTAGTTAATTTTCATCATGTAGTCTTTCTTATTGGCTCAATTTAAATAAGTACAATAGCAAGTTTAACTTACAAATCGATGAAATCATCACTTGCCCAAGATTTTTTAGTTCATTCATTTTCCTTGTAACCTTGCCCTCAGGTCGTCGGTCAACCATTCGGACCACAGGTCATTACAGGGCTATACTATTTTCACCTTTTGATATAATTTTCTTTTTTTCATCAATATTCATTTCAAATGTTTGCAATGATCTAATGAGCTCATCTATTCGTATGTTGTCAATATCCTGAACTTATTCAATATTAGTGATTTTGATGGCCAACCTCATAAACAGCTATCTAAAGACTTTTCTCACTAGTTTAAAATTTGAGTATTTATTACTAAGTGCAAACGTTTGATTTGACATATCCCACAACATGACATAAATTTCTCTAATGGTCTTACTCTTTTGCATTTTAAGAGTCTCAAATTTAGTGGTCAACATATCCAACTTTGACTGCTTCACAATGTTTGTCATTTCTTAAGTAGTTTTAAGAATATTATAGGCTTCTTTTGTTATGGTGCACTTGGATATCCTTTTGAATTCTTAGCCATCAACTCCATAGAATATGGCATTAAGTTCTTTAAAATTTTCATTGACCAACTTTTCCTCATAAGTGGTTTACGTAAGTTCAAATTTGGGAGTTTTAACTCTTAAGGTTTTAGTTGTAGACGACTCTCATCTAGTAAGAACTATATGCCAGGCCTTTTCATCCATTAAGTTTATGAATGCCTTCATCCTTGCCTTCTATTACATGTAGTTGGATCCATCCAACACTAAGCGACGTGAGACAAATGAACCTTCCATCGCTAGCAAAAATCAACACTAGAAACATCACTTACTACTTCAAGTGTTAGACTCTAATGTCAAATGTAAGAATAGTCTATTTGCAAGTAATATTATTGAGCAGTTATACTTGAGGTGTATAAAAAATGAATAACAATAATACAAAAGCAATTGGTTATGTTGTTCAGTAAACACCTATGTCTACAGTGCCTTACTTAGAGAATCAACCCACTATTTCAACCATGTATAGTGAACAATTTAAGTCTTACCACTCACTAATGTAACAATTGGTTTTCGTTATAGGTGGCTCCTATCTAGTAAAAACTGTACACCAGGCCTGTTCATCCATTAACTTTATAAATGCATTCATCCTTGCCTTCTAGTACTTGTAGTTGGATCAATCTAACACTAAGGCACATGAGACAAATAAACCTTCCCTTACTAGCAAAAATCAACACCAGAAATACCACTTACTATGTCAAGTGTTGACTCTAATATCAAATGCAAGAATAGTTTATTTTTGTAAGTAATATTATATGAGCAGTTATACTTGAGGTGTATAACAAATAAAGAACAGTAATACAAAAACAATTGGTTATGCTGTTCGATAAACACCTATGACTACAGTGCCTTGCCTAGAGAATCAACCCATTATTTCAACCATGTACAATGTGTAATAGCCCGTTTTCAGTGAAATCGAAACAGTGGTTTCGGGACCACAAATCCGAGTCCGTAAGAAAAATTATTTTAAAATTATTTTTGGTTTACCGTATGATAGAAATATTGTATAAAAATTTCGTTAAGAAAATTTTATCGATTACATGTTTAATTGATAAAAGGACGAAATTGCATTAAATGCAAAAGTTGTGTTCTAGTAGCTATAAGTATCAAATAGCTATGAAATTCAAAATTGGAGGTCCTTATATGGTAAATAGACCAGTAAGAGGAATTAGTAGATAAATATGATGATTCATCCATGGAAAATTAAATAAAGAAAATGACAAATTTGGAAAAATGAAAAATAAAGATGATAAATAGTAAAATAAAAGAAAATATCATCATAGTATCATCTTTCCCAAATGAAAATCCATGGAAACCCTAGCTATGGGTATTGAGTTCTAGCAAGCTTATTTTGCTTAATTAAGTATGTTTTCTTGTCCCGTTTTTAGTAATTTTTATATTTTCGATATCGTAATAGCTTAATTTAGCTATCTCGGGAATTAATTTGCAAAATTATCAAACTACTAGGGTTTTGCCATGGATAAGTATGTATGAAGTATGAAATTTATGGTAGAAAATGAAAGGTTGTTGATAGATAAACAACTTTTGTAAAGTGAATTTTGATGAAATTATGATTTAGGGACTAAATTGTAAAGATGTAAAATTCATGGAAAAATTCTAAACTTTATGAAATACATAGGCTGTTAATGTTACATGTAAAAATTGGTTAGGCTTAGAATAAGGGTTAGATTGCATGAATTTTATTTTCCGAGCCTAGGGATAAATCGTAATTAAATAAAAGTATAGGGGCAAAATAGTAATTTTGCCTAAGATATGAATTGTATTGAATATGAATTGTATTAAATTGAGTTAAATTTACTCGTATAGACCTGGATAGACAAAATACAGAATTAGATTGAGGAAAAGAGAAAGTGTCGGACTAGTAGACAACAAATCATTGAACACTTGTCAAGGTAAGTTCGTGAAATTAAATTGTGTACATTTATATTTTTCAATTGAATATTATATACATGAATTGTATAATTGACATGTACATAAAATTGATTAAAGTCTGACAAAGCCCAATAAATGTTAAGTCTCGTTTGAATAGATGAAATTCGATGGATACAAGGTTCTCGAATTGGTTGTGGTTCTGCATATGTTGCGGACACACCATAGCTCAAAAGAGCGTCCCGTTATAAGTTCTCATGAGTATCCCAATATTTGGCCCTCTAGAGCTTCACGTTATGTAGTTTTTGTGAGCTTCTCGTTAATAGCTCTTCGGAGCATCCCGATCGGTTGTGATCCTGCATGTGTTATGGACACACCGCAGCTCTTATGAGTGTCCTGATATATGGCTCTTCGTGAGCTTCTCGATAAAGGCTCTTTGTGAGCTTCTTGATTAATGGCTCTCCGGAGCTTCCCGATATGGCTCGTTTGAACTTCTCGATCCGGAGCTTCCTGTTTAATGGCTCTTCAGAACTACCCATTATTGGCTCATATGAGCTTCCCGATTATGGCTCTTATGAGCCTCTTGTTATACAACCCAGATAAGCTTCTCGTCATACAACTCACATGAGCTTCCTGTTATATGGCTCGAGAGAGGGCTTCCCGATTATATGCTCTAGGGAGCACTCCCGAATATGAATGGACAAATTACAGTTTGTACACTTCAAATGTACTACCTGTGTATCCATCGATATTTTAATAAATTCAATGGGCAAAGTTTCTGACATGGGATAATCTAAATTTGAAATAAAATATTATGGAAACGTATATGTTTTATGAATATATGATGGGGAAAATATATGTACACGAAAATTTGTTCCATGATGAGCTCATCCTTATTTCTTAATATTCACATGAATTACATGACTAACATGTTTCTTGAGATTATATGTGTTTAGGCAAATTGCCAAATTTCTTTGGATGAATTTTGCATGCTTACTTTAAATGTAAATGAATGGTAAGTTAAATTCTCGTTATACTAACTTACTAAGCATAATATGCTTAACCTGTATTATTTTTTTCCTGTTTTATAGTAATTTGAAAGCTCGAAGTGGTTGGAAGATGGTCGGAACATCATCACACTATCCCTCGGCTCATTTCGGTATATATAAAGAACTAGATTATGGTATAATGGCATGTATAGGTGCAAATGGGTCATTGATGAAAAATATGTGTTTTGGTTATAAATAGTCATTGGAATGGCTTGAGTTAGACATACTTTTGTTATGTATATATATATGTGTGTGGCTTCTTCATGTTTGTTGTGTTTGATGTGGTTCAGTGATGGATAAGTTATAGGCATATTGATGTATGAGATGAAATAGTATAGTTGGTATAAGTAAGCAAATAGATGTTTTGAATAATATGGTAAATTTGAATGTTGAGAAATGAGGTATATGACATGATTATGACTTGGTTTTGGTTTAGTTTAAATGTATTGGATTGGTTATTGAATGTGTTAAAATGTTAATGTAGGTGGAAGACCAAATGGATGAGAAATATGGCTTAGAAATGACCTTACTTCATCCACACGGGCATAGACATGGGTGTGTGTCTTAGCCGTATGTGACACATAGTTTAGCACATGTTCGTGTGATTTGCCGTATGTCTCCTACATCTTTAAAATTTCAAAACAGAATGCCCATAATTGATCACATAGCCTAGCACATGGGTGTGTGGCTTGGCCGTGTGACCCCTGCACTTACAGAAGACCTAGCACACCGGCGTGTGACTTGGCCGTGTGACCCAAGTCAGAGAGTTACACAGGTACTAACATGAGTTGAGATACGGCCGTGTGCCCTATTTCGAATGCACACACAGCCTGTAACACGAGAGTGTCTATTAGCCGTGTGGCTCACACGGCCTAACCACACGGGCGTGTGTACCCTGCACCTAGGAAAAATTTTGAAATTTTGCGAAAAATTCTCTGAGTACCTATTTATATTGCATATTTTGAGCCTTGAGGGCTTATATAAGGGACAATATGACTGTTTATGATTAATTTTTGATATAAATGAGAAACGATATGAAATGTTTGTACTTGATCTGTAAACTCCGGTAATGTTCTATAACCTTGTTCCGACGACGGATATAGGTTAGGTGTGTTACACAATGAATTATTTAAGTCTTATAACTTACCAATGTAGTAACCTCACACTTATACTTACGATTTAGATCACTCTGCACTAAGTTTTCCCCCTAAAAACTTAATTTGTAAAACCAAGTAACTCATTTGTTTTACTTACAAAATGCACTTACTAATACGAATTCTCAATGAACAAAATAACATGCTAAATTCTCTTACACCTTTTAACCAACACAAGCCTCACATATGTAAGAGTTTAAGTCTTGCTAAAATATAGATCAATTCTAATAAAAATCCCTACCAAAGTAGCATGCAAAACAAGACTAAAAATTCCTATTCTTCAAGTCTAAGATAAATAATAGATTTTCAAGCTATTCTTCAAGTCTTTCGATCCAATCTCCTTAAAGCACAAGATTCAATTTGTATGATTTGTTTTGATCTAGTCCTCTTTGATTTGTTTCTCCATTAGAATGATTTTCATAGGTGGGCCAACACACTTCCACATGATCAACTTAGTCATGACCCAACCGTTTTGGTTCAAAAGGATTACTAAAAACAAATATGGCAAGTCATGGTTTCTGAGCAGTTATAGGCACAATTGTAATTGATGCTATAACTGAAACCATATTAGCTCAACAATTTCTTCCAATGTTGAACAGGGCCTCCATATAAAGAATTAGAGTCTAGATTCACTAAGTAAGCTTCAATCTTTTCTAATCTACCTAGATTTCATCAAATCAATTTCCTTTAATATATGGATGTAAAGAATTGAGATCAATCTTTATCAAGTAAGCCCATATCTTCTTGTGATTTCATATCTCAGTATATAAAGTAAATAGGTCACATTAAGATTCTTGAAAAGTAATATTTCTTGGTCCAATCTTTTCTCCAATTATAATATTGAGATTGGCCTCTCAAAATCCTCAAAAAGATGTAAGCAAATATCCAAGATATGTTGATCAAATATACCAACAAATAAGACAAGATTTATCATATTACTACCTAAACCTTAAGTTGCAATTGTCTCTATATCTAGAATGTAATACATGCACTAACTTCAAGCTACTTAGCATCTTTTGACAAATGACTAGTTAGTTGCAATGTACTTTGTTGTTATCAAAGTGCTGTTTAGAACACTATAAAGTACAAATTTCTTAGTATATGTATACCTCTATGTATATACTTGATCTCTTAGACCATGGATAATTGTGTACATACATCTTGGTTGTCCATTTTGGAATTGTTATCGAGAGAAATAAGATCATTAAATTTCTCTTAATATTCCAACCATGTTATTTTTTCATAAATGGATTTGCTTTTTGTAAACTGTCGGTGTAATTCTATTATACACATGCAGTATTAGGATCTCATGAACAATTATTATTACATAGAGACCAACATACCTCTTTATTATTTCCTATGCTTCTCACTTTCTCAAAGAAATTTAGAAATAATATCTTTTTTTTTACCTTAAATAATTTGATTTGAGCATACGATTTATTAGCATATCATTGGTATAGACTGACTATTGCATAAAGGAATTGTGTTTGATAATATAAAAATATGAATATAATAAAATCTCTGATCAAGATTGCTTCACTTGTACAACTTTAGCACCATATGGCATATTCAATGGCTAACATACAACCCGCCTATAAATAATGTTTCAATCTGAAGTCTCATCTTCCTCTCTTTAACTCCCTTTCTCATAGATGAATTTTTCCCACAGAAAGGGGGAGGGCAATTTGAGGACATCAAATGGTTACTCAAAGGAGGATAAAGAAGACCCAGAAGAGATATTCCATCTACAAACTCAATTCTTAATCTATAAAGCGCAGTAGCAAGCAGGTTGTAGAATAAAACCAACATAATTTTTTTATTTTTTTAATATATATATATATTAAAATTTATGTATTTTTTGTATATATATAATTTTCAGAAAAATTAAAAATTTGTATTTTATAAAAAATTGTATTGTTTTTGAAATTTTTAGAATGAAGATTAAATTGATAGAATATATAAATTTAGAGCCAAATTTATTGAATTTTCTCAACAAAAGGGTGGAGAGAGGTCCTGGCCTCTAACAAAATGGTAAACCACCCATTTAGCCCCTTAAAAATTTGTTAAGTTGCAAATTAGTATAATATTAAAATTACATTTTAACTCCACCAAAAATTTATAATTCATTACTAACATCCTTAAAGTAATTTTTGATTTCACTCCCGTCAACATTCTATATTAAAAAAATTTTGAATTGAATGGCAAAAAAGAAAAACACATTAATAATTAGATCACTACTACTACTAGTATACTTTAGCATATTGTAATTCATATTGTACATAACTGATTTTAGAACAGGATGCAAGTTGCGGCCTCCCTTTAGCTTTCACCTTTATAAATGAAAAAAAAAATCACTTCCACCACCGATATAAAAGTATTTTAATTTTTACAATTTTTATTTTTATTTTTATATGAATAATGTTCAATGATCCAACCAGGTGGTTTTGTTAATTTTAATTGCGTGCAAAAGTTGATTAGGTGCATGCACCCACAAATGATTTTAAAGATTTGGTAGAGACCATAGCTAAACCTATCCATGGATCCAACAGAATTGGGTCTTTTACATTTAAGTTTGTTTTTAACTAGGCCTGATTCATCTTTTTCAAGTTTATTATTCATTTAATATTAATATTTAAAAAAATAATATACATATATTTTAAAATTTTATAATTAATGAAGAATAATTGGAACTGGATCACATTGAACTGATTCGAATCTAATTGTAAAAGTCCGGCAACCGCCACAAAATCTTTATTTTTCCTTTAATCCAGAGATAATATATACACACATTTTACTACTGATTTTAAGAATTTTGAGACTCAAAAGTAAAAAAGTTTTTCATTTTAAGGGTCAAACCCCTAACATGTAATATCATGATTAATTTTTATACCTTACTGAGTGGAAAGTCAAGTTCAAATGCTCAATTTTTTTTTTACGGATTAGATTATTGGTAATATTCCAACTTTTATACTCGTTAGCATACGAATGAGTACTGAGACAATTGAATCACTCCACGTCAGGAGGAGATAGAATTAGGAGAAAGTAGCAGCCGTAGCCCCTAGTTAAATGGAATAATTTCAATTTTAGCTCCTAATAATAATAATTCATTATTCAATTTAAATCTTTGGATTAAGACAAAATTATATTTTTGACCAACCAATAAATTAATTTAAGTTATTTTAACAATTTTTTTTTATCCCAGCTGCCTTAAATAAATTCCTTGTTTCACCCCTGCATGTTCGCCATAACTTCCAATATACATACACATACTAAAATTATATTCATGAATGAAAATGTATTTTTTGGAGCACAAATTTTACAAATTTATGTCATATTGAGCTTACAGCGTGTTTGGTTCATCGGAATAAGATTTTCATCTAGGCCTCATTTCATGCTTTGCAGTGAAGCAAAGGTTTTGCTGGAATGAGGTATTCCTCCCTTATTACAAGCGAGGCTGTAATAGCGATTCTGTTAGGGGACCTAAGAGTGGCCATTATAAGTGTCATCGAATAACAAAAGAAATGTTATGTACAATTTTATCTCACTTAAAACGGTAGACAAACCCAATAGAAAACTATGGAGGAATTACAAAGAAAAGACCACAAGTCGCTGAAAAAATTTAATAATAATAATAAAAAGAACCTTTAAAAGACCATAAAAATCAACGTCTTCCTCAAACACAAACATGCAATCATCTAAACACGGTTGATGATCTCCAGGAAATAAAAGTGAAAACTCGAGACATTTGGACAGTACGTTTCCATCTACTTCCGGCAAGTTTCTGGGACGGGCTTCGTCTCGGGCGTATTATATGCAGAGGCATTTGCAGCAAAGTTTTGATACCTGCAGTTATGTTGGCAAACAAGCTCTGCAAATTTTGGGTGTTTCTCAATGCAATTTTCCTTCTCTCTTTAGCTTTGATTGCTTGTGGTTTGAGTTGTTTCTTGAAGTTTTTTCAACTTAAAAATGATAACTTTAGCCTGTTATTGCTTAGTGGATTGTTTGTAATTGTAGCTTTTGTTGAATGAGGAGGAAAAAAATTGCAACATCAAGGTTGCGTTTTGGTTGTAGAAAGTTGAGCTTCAAATCGTTATAAAGAAAAAGCAAATCTCTTAAAGATTGGAAATATGTTTAAATCTTTGATAACTTTGATTTGGGTCTGTAAAAATGTCTGATATTGTTATCAGAGAGGAGTAATTTGAAGAAGAGAAGAAATGGATATGGATGTACCCATTAAACCCTGTATAAATATTTTATATCTATCCTTTTTTAATATAGATTAAACAAAGAATAATAGTTGATTAAATGAGAGGGGAGGATAAAATAAATAAAAAATTAATTTATATTAGTCATTTTGAACATTTTTTTATGATTTTTATATTTTTATAAAAAAGTATATTTGTCATTTTGGTTTTTTAATATTTATAAAAAATATATATAATTTAATTTATTAAACAGCATATATAATTCTTATTTCATTCTATCTAATTAAATCATTATCATATTTATTCAGTTTTGTTACAGCGTATTATTATAACCCTATTTCATTCTGGCTTTATAATTTTTCATATCTAAACCAAAAGCAAAAATGAAAGGTGCTTTGCTCTCCAAATGGCGGACAAACCATATAATAATAATAATAATAATATTATTATTATTATTATTATTATTATTATTATAGGTCGGTTTTTAATCAAATATAGAAAAGTTTCTTATGACATTCGGAATCAATATTTCATTTTATATACAACCGAAAAAGTAATAAATACAATTTATATATGTACACAATTTATTTTCTAGAACAAGTAAAATATGTATACTTAAAAATATGGTAGATTTCACTTTTTTAAAAAACAAATTAACATTTTTATTTTTAAAAAATTAATAAATAACTTACTCTTCTTTATTTAATTACCTAAACTTTAAAATTATAAACATTTCGTCCAACTTAAAATTGCAAAATTTATAACAACCATTTTGTTTTAGAAAAATACCAAGATTATTACATTATTAAATATCATTTAATTCAATCTTTGGAGGTACCAAAATTTTCAATCTTTTTTATCTTTTAAGTTTCAATATAAATTTATATATAAATTGTTTTATGCAAATTAATGCATGTCAAAAAGCCAACTAATATCAGTTATTACTTTATGAATTTTTTATTTACCAATTCTTATGCTTAATTTCTATATTGTAATATATGTATAATATATAAAAATAAATAGATTTTACTACGAAATTCAAGATAAATAAATAAATAACTAGTAATAGTCTATATCTATACTTATGACCATTCATTTGATGAAGTATCTTTTAATATTTTTATAAATTATTAAAAAAATTACATGTGATAAGATTTGAACCTAAAACATAACTTTTAAACTTTTAATTTTATCATTTCAACGAAAGTTCCATCTAATTTTTATATAAACTTTTAATAAATATATTTATTAAATAAAATTTTATTCACTCCTATCGTGAATGTGTCACGAGAGATTGATTTCGTATTAAATATGATTTGAATCTCAAATGTTGTTATAGGTGTTATAAAGAGAGTTGATTGTATTATCATAAAAGATGATTATTTAGTACACTAGTGGGGTATTTTTCAACTCTGTTTAAGAAACTACCATGGATTTTATTTATTATTTATTATTTTTTTAAATATAATCAAATAATTTAAATCAAAATGAGGACAATTTTTATAAAATTGTATTACAAATAACTAAAATTTTTATCAAATTTTATGATATTTAATTAATTTCTAATAATTTTTATAAATTATTTTACCAATAAGCCTATTTATTATAATGACTTCTTTGTGACATATAAAATTATATTGTTATATATTTAATGTTGATTTAAATAAACAAAATGTCACAAAAAATTTATGACACGTCACAACGAGTGTATACAAAAAGTCAAAAAAAAAACAATTATATAGTTAGGTTTTTTTGAAAATGACATTATACAAAAATGTCACTAAAAGTGCACTCTTCTGTGACATTTATCTTTACTTAGTTTTTTCGAAAATGTTATTGAACTATAATTTACCGTGACACGTACTAAAAATGTCATCGAAAGTCCAATTTTTTGTGATGATTTTAAAAAGTCAAAAAATTAAACACCTTAAAACCCGGTCAAAAAGTTTTAACTGGATTCCGTAGGTTACATTGGCCACCGAAATAGCCCAGACAAAATATTGTTCAAATTACTAAATTCCTTGTCGAAAATCATTTTCTCCTTAAGCTTAATAAAATTCGATTAAAACTTATTCTACGCTTCGAAAACTGTGAGTAAATTTTTGACAAGATTAAAGTAAAACCAATTTGATGTCTATTGTTTGGTTTGCAAACACTTCAAGTTTTGCTAATTAGAAATCGAAATTTCAAAATTTCTATAGCATCGGGTAATCTGTTTTTTACTTTTTAACAAAAAAAACCATAAATTATCACTAAAAAAAATACATGGAAACTACGATCTTAGTTCGAAGACCAAAATCACAAAGCTTAACGAAAGTCCAAAGGAAAATTTCATACCACAGTTCATATAAACTTATTACAATCCCAAATAAAAACCATTGATTATATCTTATGAAAACTTATTAAAAATCAAAGCAAGTTGATAAAAATCCTAAGATCGCTGATTCGCCGAGTCTCACGCCTAAGCTTACGGATTATCTAAAAAGGAAAACTAAATGAGTGAGCTACAAAAACTCAGCGTAAGTCTAAAATAAATGTAATCACCCAGAGTTGAACAGTTAACTAAATATTTACAAAATAACTGAATCGAATCGTTAACAGAAATCATATTAGATTGGCATATCGCATTTTTATAACACTTGACAGATAAGCTAAAACAAATACATATAGAACTACTCAAACTCGCAATAACTGAAATCAATACAATTTCAGATATCACATCAAATTTTAACACATTAATTTATGTTGTCCTCGTACAAACATGCAAATCATGTCCAAATGCAAAATGCCACAAACCGTCTACTTATCCAGCCTCTACACACCATCTCCAACCAATCGTCGTGCACCAAAAATAGGGTTTTTCTAACCCTTCCATCCTCTACACACTACTATCAGGTTATGGTGGACCTATCCAACTAATTCACACCACAAAATAGTCATTTGCCTCGTTATTGTTATGCAGTCAAACTGCTAATGAAATCAAATACAGATGCAAACCATATCAAATTGCACACAGATTTAAACAATCGACATACTTATGTTAACTTTCCATATCAAATAACCATATTTGCAAATCAATTAGTTTAACAGAAACAGAATCAGACAAGTTCATATTCAATTTATGATAACTCGCATCATACTCATGTTCAATACAAGTTGAAAGAATCTATAGTTTGCAAAATTCCTAACTTCCACATCCAACCAATCACAACTAATTTAACGAATCATAATAACTATTACACAAACAACCAAAACTATTCATATATATTTAAACGCATAACATATTTCCAATATGTACGAATATTAGAACTAAACCTTACGAATATTTATGAATAAATTACTTTAACAATACCTTGCCAACCGTAACCTACATCAATGTTCCAAACACCTCTACAAAAGCTTATACGAGCAAGGGATCACTTAGGGACTGAAGCAGAACAATTTGGAAAAAGGTGAAAAATCTGCAAAAATGGAACCACACGATCGAGTTGGAAGGTCCAGACCGTGTGACAAGAATACACGACCGTGTGGCTAAGGGACACACCCCTGTCACAGAGATACAAGGTCGTTTGGCTGAATGACACGCCCATGTAACTGGGATACACAACTGTGTGGCTAGATCATGTAACTCTCTGTGCTCGTATGACAAAATTACACATTCTAAGGAACAAGGAAGACACGACCGTGTGACTAAATGACACGACCGTGTGGCAATGATGCACGGCTGTGTGGTTGAGACACACACCCATGTGTGATCATTAAAATCCCCAACAGAGATCATACTGTCGTATTACCATCCTGTGTGGCACACCCTAGGCCGTGTGACTTGAAACCTTACCTAATTTCTAAGCGGCACACGACCGTGTGGTTGAAAACCCACCCTCAAAATTGTTGCAATATCACGAAAATTCATGAAAATAGGTATCCGCTTACATATTTTAAGGAAACACACTTGAAATACGCTTCCAAAGCACTAAAAATCAATCGATGCTCCTCAATTAAATCGATCTGAAAACTCAATTTTACAAATATACTTAACCGATATGACTTTCAATTTAATCCATGTATAAACAAATCCAAGATCCCAAAAACACCATTTACCCGTTTCAAAACCTTAATGGATGAAATTATGAACAAACGAGTGAAATTAGAAAGACGACACCAGACTACTAAAACTTCGAGTAAGATCACGGTGAAACAAATAAGAAGAACCGAGAACAAGAAAGGTAGTGACACCAATAAAATACAATGATTAAAAGAATAAAAAAACTAAAATTTGCAAGAAGAATGGGAGAGAGAAACTAACGTGAAGCACAAAATGAGGGAACATGAGAGGAGTTTCAAATTTTATGTAACGACCCGAAAGCCAATGGTGTCGGAAATAGTGATTTTAGAATTCTGTTTTCCAATGATAGAGTCGGTAAAAAATTATTATTTATTAATATTTACAAGGGTATTACAGTATTAAACAGAAGCTTCATCTAATAATTTTGATTAATTGAAAAGTTAGACAAGGAACAAGTGTATCGGTTTTGAAAATTAAGGTATCGAGACCTTGTTTCCATCAATGGGACTTGTAAATATTTTTATTAAATACTTACGGAGTTATATTAGGAACGAATTGAATTTCGGTTAAGTAATTCCATTAAATTAGTGTTTAATTTAGGTATAAAGACTAAATTGCATAAGTGATAAAAGTATGAATTGATATTAGTTTAGGTGAAACATGATTAAAGGGCCTACTAAATAAATAGACTATTATATAAATGGTTATAAAATGGCCGGTCATGGTTTACTATATATGTGTTTTATATTATAAAACTTAAGTTAAAAAAATTATATTAGAATAAAATAAAATAAAAACAAAATAAAGAAAAATAACAAAGTGGGGAGAAAGAGAAAAAAAATATTATAAAAAAAAATTATATTCATTCTTTGCATTCCGAAATGGGGAAGGAAGAAGAAATACCATTTGGCGTTTGAGCTTTAAGCTTTGAAGCTCAATTTGGTTAGTATAATTTTACCTGTTTCTTATAATTTTTATATTTTTGGGATCCTCGTAGCTCGATTTAGTTGACCTATGTTACAATTTTTGGTACTGTTAAATATTTATGATGTTACTATTGTTGAAATTAGAGTTTGAGGTGTGATTTTGATGGATTTTAAGTTTAGAATTTATAAATGACTAACTTGTTGATTTTGTACAATAAGGACTAAATTGTGAAAATTTTAAAATTTTAGGGTAAAATTGAGAAGTAGGGAGTTAAATTAGGCTTAGAGTGAAATCAACATAAAAGTTTGGAATTAAATGGTAGATTACAAACCTGGATAGTTAAATATAATTAGTTTGTAAAATGGGTTTTAATGATTTTGATGTTAAGGATCAAATTGTGGAAATAATAAAATTGCATGGTAATTTATATGAAATTATTTTAGATGTGGACTGTAGAATGGTCCTATGAAATTCGATTGTTTAAGATTTTTGTCTAAATGTGGACAAATTATGAGTTTTGGAAATTAAGGATTAAATTGCATAAAGAGGTAAATGATTGAGGAAATTTTGTAAATATGTGATGAAGGAATTTAGTAGCTTAAGTTTGATTAATTGAAGTGTTTAGTCGGGTTAAATAATAGAAGTTCAATTTGATCAAGAGAAAATTCAAATGGACTCAAACCGTGGAAAGGTGAAGTTGGCAGAATAGACGTTGGCCCCGTTATTATAGTCGTTTTGTTTATGTAAGTTTGTATCTCTTTGACTCGAACTATTTAATTTTCAGTACTTACAAACTTTGTAATATATATATATGATAATTCTATATGAAATAGACTATGAAAGTATAATGAAGAGTGAATTGGAATAATTGAATGATTGAGTAAATAGTTTTAAATGGTTAGTTATAGATAAATGATTTATGTGTATAATTATGGGTTGTATATTGAATTGAATAAGTTAATGATGTACAATATTGGTAAACTTGAGAAGTTTAGTTATAATATGATGGAATAGAGATTATCTGATCTTGTGTTGGAAGTGCAAGACTTTTATATGCAAACCATCTTGGTTTATCTGATCATATGGTCAAATCAACCACAATAGACAACATTTCAATTGTTTAAATTTACTCATCCATAAAAAGTAACATCTACTATACAATATCAAAATGAATATTGACCATTACCCATGGCCTTATACAAAATGAAAGGATTTAACCCAAGCCACACATTTAGCTAATATCTCAAGGGCACAAAACAATAAATTCTAAGCCATATACATGCCATACTCAAAAACAAGAAGTCTAACTATACCGAGTGCTTCAGATAATAGTGTAATTGTAGCTTTCGACATCCGTTGAATCCTCGAGCTTTTTAAGCGTCACTATAAGAAAATGGGAAAAGAGAGGGAGTAAGCATAAAGCTTAGTAAGTTGCACATAAATAAATATATGACAACAATTTTACCATTCATCAACATGCTCATCACACAAAAATGGGCATAAGCACAACTTACTTATCACTATCCATATAAATCTCATAGCATATATCGAGCTCATATCTCATGCATGCCAAATAAGTACCTGTAACACTCACAACACGGTTATACCTTACTTGTTAGCTTAAATTGCATCTCTCACCGTTAAACCGTACGGAACTTTACTGGATATTCAATAAGCCTCAAACATGGGGTAGAGTGCCGATGCCATATCCCAGACATTGTCTTACACTGACTATCATCTCGTAGCCGATGCATGTCCCAGACATGTCTTACACTGACTTACGTCTCGAGGCCGATGCATGTCCCAGACATGTCTTACATTAGCACTCATCTCGGTGCCGATGCCATGCCCTAGACATGGTCTTACACAGGCTCTCATAATGTGGCCGATGCATGTCCCAGACATGTCTTACACTAGCCCACAATAACCCATATGTCATGGCATGGATATCTGATTTATTTCCTAAGTTCAACCGGGAACTCTAATATCTCTATTATCATCATACTTTCTCAATTCCACAATCAAGCAATTCATGTTATATTAATTCAAATACAAATCAACACACACATTAGCAATGTAGTTGTATTATTTACATACAACTTACCTTGAATTACAAAATGTGGCGACTAGTCGATTTAGTCTATTTGCTTGGCTTTCCCCTGATCTAGGTTTGGATTCGGTATTTCTTGATCTATAATAGCAAAATTTATTTATTTAGTCACTAAATAAAATTTGGCAATCAAAAATTCACATCTTTAGTAAAATAACCATCTTGCCCCTAGACCCAAAATTTGATTTTTATCGAATTTCTTCATATTTTAAGCCTATCCGAACTCCTTTTTCTATAATAGTAACCCCAAATTCCCACTATTTCACACATATATAATTTTTTTTACAATTATGCAAAATAGTCCTTTTAGGTGTTTTCATGCTAACACATTTTACAGAAGTTGTTTATAACACACCCAAAACTTATTTTCTTTCATAAAAACTCAGCAAACATTATAAATCCTTTTATGGAAAAAACCCTAAACTCTTAATTATTTTGCAAAATAGTACCCTCATTTGAAAGCTCATGCTTCAAGGGTCTCAAAAGTACAGAAATATTCAAGAAAAGCCATTAAAATCACTTACTTGCAAGAGGAATGAGTTGCTGAAATTTTTTAAGCTCAAAACCCCTAACAATGGCTGAAAAATTTGTGGAAGTGAAGAAAGAATGAAAGAAAAAGATGATAGCTAGGCTTAGGGCATTATTATATCATAAATTATGTCATCAAATTACCTAATGTTGACTTTTCAACATTTTTACCTCCCATGGCCGGCCCTCTAATATTTAAGGGTCTTTTTTCCCTTTAAATACCCCCGAATTAAGGTCCATAACAATTTAACACCTTTAGCTATCAATTTAAGACTCTTGCACTTTATGCGATTTAGTCCTTTTTTGAAATTAAGCAAGCAAACGCTAAAATTATTTCACCAAATTTTTCATGCACTAATATAAACTTATTACAAGTCTAAAATATTAATAAAATATTTTCTATGACTTTGTATTGGTGGTGCCGAAACCACTGTTCCGACTAAGCTTAAAATCGGGTTGTTACAATTCTCCCCCTTAGGGATTTTCGTCCCCGAAAATCTTACCGGTGAATAAGTTTGGGTATTGATCTCTCATGGTTTCCTCAGGTTCCCATGTGGCTTCCTCGACTCCATGTCTATGCCACAAAACTTTCACGAGTGCTATACTCTTATTCCTTGATTGTTTGACTTCTCGAGCCAAAATCTTGACCGGCTCTTTGCCATAAGTCATGTCCAGATGAATCTCAACCTCTGTTGGTGCAATCACATGCAAAGGGTCTAATCTGTATCAATGCAACATAGACATATAAAACACGTCATGAATCTTTTCCAATTCTGATGGTAAAGCTAATCGATAGGCCATAGGCCCTACTCTCTCGGTAACCTCATAAGATCCTATGAAACGAGGACTCAACTTGCCTCTTCTACCAAATCTGAGAACTTTTCTCTATGGGGATACTTTCAAAAACACTCGATCACCAACTTGAAATTTGATCTTTTTCCGTTTTAAATCCGCGTAGGATTTTTACCTATCCGAGGAGGCCTTCAAACAATCATGAATCACTTTAACTTTCTCTTCAGTCTTCTTAACTAAATCAACTCCGTGAATCTGACTCTCTCTGAGCTCACTCCAATATAAGGGCATTCGACACTTTCACCCATATAAAGCCTCATAAGGCGCCATCTTCACGCTTGACTGATAACTATTGTTGTAGGCAAATTCAACCAATGGTAAGTACCTTTCCCAACTACCTTGAAACTCGAGAACATAACACCGCAACATGTCTTCTAAAATCTGAATCACTCTTTCTGACTGACCGTCGGTTTGCGGGTGAAATGCCGTGCTAAAGCTCAACTTTGTTCCTAATACTTCTTGTAACTTTTTCCAAAACCTCGAGGTAAATCTTGGGTCCCTATCCGAAATAATCGAGAAGGGCACCCCATGTAGTCTAACAATCTTAGAAACGTACAAGTCGGCCAATCTCTCAAGGGAGTAGTCGGTACGTACTGGTATGAAATGTGCCGACTTTGTTAGCTTATCTACAATAACCCAAACAACATCCTTTTTTTGGGGTTATCAGTAAACCCGTCACAAAATCTATAGTAATCCAATTCCACTTCCATTCGGGAACCGTGATAGGCTGAAGTAGACCCAAAGGCACTTGGTGTTCAGCCTTCACTTTCTGACACATAAGACACTTGGGAACGAAGTCTGAAATGTCACTTTTCATTCCCGACCACCAGTACATTTTCTTCAGGTCGTTGTACATTTTTACACTACCCGAGTGGATAGACAAGCAACCACTATGTGCCTCTCGTAGAATCTTCTAAATAAGCTCATTGTCCTTGGGTATACAAACTCTATCTCTGAACATTACACACCCCTCGGTATTAATACGAAGTTCAGATTCTTTTCTCGACTCATACTGATTCATCTTAGCTTGCAATTCCTTATCACTTTTCTGAGCTTCACGGATCTCTTGTAGAAACGTCGGTCTAGCTCTCAACTCTGTTAGAATCGAACCATCATTAGACACAGTCAACTGAGTATTCATGGCTCTTAAGGCAAACAATGACTTTCTACTCAAAGCGTCAGCGACTACATTCGTCTTTCCTAGATGATAGCCAATTTTCAACTCATAGTCCTTTATTGGCTCTAACCATCATCGTTGTCGTAGGTTCAACTCCTTCTGAGTCATCAAATATTTGAAACTTTTATGATCAGTAAATACTCGGTATTTCTTGCCATACAAATAATGTCTCTAAATTTTCAACGCGAACACGATAGCGGCCAACTCTAAATCATGCGTCGGGTAGTTTTTCTTATGAGGCTTCAGCTATCTCGAAGCGTAAGCTATAACCTTACCTTATTATATAAACACACACCCCAAACCATTCAATGAGGCGTCGCTATATATCACAAATTCTTTGCCCGACTTTGGTTGCACTAACACTGGGGCTTCGGTCAACAAGGCCTTTAATTTCTCGAAACTCTGCTGGGACTTTTTTGTCCATTCAAACTTGACATCTTTTTGCAACAGCCTTTTTATCGGAGTAGCTATCATAGAGAATCCATTTACAAATTGTTTATAGTATCCGGCAAAACCCAAAAAGCTTCGAACCTCTGTCATATTCCTTGGCGGTTTCCACTCAACAATAGCCGAGATCTTGCTTGGGTCAACTCTAATCCCATCTCCCGACACGATGTGTCCCAAGAATCCAACCTCTCTAAGCCAAAATTCACTCTTACTGAATTTGGCATATAGCTTATTATCTCTCAAAGTTTGTAAAACAGTCCTTAGATGCTCCACGTGTTCACCCTGATCACGCAAGTAAATCAATATGTCGTCGATAAAGACCACTACGAATTATCCAAATACGATCGAAAAATATAGTTCATCAAATCCATAAACACCGCCGGGGCATTATTCAAACCAAAGGGCATGACGAGGAACTCATATGCCCGTACCTTGTCCAAAACGCAGTTTTCGGTACATCTTGCTCCTTAACTCTTAACTGATAGTAGCTAGACCTCAAATTAATCTTAGAAAACGATGTGGCTCCCTTCAACTGATCAAAAAAATCATCGATCCTTGGCAAATAATACTTGTTCTTCACAGTTACCTTATTGAGCTGTCTATAGTCGATACATAACCTCATCGATCCGTCTTTCTTTTTCACGAAAAGTACCGGAGCACCCCACGATGAGTAGCTTGGTTTCGCAAAGCCCTTATCCGTTAACTCTTACAACTGTACCTTCTACTCTATCAATTTTATCAGAGCCATCCTATACGGAGCGATAGAGATAGGTGCCGTACTAGGGACCAACTCGATACCAAATTCAACTTCCCTAGTTGGAGATAATGCAATACCCCTATAATTTCTATAGTAAGATATTATCATTTATATAGAAAAATAGGAAATAAGTGATAAAAAGGGAAGTTTTGAGTTATGACAACATTGGGAAGTAAATTATGATATCTTGATTCAGGAAAGGACTAAATTGTAAAAGTGTGAAAAGTTTTGTCGCATAAGAGTAAATATTCAAAACTTGAGGGGTTAAAGTGTAAATATGAAAAATTTTAAGGACTAATAGTGTAAATATTTTAAGGGTGGAATGATCTAGAAACCAAGGAAAATGGATGAATTAGGACCAAATTAAATAGGTGAAGAATTATGAGGGACTATATTGCAATTTTATCAAATTAAATGATGACTCAAGGATGAAATTTTAAAAGATAATCAAGGGCAATATGGTCAATTAGAAGCAGAGAGAAATCTAGAGACAATGATTATGTTGGAGATATTTTTGATAAATTAAATAAATAAATATTAGTTTATTAATACTTTAAATTGATTTTTAAATGATATTTTATTATTTTATTATTATTTTATTTAATATATATATGTAAGGAAAGAAAGAGGAAGATGATCACCTTTCTCATGCAACTAACGTGAGAAGAAGAAGAAGAAAAGAAAAAGTTTTCCTTTCCTTACAATTTGGTCATTCCACAAAAAATTTACCATTTTCATCTAGAAATCAAAAGAATTTATATAGCCATCAAGGGAGAAAGATAACAAGGAGACTATGGGGAGCTAGAATATCAAGTTGAATTCAAGAAATAGAAGTTGGAGGAGAGAGAAAAATCAAGGTAAAGATTGAAATCAATAAGAAAAGGTAAGAACATCAAGATTTCAATATATTTTTAAGTTTGATATTATTAAAATTGTGAAAATAGAATTAGAGGATGAAAAAAATATTTAATTAAATCTTATTGAGTCTAGTTTCTTATAGAAGAAATGGTGTGGAAATGGAATTGTGAATTATGAGATATAATAAATTTTGTGAGACAATGTCAGAATGATTTTGGGTTCCCCTGTTCTGACTCTGGAAAATCATAAAAAATTGGATAAAAATAATTAAGGGCTTAAATTTATATTGTTAAAATAATTAATGAGTCTATTTTCAATATAAATAAGTGCAAACATCATCCGAATCTTGTACGATGAGATAATTAATTCTTAGAGAAGAAGGGTCAGAACTGTCAGACAATAGAACAAGGGTAACTTTAAAGAATAAACTGTACTTATTGGCTAAATCAAAAATTCTGAAAATTTTATGGTAAGAAGATATGTGATCTAGTTTCAGGGAAAATTAACAGATCTTAATTTGGAGTTCTGTATCTTAAGATAAAAATAATTTAGTGACTATGACACAGATGGAAAACTTTGAATATACACATATAAGTAAATAGTGAAATTATAGATAATGTTACTTATAAGTATGTTATATACATTAAGGATGTGGAATGGAGAGGAGGAGGAGGAAAATATATATGGATATTCAGCTAGTATGGTTAATTTGCATGTTTTAGACTCAGGGACTAAATTGAATAAAAAACTATAGGGGCAATTTTGTAAAAGGTCAAGTTGTTGTATGTTACCCAGATGAAATACAGCAGCTACAAATGTACCGTAAGTTGTCCGGATGAAGTACTTTTTTTTATAACAAGCAACCTGTATATGATTTGACAGAAAACTTTAAAAATGTCAAAAATAACCAAATTGAAGGAAATGAATTGTTTTATTGATTAAATTAATAAATTGAATGAAATTATTAATTTGGATCAAGATTGGGTGAAATCAGGGAAAATGAAAATTTTACCAAAATGCCCTTAAATATTAGTATCTCTGCAATTTAGCCAGGTAAGTTCGTGTAACTTGAATTATAGTATTAAATGCTTGAAATGTATCTTATTGATGTGAATATGATTTAAATATTCCTAGTGTGAAAATTGATGAAACATTGATATATTTGATAAAAAGGGGAAGAAATCTCGTTTGAATGAAAGGAAAATTTGATGGATCTCTAAAAAAGGAATTGACGGTAAAAAGGATCTAGCTTGGACGGGTGATCCTATCCTGATATAGCCCCCCCGAAGAATATGTGTAAAATGGATTTAGCCCGGACGGGTAATCAGAATTAGGATCTGAATTTAGCCTGGACTGGTAATCCTGACAATACTCTATGAGTTTATATTATAGGGGATTTAGCCTGGACTGGTAATCCCGCTATAAGGATGAGGTTTGCGGGAGTGTGTTTTCTGAAATGAAATGTGTAAGACCATGGTTGAAAGATACCATGACAACATGATATGAAATGTTTAAGACCATGGTTGAAAGATACCATGGCAACATGACAGAAAATGAGTAAGACCATAGTTGAAAGACACTATGGCATCATGTCGAAGATAAATAAGATCGTGGATAAGAGATGCCAAGACATCTGTTGAACAACTAATATTTAGGTAATATGTACCAGATGACGAATAGTTACATGGATTGGTTATACAAAATGGTTGTGTGAAATGTTTACAGGAATTGGTTATATGGAAATATATGTATAAAACAGTTGTATGAAATAATTAAGAAGATAGATAAATCAAATAAGTATAGGTACATAGAATTTAATTTATGTTAAGTTTAACATGAACAACTACCGAAATAAATACACATAAGATATATGGAAATGATGGTGCATGAAATATTGATATAACGAAATGAATGATATATACTTATGAAGAAACGGTAAGAGAATAATATGTTTCGTGACTTGTACATATATGATTATCTTTGATATGTTGATACAAGGAAATTATGTAAATTGAGACTATTATTAAACTCAAGTGTGATATGTCGAGAAAATAGGTATATCAATGTTGAAATTATATGAAATATGTACAAGTATACTAACAATGTTGTTGTTTGATACTTAGACAAGTGCCAAGCTATTGATTGAACGGTAATATGTTTATTTATATGATGCATTGAATCAGTAAGTATTTAATTGAAGTTTTTTTTAAATGATATGTAAATCCTAATAATGCCCCAAAATCCTGTTCCGGTAACAGATACGGGATAGGGGTGTTACAGATAATCCGAGTAACTCCTCCGGAAACACATCTATAAACTCACAAACCACTGGTACCGATTCAATCTTCGACTCAGACACTTGAGTATTTAACACAAAAGCGAGATACGCCTCATACCCTTTTCTCAAATATTTCTTAGCAGTCAAAGACGACATCATTACAGACAATTTATCCAATTCATCTGGTCCAACCCGAAGAACATTCATTTCTTCACATTTCAACTCAATAACTTTCCTCCCACAGTCCACTACAACACTATGAGAGGTCAACCAATCCATCCCAAGGATTACATCAAATTCATTAAACGACAATAACATCAAGTTAGCCGAAAAACATTGACCTCTAATTGTCAATGGACAATTTCTACACACTTGGTCAACAAGCACATGTCTGCCTAAAGGGTTGGTCACTTTTATTACAATTTTAGTGGACTTTACTAACATGTTCATACGGGATATCAATTCCATACAAATATAAGAGTGGGTAGACCCCGGGTCAATTAAAGCAACAATAGACATATCATGGATAGAGAAGGTACCCGTGATCATGTTGGGAGACTCTGCCTCTTCATGAGCATGAATAGCGTAAGTCCTTGCAGGAGTTCTGCCCTCGGACCTCACTGTAGCATCTCTTGACGCACCTTTGCTGGTAGCCTCGCTTCCAGGGTTCTTTTGTGGTCTACCCCTAAAAGGAGCACTACTTGCTCTTACTTCTTTCTTTTTCTCTTTGTCATCTAGCTCGAGACAGTCTCAGATAAAGTGATCCAGTGACCCACATTTGAAGCACCCTCTTTCTTTACCTCGAAACTTGCTGAAATAGCGCTTACCACATTGTGAACATTCTGGCATATTTGGCCGAGCACTGCCGACACTCACGACAGAAGTGGTCTGAGCTCTAGAGACCTTGTTCAGCTGGTTCCTATTTTTATTCGAGAACTCCACTGAAGCATTCAATCGGGTAGTGAATTCCTTAGATTTCTTAGATGAGTACTGATGCGATTTCCCCATCTATCTTTTCCTTGAATCATGCGACTCAGTAACTACATTTCTCCTCTCTTTAATCAACTCTTCTACTTTACATGCTCTCTCAACGAGTACCACGAATTCCTTTAACTCTAAAATGCCAAAAAATACTCGGATATCATCATTAAGACCATCTTTAAACCTCTTACAATGGTGGCTTCTGAGGACACGCACTCCCGCGCATACTTGCTGAGTCTCACAAACTCACGTTCATATTCCGTCACTATCTTACTGCCTTGCTTCAACTCTAAAAATTTCTTCCTTTTTTGGTCTATGAATCTCTAGCTAATGTACTTCTTTCAGAACTCTTCTTCGACGAATTCCCAAGTTACTCTCTCACTCTCGGTACAACAGACACGAGAGTATTTTGCCATTGGTAGGCCGAGTCTCGTAGGAGTAACACCCCACACTTCACTCACTCTTCAAGCTTGCACGATAGTTCATCAAATAGTCTGATGGTATTCTCTAACCAAAACTCTACTCTCTCCGGGTCATCATCTATTTTGGTCTGAATTCCTCGGCCTCTTGCTTCCGAATCTTGTCTACCAGAGGCTTCTCCCTCCTAAATACGTCAGATTCTTGCGGAGTTGCAGGGGCATACTGAGGAATCGGAAGAGGTAGGGGAGTTGGAGTGCTCAGATTCACACGAACAAATTCCGAGTACCAAGCATCCATCATTCAGAGATAGGCTTCTCTAACCCCTCCGACTTGGCCCATAGTTACGGGCTCACTTTCGACTGGCGTGATCCCTTCAGCGGGAGCCGACGCGTTACTCTTCATGTCGTCCGCTATAGCTTTATGAGGATCCATTTACTAAATGAAGATACAATTTATAATCGTCAGGAGTCGTCATACTATCAATATACAGTTATGGCATGTATAGCTAGACTCGTACTCATACTAGGTTAGTCCTAGAACCGACTAAACCATAGCTTTGATACCACTAAATGTAACACCCCATACCCGTATCCTACGCTGGGACAGAATACGAGGCGTTACCTAACTTAAACTTGTGCTTACGACCAATTTCGAGTCTCTAAGACTTGGACAAATTTAAAATTTTCTCAAGCTATCAACAAGTCCTTAATATGGGCCTAAGAGACCCAAAACACACATTGAAAATCATTCGGAACCAACTCGGGTTCTTTAGTCAACTTTAGAAAAATGACACTTAACACAGGGGCACGACTCGTGTGGGAAGGACAACACGCCCGTGTGACCAAATCGACATGGTCGTGCTGTTGGATCATGTAACTCACACGGCCTAAGCAATATAGGGACACGCTCGTGTCCCTCACCCCTGTAGAATTAATTCTAAATTCACGCCTACAAGGGTTTTCACACGGCCTAGCGCACGCCCGTGTCCCTAGCCAGTGTCCTACACAAGGCCATGACATGCCCCTGTTCTAGCCCGTGTATAAAAACCTGGACATTCTATTTCTAACGACAGCAATTCTTAAGAGTCATACAGCCTAGGTACAAGCTCGTGTGTTAGGCCGTGCCCTTCACATGGCTGAGACACACGGTTCTGTCTTTGCTCGTGTGTTTACTATCATGCATACTGACTAGAAAACTTTACGTACAGGGAATACACGGCCAGACAACACGTTCGTGTGCCTACCTGTGTGGACAAAATAAGGCTATTTACCAAGCATCTTTGCCACCCTTACTTACATAACACGCATAAGATCATTCTATACCAGTACAAAGGCACATCATATGGTCAAATCAACCACAATAGACAACATTTCAATTGTGTAAATTTACTCATCCATAAAAAGTAACATCTACTATACAATATCAAAATGAATATTGACCATTACCCATGGCTTTATACAAAATGAAATGATTTAACCCAAGCCACACATTTGGCTAATTTCTCAAGGACACAAAACAATAAAGTATAAGCCATATACATGCTATACTCAAAAACAAGAAGTCTAACTATACCGAGTGCTTCAGATGATAGTGTGATCGTAGCCTCCGACGTCCGTTGAATCCTCGAGCTATTTAAGCGTCGCTATAAGAAAATGGAAAAAGAGAGGGAGTAAGCATAAAGCTTAGTAAGTTGCACATAAATAAATATACGACAATAATTTTACCATTCATCAACATGTTCATCACACAAAAATGGGCATAAGCACAACTTACTCATCACTATCCATATAAATCTCATAGCATATATCGAGCTCATATCTCTTGCATGTCAAATAAGTACCTGTACCACTCACAGCATGGTTATACCTTACTTGTTAGCTTAAACTGCATCTTTTACCGTTAAATCATATGAAACTTTACCGGATATTTGATAAGCCTCAAATATGGGGTAGAGTGCCAATGCCATATCCCAGACATGGTCTTACACTGACTATCATCTCGTAGCCGATGCATGTCCCAGACATGTCTTACACTGACTTACGTCTTGAGGCCGATGCATGTCCCAAACATGTCTTACAGTAGCACTCGTCTCGATGCCGATTCCATATCCCAGACATGGTCTTATACAAGCTCTCATAATGTGGCCGATGCATGTCCCAGACATGTCTTACACAAGCCCACAATAACCCATATGTCATGGCATGGATATCCGATTTATTTCCTAGGTTAACCAGGAACTCTACTATCTCTATTATCATCATACTTTCTCAATTCCACAATCAAACAATTCATGCTATATTAATTCAAATACAAATCAACACACACATTAGCAATGTAGTTGCATTATTTACATAAAACTTACCTCGAATTACAAAATGTGGCGACTAGTCGATTTAGTTGATTTGCTTGGCTTTCCCTCGATATAGGTTCAGATTCGGTATTTCTTGATCTATAATAGCAAAATGTATTTATTTAGTCACTAAATAAAATTTGGCAAACGAAAATTCACATCTTTAGTAAAATGACCATTTTGCCCCTAGACCCGAAAATCGATTTTTATTGAATTTCCTCATATCTTAAGCCTAGCCGAACTCTTTTTTCTCTTATAGTAACCTCAAATTCCCACTATTTCACACATATATCATTTTTTTACAACTTATGCAAAATAGTCCTTTTAGGTGTTTCTATGTTAACACCTTTTACAAAAGTTGTTTATAACACACCCAAGACTCATTTTCTTTCATAAAAACCCAGAAAACATTACAAATCCTTTCATCTCAAAACCTTAAACTCTTAATCATTTTACAAAAATAATACTCTCATTTGAAAGCTCATGCTTCAAGGGTCTCAAAAGTACAATAATATTTAAGAAAAGCCACTAAAATCACTTACTTGCAAGAGGAATGAGTTGCCGAAAATTTTGAAGCTCAAAACCCATAAAAATGGCTAAAAAAATGGTGGAAGGAAAGAAAGAATGAAAGAAAAAGATGATAGGTAGGCTTAGGGCATTATTATATCATACATTATGTCATCAAATTACCTAAAGTTGACTTTTCAACATTTTTACCTCCCATGGCCGACCAGCTAAGATTTAAGGGTCTTTTTTCCCTTTAAAGACCCTAAAATTAAGGTTCATAACAATTTAACACCCTTAGCTATCAATTTAAGACTTTTGTACTTTATGCGATTTAGTTCTTTTTCGAAATTAAGCAAGCGAACGCTAAAATTATTTCACCAAATTTTTCATGCACTGATATAAACTTATTATAAGTCTAAAATATTAATAAAATATTTTCTCTGACTTCGGATTGGTGGTCTCGAAACCACTGTTCTGACTAGGCCCAAAATCGAGCTGTTACAGTGTACATATATAAATATGGTGGATATGTGTTTGGAACATGATTTGCAATGGTTGAAATTTCTTGTGTATATGTTGAATGCTATAAGTTTCAATGAAATTAGCTTTTGAGAAATGTATGGCATAACTTATTGAGATGAGTTTTGGTTCATGAATTGTATGTATAAAAGAGTAAGATTTGTACTAATTGAATGATTATTGAATTGTGGTGTCAATGAGGGCATATTGGTTAGGCACTTGAATTGTAGGTACTTGGTATGTTTGGACTTGTATGAAAGTATTTTTGGTCATGAATTTGGAATGGTTTTAGACATGGTTTGGTTAACAAGTTAGGTCAAAAGTTTACCTTGTTTTTGAAGCAATTTGTGGTACACACGGCCTAAGACACAGGCTTCCACAAGATCGTGTGTCTTAGTGTCTTTAGGTGCAAGTTTCACACGACCTGGCACACGGTCTACGACACGGCTGTGTGTCTTAAAGTAGTTAGTTACATGGTGTGAGACACGACCAGCTACACGACCGTGTGACCCAACATCAATTCTCACACGGGCCGACACACGTGCTAGGACACGGCCGTGTGTCCTCTGTTTCTATACTATTAAAATTTTCCCAATTTCCCTATTTTGTTGCGATTTGACCCCGAAATGTTTCCAATCTATTCTTAGGGTTTCAGAAACTCGTTTTAAAGTTCATATATGTATATTAGTTTATGAATGGAATGTGATTGATTAATTGTAATCATGATTGAATAATTGTTGTATGAATTGTTAAATGTTTGGAATGTTATCGTAATACTCCGTGACCCCAATCTGACGACGGAAATGAGTTAGGAGTGTTACATTTTTGTTATTATTTTTATCAAAATTCAAAATAAGGAAAAAACATATAAATAATATTTAACCAAAACCAATCAGATTTTTTATATTTTTTTTAAAGAAATGAAACTAAAAGTAAACTAAAATAATCTCATTTAGCGCACACGAGGACTTGAAACTAAGACCCCTAGAAAATCTAGCGTTTAACTATTGAACCACTAGGCTCATTATTGACCCCAAAATGCAATGAAAAACATAAGAGTCTATAAGAAACCACTGACTCACTTGCGAACCTTAATTCTTCTAACTCCAAATTCCGAGATGTTACAAAAAAAGTCATGAAAAGCCAATTTTTTATTGTAACACCCCAAACCCGGCCTAGACGTTATGGCCGATTCTGGAGGCGTCACATGAGAGTGTTTTTAGAAAATCTTAGCAAGTTAAAAATCGTTCAGTTCATTGTCGTTACTTAAGTCGTGAATTCTCCAAACCGATTATTAGGTGAACACATTTCATTATCGCGAAAGCTAAAACATCATTAATTCATTAATCAATAGCTTAATAGTTGAAAATCCCAAAATAAACTTAAAAATAGTTCAAGTTCAAAGGTATTTTAATCCCAAAAATAAATATTTAAAATAAAGCAGAAAAATAGAATGTTACTCAAAAATTCGTAAATGTCCAACAGTGGTCACCATCGAGCCCTCTGTCGCACCGGTCCATCTACTGCTGAGGATTACCTGACAGACAAATAAACAAAGGGGTGAGTTTTCGCAAACTTAGTATGTACATCCCCACAAATAGCATGCATACAAACAGATAACAGAATACAGATAGTTCGGCCTTAGCCATACAGGTATCGCATGCATAAAAATCAGATATTAGAAAACATGCCCACCAACCCTGCACACCATCTCCAACCAACCCAACACACCATGTGGGGATAGAATCGACCCACCCAACCCTACACACAAAGTTTAGGGATATAATCAACCCATCCAACCCTACACACCAAAAGGTACCGTAAAATAGTACGAAATAGATATATGCGACGTAGCTGCCAGATAACAGGCTAGTCGCCTCTCAGACTTCCTTCTCTTCATAACAATCCCAACCTAATGCAATGCAACATACATGCCATGACATGCTTATATGCAGATATCAGATCTTATCAAAATCATGGCAGAACGGATATACGGAGTCAAACAGATACACATGCTTATAATAGCATGCTTTTGCACACAATTCAGTAATCAATCAGAGTATGGGGTCTAAGTAATTCTTACCGCCCCTAAATCAGGTCACAGTCGACTTAGGCAACCCGTGCAACCTTACAGAACATTTCAAATTAATTGGGCTCACACACCCGTGTGCCCTGCCTATGTGGGCCCACATGCCCGTATGGCCCACATGGCCCAACTTGGATTTGCCCGTGTGGATCACACGGCCTGGCCCAAAGCCCCACACTCCCGTGCGCTACACGACCCAATTGGTCGAGCCCATGCCTCGCACACAGCCTCGCCAGCCTCACACGCCCGTGTCTGTCGCGTCCTGTACCGCATGCACGGCCTGGCTAGTATTTACACGCTCGTGTCTCGCATCGCAGGCTACTACACGGGCAGACCACATGCTCGTGTAGCGTCGATAGGCCACTTTTTAGCTTTTGTCGAAACTCGTTTTCTACGCGATCGGAGTACACACCTGATTCGTTTTCGCTGCTAATCCAACCACGAGCACTCCAAAGCCAAAGATTGACAATACTGAGCCCAAATAAGTCACTTAAATCGACTTACATAAGAATGGACAAATCTCAAAAAGCAAGATCTACTTACCTTCGACGAAGAACGGTGTTTCCTCACCGCTAAGAGTTCGATTACTGATCTACCGAACCTTGATTAATCCCTAAACAGTAACCAAAATCTTTTTAAATAATCTCCAACTAATATCTCGTAAATTAGTTTAAATGTTACTTACCGAATCGTCAAAACCACTAGTAAATGTTACAGCTAAACGGAAGAGAACGGGAAATCGAAAGGGAAGAAAAATGGAGAAGAAGGAAAAAGAAAGAAAATAAAAGAATTTCAACAGCAAGGGTTTGGAAGAGGAAAAAACGGCAGAGAAACTATTTTGTTAACCAGAAGAAAATAAGAAAACCCTAATTCTTCCCTAAAGCCCACAACTCAGAATTTTAATAAAACTCAACTCTTAATTGCAACTTGCAGCAAAATAACTCATCGCCACTGCAGGGAATCGAACCCCTGACCCTAAGCGTATTCCCCTGCCACTTAACCACTACACTAGCAGGCCCCTTCTGTTAAGTTTTTACCCATACTTCATTATAAGCCCACTGAACTCAAGTCAGACTTTATTCACTAATAATAATAATAACAAAAAAAAACTCGAAACACAGTTCAGACATTTCCAAGCCCAACACTTACAAAAGCTAAAACTACAGAAATTTAGGGCGTTACACTTATAGTGTTGTATTACAGGATCAGAGTACGACATTATTCTTATGTAGATGAAAAAAAAAGCTTACTACTACTTTTGCTTGTTGATCTATTAATAATCAAATGTCCTCAAGCTCGTTTAGAATACATGTATACTTTTCATCATTGTTACTCCCGTTCAATAAAAATATATTATTCTTGACAGTTATTTGATGACAAAGAAAAGAAATGGCTGATTGGCTGCCCAAGGCAAGTTAAAGGTTTTTCACACCAACTGATTGTTCCTTTCACACCAAAGGCTATTCGGTTTTACTTGTTCACATTCAAATAACCATTCAACTTAGCTTATTCACACCATAAGACTCATGAAATACCCTAAGTAGCTCATAAATTCTCAAGACTATTCGGCTAAACCAAACAACTTAACTAATGACATTCAAGCACCACGACCGAACCTACTTAGTGCATTTCAGCTACCAATCATTCCATTAATTTTTCAAATGAATTAAGGCATCTAGAAGTTGCCCATTGCCATTCTCCATGCACAAGAAGCTTCAAGGAACTTTTTTTAAAATTCTGGAATTTTTCAACTAACTATTCAACTACCCTAAAAGCCTATTCGGCTATCCTATGTAATTACCTATAAATTTCAGCTCATTTCACCTTGTAAAGGACTTTTACCATTTTTATGATTGAAATTAAGTATTTTGTGAGATTAACTTCTCTCAATTCGTAGACAAATACTCTGTTGACATATTTACATAGCTAGTGGCGTCAACCTAGTTCTTTTAAGCTGAACTCATCGCCTTAGTTGTGTGGCGTTCGAACCCTTATACCAAGGTTCCTATCTTCCATAGATAGTGGGTCCAGGTTTCTATCCTTCTTTCACCAAGTCATCTTAAGAACGTTTAAGTTTCGGGTTAGCACTTTAATATAGTGTTGGTTCACTCTTGTTTCTTAAGTTTCTCTCGAATTCTATTTTCTATCTGAACCGAACCCTTAAAATCATCTTACCAACTTCTTTGTTAACCATACCAAAATGCATAAAACCAACTTAACCACTTTGAACCTAATTTAATCTTCAAATTCCATAACTTAGCCAATTACCAGCTTACCTTTATTCGACGAATGAGACTTCATCGTTAGACAATTGGGCAACAAAGTGACTCGACTCATTAAACAAAGCTAGATCACATCATTTGGTATCAGAGCTACCCAAAACGAGAAGTACAAATGTTCAGAACAACCCCGAATTAGGTTTGTTAAAAAAATTTCAAAAAAAATTTGTGAATTGAGATTTTTGCGTTGTAATTCTTCTTTTGTACTTGAAAAAAAAACAAAAAAAAAAGAAAAAGTTTTTGCTATTCAAAATTCCGAAGTCTCTCGAAATGTTGTAAAGTTTGAATTCAACATTTTTAGTTCTCGATCATTCGTCTTTGTCATTATCCCTATTTACCTTTCACGCCACACTCTTTAACCAATTTAATTTTCTTTCAGCCAACTTACACCGAAAACAACATTACCCTTGTTACCCATTTGAAGTCGATCCTCTAGACTAGATATAAAGTCTCATCGAGTCTTATACGAAATCATGAGAGAAGAAACAAGTAGAAAAAGGCACGAATGTGTGAGCACATTAGAATGAGGTAAAAGTCGAAAGAGTGTAAACACGAGTGTGAGTGACATCTATTCTTTCTTTCTGAGTGATCATGAGATTTTTGTGATGAGGATAAAGAATTATGTCAAAGATCCCTGAACGCAATATGGCGAATGAAGGCATTCGACAACCAATAAGGAATGTTGCCCACGGATGAGGTGGAGTACTTGATTTAGAACAACAAGCCCTCTTGCGGGAGTTTCAATGAATGCTTAGAAATGAACTCGAACCCATCAATGAATGTTTGGATCTAGTCGAGGAGAGGGGACAACGGGAAAGAACGCCCAAAGTCCAAGACAAGAGCAGGGACGAACGAGACTTCATGATGATGATCTCTACGACCCACGTGAGGTAGAGAGTGGCCAAGCGTCAAACCGAAGCGATCAATGATGTAGTCAAAGGAATCGAGGTCCTAGGGAACGAGGACGTGTTGATGATGACTTGAAAAGTATCAAGCTGTCTATACCTCCATTCCAAGGTAAGTCTAACCCGGAGGCATACCTAGAATGGGAAAAGAAGATATAGTTGGTCTTCGAGTGCCACAACTACTCGGAGAGTAAAAAGGTGAAATTAGCGGTGGTTGAGTTTTCCAACTATGCCATGATCTGGTGGGATCAATTAACCACGAGTCGGAGAAGGAATAGGGAGCGGCCAATATCCACTTGGGCCTAGATGAAAGCCGTAATGCGTAAGAGAATTATCCCTTTCTACTATCATCGTGAACTTTATCAGAAACTTGAAAACTTTATGCAAGGTAATCGAAGCGTGGATGACTATTTCAAGGAAATGGAGATTGCCATGATCCATGCGGATATGGAGGAAGATAGAGATGAGAGAATAACCAGATTTTTAGTCGGTCTCAACCGCGACATCACCAACGTAGTGGAGCTTCAACATTATGTTGAAGTAGTTGACATAGTGCACGTTTCCATAAAGGTAGAGAAACAACTAAAGAAGAAAGGCTCCATCCGCACCTATCCCAATACCAATACCGTTGCAAAATGGGGAAAAGAGACGGGTAAAAAATATGTACCAAACCATACGAAGGACCAAGCTATGGCCAAGCCTAACAAGCCTATCAGTGAAACTAGAAAGGGTAAGGAAGTAGCCTTTCCAAACTGATCGAGGGATATCAAATGCTTCAAATGTTTGGGGAGGGGGCACATCGCCAGCAAATGCCTTAATCGAAGTAACATGGTTGTTAGATCCAATGGTGAAATTGAGTAGGAAGAAGAAGAAGATGAAGAATCCGACGTATCCGCCGACGAGGAGGAAGAACTTAAGTATGCTGTTGATTGCGAAATTCTCGTTATTAAACGAAGTCTAAGCCTTCAAAGCATTGAGAATGAACAACAAAGAGAGTATATCTTCTATACACGTTGCCATGTCCAAGGCAATGTGTGTAGTTTGATCGTGGATGGTGGAAGTTGCACGAACGTAGCTAGTTCTTGATAGTGGAAAAAGTCAGTTTACCAATAACTAAGCATCCTCATCCCTACAAACTTCAATGGCTCAATAACGGTGGGGAATTGAAGGTGACCAAACAAGTCTTAGTATCCTTTTCCATCAGCAAGTACGATGACAAGGTTTTTTATGACGTGGTGCCTATGCATGCCGGACATCTATTGTTGGGGCGTCTGTGGCAATTTGATCACAAGTTTATCCATGATGGCTATATAAATCGCTACACCTTCAAACACATCGGGAAAAATGTGACTTTGGTACCATTGACGCCAAGACAAGTTTATGAGGACCTATTGAAGTTATGAGATTCCATTGAGAAATTTAAAGAGAGTGGACAAAAAGAAAAGAGTGAAAAAGATAGTGAAAAGAAAAGTGAGAAAAAGAAAGGTAAACAAGTGAACAAACCGAGAGAAAAGAGTAATGAGTGTGAAAACAAAACGAGTGAGGGAAAAGAGTTCAGCAAAATAAATGTTTATGCAAAAGAGAGTGATATTCGAAAGTTCTATTTGTTGGAGCAATCGGTTCTTGTACTTATGTACAAGGAAGCCCTTTTGAACACTAACGACTTGGATCAAAATCTCCCTTCTTCGATTATTTCTCTTTTTCAAGAATTTGATGATGTGTTTCCGGATGAAGTTCTTAGTAGGTTGCCACCTATTCGAGGGATTAAACACCAAGTCGACTTCATTCTCAGAGCTTGCATCCTGAATCGCCTAGCATACTTTAGTAACCCTGAGGAAACCAAAAAGTTGTAAAGGCAAGTGAACGAGCTTATGGAGAAGAGGTATATACGAGGAAGCCACAGTCCATGTGTCGTACCAATATTATTGGTGCCAAAGAAAGAAGGAACGTGGCGTATGTACGTGGACTGTCACGCGGTAAAAAAGATAACTATTTAGTACTGACACCCAATACCGCGTCTAGATGATATGTTGGATGAGTTAAGTGGTGCGCAATTGTTTTCCAAGATCGACCTTAAGAGCGAGTATCACCAAATTCGGATGCGTGAAGGTGACGAGTGGAAAACTGCATTTAAGACGAAACATTATTTGTACGAGTGGTTGGTCATGCCGTTCAGCCTAACCAATGCTCCAGCACCTTCATGGGACTTATGAATTATGTCTTACGTTCTTTCATTGGAAAATTTTGTGTTGTTTATTTTGATGATATACTTATTTATAGTAAATCATTAGATGATCATGTGCTACATTTGAAAGCTATTTTGGAAGTCCTTCTAAAAGAAACTTTGTATGCTAACCTTAAGAAATGCACATTTTACACTAACAAGGTTGTTTTCTTAGGTTTTGTAGTCAGTTCGGAGGGAATTATGATAGACCAAGACAAGGCGAAAGCAATCGGAGAATGGCCTAGACCAATGAGCATAAACCAAGTGAGGAGCTTCCACGGCTTGGCGAGCTTTTATCGGTGATGCTTCCCGAACTTTAGCACTTTGGCTGCACCTTTAACTAGTGTGATCAAGAAGTCTTCAGCTTTTCATTGGGATGAAGAACAAGAGAAATCCTTTAACTCTATTAAATATTGTTTAACTAATGCACCTTTGCTTGTGTTTCCTGACTTTTCTAAAATGTTTGAAATTGAATGTGATGCATCAGGTGTCGGGATAGGAGCCATGCCAACTCAAGACGGGAGACCCGTGGCCTATTTTAGTGAGAAATTGAGTGGAGCCCCATTAACCTACCCGACATATGACAAAGAGATGTACTCTCTGATTCGAGCCTTAAAAATGTGGCAGCACTATTTGTGGCCCAAGGAGTTTGTAATCCATTCGGACCATGAAACGTTGAAGCATCTTAAGGGCCAAACTAAATTGAACAAGCAACATGCTAAGTGGGTAGAATTCTTAGAATATTTTTCTTATATTATAAAGTACAAGAAAGGTAAGGAAAATATAGTGGCTGATGCGTTGTCAAGACGATATACTCTTTTATATTATTTGGACTCTAAACTGCTTGGATTTATTTTCTTGAAAGATTTGTATGCTGCTGAAGTTAAATTTGGGGAAATTTATAAATCTTGTGAAAATGTCACTATTGATAAGTTTTACAGATGTGATGGCTTCTTCTTTCGAGAAGGCAAGCTTTGCGTTCCGCAAGGTTCGATTCGAAACTTGCTGGTGAGTGAGGCACATAGTGGTCGCCTCATGGGCCATTTCGGAGTAGCCAAGACCTTGGCCATGCTCTAAGAGCATTTTTTTTGGCAGAGGATGAAGAGGGATGTCGAGAAAGTTTGCGCCTGAGGCGTTACGTGCAAGAAAGCAAAGTCCAAGATCAACCTACATGGACTATACACGCCACTACCAATACTCGAAGTACCTTGGGTCAAACTTTCCATGGACTTTGTTCTTAGCTTACCGAGAACTAAAACTGGAAAAGATTCAATCTTTGTTATTGTAGATAGATTTTCTAAGATGTCTCATTGTATAGCTTGTACGAAAACTGATGATGCCGTTAATGTTGCTAATTTGTTCTTTAGGGAAGTTGTTAGGTTACATGGATCCTGAGAACAATTGTTTCTGATCGAGACTCAAAATTCCTTAGTCACTTCTGGAGGTCGTTGTGGGGAAAGCTAGGAATGAAACTACTGTTCTCAATAACTTGTCACCCCCAAAACGGATGGTCAAACGGAGGTGGTGAATCGCGTTTTGTCTACCTTGCTGCAAGCTATCATTCGGAAGAACCTTAAGTGATGGGAGGAGTGTTTGTCGCATATTGAGTTTGCTTATAATAGATCTGTTCATTCAGTGACTAAACATTCACCTTTCGAAATAGTTTATGGTTTCAACCCTTTGACTCCCCTTGATTTAATCCATTTACCTAATGATCAGCTTGTTCATGTAGATGCTAAACGGAAGGCTGAGTATGTGAAGTAACTACACCAAAAAGTGAGGACCAACATTGAGGCGAGGACTGAACAATACATGCACAAGGCTAACAAAGGAAGGAAGCAAATCATGTTTGAGCCCGAAGATTGGGTTTGGGTTCACATAAGGAAAGAACGGTTTCCAGCTCAACGGAGGTCAAAACTATTACCGAGAGGAGATGGACCCTTCCAAGTGTTGGAACGAATTAACGAGAATTCTTACAAGCTCGACCTTCAGGGTGAGTACAACATAAGCGCGAACTATAACGTGGCTGATTTATCTCCTTTTAATATAGGCGATGATTTGGGGACAAATTACTTCAAAGAGGGGGGAATGATATGGCCAAGTCCCAAGGTTTGTCGAGAGCTGACATGAACCCACTCGAGCTACCTTTAGGCCCGATAACCCGAGCTCGGGCTAAGAGGTTCAAAGACGCAACAACAGCCTTAATTGATAGAGTTTGGGGCGAAACTGTTGCTGTCCTTCTTGAAAGCTCTTGGACTAGCAATCCGAGCAATCCTTGCAATCTTCTTCAAGCTCAACCAGCTCAGTCTTAGCTCAATGAGCTCGTTTTTAGCTTACTTTAGCTTGCGTTTATTTTTGCTGGAATAAGATATTTAATTTGTCTTTAGTTAAATTAGGTATTTAGTTTTAGTTTTTAATTTGTCATAATCTGGACAATATAATTAATTAAGTGTTATAATTATGTCCTAATTAAGTACTTAATTAATTATGTGTTTTAATGTGTCTTAATCTATTACAATGTTTAAATATGTCTGGCCAAAATTATGGAGCAGGTTTAATGTGTCTTATGCTTCCAATTAATTTGTCTAAAAAGGAATTTAATTTGCTGATTTAATTGGTGCAGGTACACTCCCCCTTCGACGACATAAGTGCATATATGGATTAATGATGGTGTGCTGCTGTTTGGTGTTTCCCAAGTGACTATTCAGCCAAGCCCTTCAACTCTCCGAGATGGTTGATTGGCTGCTTAAGGCAAGTTAAAGGCTTTTCACACCAGCTGATTGTTCCTTTCACACCAAAGGCTATTTGGTTTTACTTGTTCACATTTAAATGACCATTCAACTTAGCTTGTTCACACCACATGACTCATGAAATGACCTAAGCAGCTCATAAATTCTCAATTCTATTCAGCTGAACCAAGCAACTTAATTAATGACATTCAAGCACCATGGCTGAACCTACTTAGTGCATTTCAGCTCCCAATCATTCCATTAATTTTTCAGCTAAATTAAGGTATCTAGAAGCTGCCCATTGTCGTTTTCCATACACAAGAAGCTTCAAGTAACTTTATTTAAAATTCAAGAATTTTTTAGCCAACTATTCATGTAACGACTCAAATTTTTAGGTTATCAGAAAAATGTATTTTCGGGTCTCTGTTTCTGAAAAATGGATTAGTAAATAATTATTAAAAATATTTATGAAGTTAGTCGAGTGGTTAATTAGAGTTTAATGAAGTAAATTTAGCTTAATTAAGGATAAATGGATAAAAAGATTAAATTGAATGAAGTGTGAAAGTTTAATTATAGAATAAAGAAAATTGAGGGGATTAAATAAGCAAAAAAGCCAAAGTGAGTGTCAAGTGTGTGATAAAAATAAAATACATGTGTGATAAATAATGTACATACATTTGTAATACATGTATGTATTTACTTATTATTTAAGTAAGTATTAATGTATTTATTATTATTAAATTAATATTATATGATAAATAAATAAAAGAAAGACAAGTGTATGAAAATGATTGGATATAAGTGTAGAAATAAAAATATACACATTTGTAATACAAGTATTTGATAATAAATAGATATTTATTTAAATATTAAATTATTGCTATAATTATTAATTAATATTAATAGTATATTATATTATTAAATAAATTAAAATAGTGACAAATGTGTGGTAATTATAAAATGCATGTGTAATAAATTGAACACATACATTTGTAATATGTATATTTAATTATTAGTAGATATTTATTATTTATAAAAGATATTTATTAATTAAATAATTATATTATAAGATTTTTATGTAATAAATATATTAAATTATGACAAGTGTGTGGATAATAAATGGATACAAATGTAAAATAAATATTTGATATTAATTAGATATTTATTAAGTTAACATATTATAAATATATATATAAAGTAAAACAAAAGAAAAAGAAATGAAAAAAAAAAAGATAGAAAAGAAACAGAATGAAACGAAACAGAGAGCAATGAAGGAAAGAAAAGAAAGAAAGGGAGAAAAGGGAAATTTGAGATTTCAAGGTTTGAAAGTTTAATTGGTAAGTCAATTTAGCCCTTTTTACTTAATTTTGATGTTTTAGAAGCTTTGGAACAAGATTTTGATGAAATTAAGTTGATATTTTGAAAGTTATTAGATTTCTAGATAATGTTCATGTTGAGTAAAATGATGAATTAAGGGCTAAATTGATAGAAATTCAAGTTAAAAATGAAATAATGATTGAATTGTAAAGTGATTCATAAGTTTTATCTTTAAGGACTAAATTGAAAGAATTTCAAATTTATGGTTTTATGATGAAAAATAGATAATTATGTCTAAGTTTGGTTAAAAATTGAGTAGAAATAAAGTATGAATTAAGATAGAAAAGTAAGTGAATTTAGTTAGGATTAAATTGAAATTAAAAGTAGAAAATCAACATTTTGCACTAAGACTATTTTGGACAGCAGCAGTAGTCTAAGTTTGAAAAATCACCAAAAATTTTAGAAATTGAATTAGAGGATGAATAAAATATGGAATTAAATCTTATTGAGTCTAGTTTCTTATAGAAGAAACGGTATAAGAATTGAATTGTAAATTATGAGATATAATGAATTTTGTGAGACAATGTCAGAATGAATTCAGGTTCCCCTGTTCTGACTTTGGAAAATCACAAAAAATTGGAGAAAAATAATTAGAGGCTTAAAGTTATAAGTTTAGAATCCCTAATGAGTCTATTTTCAGGAGAAATCAACGGGAATATTATCCGAGTTCTGTACTATGAGATAATTATTTTTTAGTGAAGAAGGGTCGAAACTGTCAGACAGCAGAATATGGGTGAATTTAAAGAATAAACTGTACTTAATGGCTAAACAAAAAATTCTGAAAATTTTATGGTAAGAAGATTTGTGAGTCTAGTTTCAGGAGAAATTAGCGGATCTTAATTTAGAATTCTGTAACTCAAGATATAAATTAGTAATGTATTAATGATTATGAATTGTATTACTTTCGTAGTCAATGTGGTACCGAAAATCTCGGCTAAGAAAGGGCAAGACAAAGTCAACAGGAGTTAGCTCAGAAACTACGGTTTGTATTTCTATAATCCGGACTTAATACTTAAATTGTTGGATTTATTATTTAATGAATATATGTAGTAGATGTTTTGAGATGATTATTTGAATTGGATTGAATATTGATTATATTGAATTGATTTATGAATAATATGAATGTTTGAATTGAAATGAATATTGATGTGGAAATTGAATAATAAATATTTTTTATATTGGAAAATATATGTAGTTGGAAGTGTGATGAAATTGATAGAAAATTGTGATTATTGTGAAATTAAATATTTATTAGTGAAAAGTGAATGAAATTATATTGAATTGAAAATATATAGTTAATTAATTAAAATATGAATTAATTGAAAACTGAAAAATGAATTAAATACCCTATTAACTAGTCGGACTAGTCGGATATAGTTGGCATGCCATAGGATATGGAAGAGTACGGGTTTTGCCGGCTTACTGATCAGGCACTTATGTGTCGACTACTATTACTGTTATCGTTACTGTTACCGATTCGGCACTTTGTGTGTCAGATATTGTTACTGTTACCGTTACTATTACTGTTTCAGATTTGTTCCGATGAGGTACTCTGTGTACCGAACTGCTACTATTACTGTTCCGGATTCGGCCGATGAGGCACTATGTGCCATATTGGTGTGTTGGTTGGATCTGTGTATCCGTCTGAGTTCGAGTCATGTTAATAGGGGTAAATAAAGGTATAAAATAACTGATTATTACTGAATAATTGACTGTTACCGGATAATTGACTGTTACTGGATATTAGACTGTTACTGAATAACTGAATATTACTGAATAATTGATCATTACTGAATAACTGATTGTCACAGAATGAATGACTGTTACTGAATAACTTAATTGTTACTGAATACCTGATTTTACTGAATAATTGACTGTTACTAGATAACCGATCAATTGATCGATACTGAATAACTGGTTATTATTGAATAATTGATTGTTACCGAATAACTGACTGTTATTGAATAAATAATTGTTCTGATTGTTAATGAACATTACTGATTGATTAATTGCTATTGAAATTAATAAATGATTTGAAATTTAAAGTAAACCAAAACATTGGTTGGAAAGTGAATGTTTGAATACTCATTGAGTTTGAATACTCATTGAGTTTGAATAGTTCGATATATATATAAAATAATAAGTTTTATAATTGCTTAAGTGTTCAGATTATAGAAATACCACTGAGTGTACACTCAGCGTACGGTTTGTTTCCGTGCGCAGGTTAAGTTAAGGCTAGACTATTGAATCAGCATCCCAGGCTGATCCCGAATTCAATGAGGTAAAGTATGTTGAGTATTGATAATGGCATGTACCTAGGATGTTTAATGAGAGTCATTTAGGTTGTAAAAGTATTGATGAAATAAGTAAATTATTGTTGGCAACGGTATATAGTATGAATTTTGAAATTTATTAAAAATTCGTAGTGATTCTAAATTAGTTCCAAATTGAATTTACTATTCATATTGGACCACGGGGGCCCATTAAAGGGACAACATCTTAAAACTAGGATGAGTGTGAATATTTATTTTAATTAATGACCGGAATTGGATTGTACTAGTTGGTAATGTCTCGTAACCCTGTTTCAGTGACGGTATAGGGTTAGAGGACGTTACAATTCAGCTATCCTAAGAGCCTACTAGGCTATCATATGTAATGCCTATAAATTTCAGCTCATTTCACCTTGTAAAGGACTTTTGCCATTTTTATGATTGAAATTAAGTATTTTGTGAGATTAACTTCTCTTAATTTTGTCCAAAGACTCTGTTGACTTATCTACGTAGCTAGTGGGGTCAACCTAGTTCTTTTAAGCCGAACTCATCACCTTAGTTGTGTGGCGTTCGAACCTTTATACCAAGGTTCCTATCTTCCATAGATAGTTGGTCGAGGTTTCTATCCTTCTTTCACCAAGTCATCTTAAGAACGTTTAAGTTTCGGGTCAGCACTTTAATATAGTGTTGGTTTACTCTTTTTTCTTAAGTTTCTCTCAAATTTCATTTTCTATCCGCACCGAACCCTTAACATCATCTTACCAACTTCTTTGTTAACCATACCAAAACGCATAAAACCAACTTAACCACTTTGAACCTAATTTGATCTTCGAATTCCATAACTTAGCCAATTACCAGCTTACCTTTATTCGGTGAATGAGACTTCATCGTTAGACGATCGGGCAACAAAGCGACTCGACTCATTAAACCGAGGCTAGATCGCATCGATAATTACTCTAATAAGTAGGGGTGAGCGTTCAATTGAATCGAGTCGAATCGAGTGGAAACATTTCAAGTTAATTGAGTTAACGAGTTCTATTTTATCATCCTAATTCGATCTAATTTTTTTCGAATTGAGTCGAGTGAAATGAAATTCAAGTTGAGTTGAATCGAGTCAAGTGAAATTGTTTGAGTAAAATTAAAAAATTAAGAATGTCAAATTAGAATCTTGTTATAATATAACTAATTCCATGTCAGAGCACATAAATTTGAAGCCATATATATTTGAAAACTTTTTCAAAGTAAAATAAGAAAACAAAAATAGTATAGATATTTTAGAATGATAACTTCAATCATTAATTAATTTATTTAGATCCCAAAATTATTATTTTAAAATTTTTTTAACTTTATTATATATTCTTTAGAATTTATTTTAAAATTTTTATATTTTTTTAAGAAATATAAATTTTTATTTTTTTAATTTTAAAAATTATTTTAAAAATTTAAAAATTAGTTTAAATTTTTTTAGTTTTTGTTAAGAGAAACTAATTTATTCATTTTCAAAATTGATAGTGACTAAAAAACTATTTATACTAACCTACTATTCAAATTATTAAAATTTAAATCACTTCTTTAAATTAATTCGAATAATTCAATTTAGTTAATTTGAAATTCAAATTATTTTTAGAATCATTATTATTAAGAAGCGGTAAATATCCACGTGGTTTCAAAGTTTTGTCATGCACCAGACAATCCTACAAAATATCCACGAGGGGTCACCGCCCGACAACAAGTAACAACCGAAATTCTGGGCCAATCGCTAAACATTCACATCCACCGTCCGATCTTTCATCAAAATCTATGGTTCTCCATCAGTGGCTCAGAAACACCAAGAAAATCATACACCATCCCTTTCCCCCACAAAGTAAACTCCACTTACAAGCTTTTCTCAGCTTTATCTAAAGCTGATGTCCTTTTATTCTTTTTGGAATCACTGATATAAAAATTTTTAATGATTACTTTTCATCTTAATTATAAATTTAATTATTTTATATAATAAATTAATAAAGAATAATTATTATGATAACTATAATTTTACAAAATAAATTTCATATATTGATTTGTTTTGTGAAAAAAAGTATTATACCAATCAACTAAGGAAATATTGTATGATATTAATATTCTGAATAATGAAATAATATTATTTTATAATACTAATGCTTTGGACTAAAATATAACGCTTATAATGAATATAAAAAGATAAATCCCAAAATTAAATATATTATCACAAATTTTTCAACTATAAAATAAAAAGGGTTTAAAAAGTTTAATATAAATATACACACAGGGTTAAACATCTTAGGGTGATCATAGAGAGAGAAGAGAGAGATGGCGGCAGATAGGAGAGTTGGGGTTGCTGTGGATTTCTCTCCAAGCAGCAAGAATGCGTTGAAATGGCCTGTGGATAACATTATGCGGAAAGGGGATTATCTTATCCTTGTTGCCGTTCAACCTGAAGGTCATTATGAGGAAGGCGAGATGCAGCTTTGGGCAATCAGCGGTGGTTCACGTACATGCTCTTCTTCCCTCTTTTTGATTTCTGATTGTTTCTCGAGAAAAGAATAAAAAAAAAAGTCTTAACTGATTTGATTGTGCTTCTTTTTTCTTTTTTTTTAATTACTGTTATTGTAGCACTTATCCCTTTAAGTGAGTTTTCTGATCCTGCGACCATGAAGAAGTATGGAGTAAAGCCTGACCCAGAAACTCTGGATATTGCTAACACTGCTGCTAAGCAAAAAGAAGTAATTTTTCTTCTCCCAAAATCCATGGAAATGATCTTCATTTAGTTTCAGTTAGGTCTAATTATGCTCTTGATCCCTGTACTCTTTATATATCCTCTACTTTTAATTCCATTTGGTTCAATTCTGCACTTTTCTAAAGAAAACATATGAAAGTTTATATATTTTTTCCCTTGACAGTTGTGTTTGTTGTACTATTAAATCAAAAGAGTAGGGACTTGTAGCATAATTAGACTGTTCTAGTAATTGTTAATTATTAATAAATTGATATTATTTACTCAATTAATCATCAGGTCATGGTGATGATGAAGATATACTGGGGTGATCCACGTGAGAAGTTATGCGAGGCCATTGATAACATCCCTCTTAGCTGCATGGTTGTAGGAAATAGAGGGCTTGGCACGCTTAAAAGGTGACAACGATTCATCAAATAATCTCTTGTTTCAATGTGTTAATTGAATCATCATTTGCAGATCAGCATGATAGAGTTGCCGACTGGTTTCATCCATCATATTCGAATTTGGGTCTGAGTTAAAGACGAGTTTGAGTCATATTCCAACATGCATTGCATACGAGTCAGCATCAAACACGAATACTTTTAAAAATGTGGAGAGTTGGACAAAATATATTATCATATCCCTAGATTTTATTTGTTCTTGAATTTGCTTTTCTTTCCTCCTCGGCTTTTTCAGGGCTATAATGGGCAGTGTGAGCAACTATGTGGTGAATAATGGTTCCTGCCCTGTTACTGTAGTGAAGCACCATGGCCATGACTGAGTGTTGTACTTGCTTTGATGACTTATTTGGCCTAGTATCTAGTTCTTGTATAGGCTGTTAAATAATGTTGTATGTAGGAAGTATGAGAAATAAGGGATATTTCAATAGAAATATTGCATTTCTAAGAAAAAGAAGAAGAGATTATGTAGTTTGTACAAGAAGCTCAAGTAATGAGCTTTTTTATTCTCTCTTTTTTTCTAAATCACATAATTTTTGTTTCCCACTCAATGAGCCGACTTCAGACTTCAGAGTCCCTTCCCATGATTTTTTTTGGGTTTCAAGTTTGTTTATAATAATCAATAAATAGGAATAACTTTTATGCTACATTTTAAAAAAAATAATTACGAAATAAAAAAATGCAAAAAAAAAGGATTTAAGATTACTTTTTTAATAATATCTTGAAAGAGAAAAAGCACTAATCAAAAATAAAAAGTTACATGAAAAATAATAGATTGAAAACTATAATTATTTTATTATATAAGCATTCGAATATTTAAAATGATTAATAAATATTTTTATTTAATAATCTAATAATATTATTTTCCTGGAAATTCAACACGTTTCCATTTCCTTCAATCATTATCTGAAGGACCACTAGCCCAAGTAGCCATGCTCAACCGTGGACTGTTGGGGGCACGGAACTGGATGTACTCGGTTTTTTTTTTTTAATATAAGTTTGATTTGTAATTGTTTTTTTTCTGAACCCAATCATTTTCTTACAAATAAGATTATATTTAATTTATTATTTTAAAATTTTATGCATAAATTTATTATTTTAGTTTGATTTATGTAATTTCAATATTTGTTTAGAACAATGATTTAAACTTTATCTATTCTTTCTTCCCTTTGAATATTGTAAGGATAGAAAAATAATTCAATTTGTACAATCATATATATAAATTTGATTTTAGCTTAATTTTCATAAATCATTATGGCGACTCAAAAAATTATAAAATTTCCTTATAACGTTTTTAAAATATAAAAAGTTATAAATCAGTATAATGGAATTCTTTTATATTTACTTCTTACATACACTTATAATTATATTTACATGAAATGAAACAATAAATTTTTTTAATTTTTTAAAAAATATATAATTCAACTAAAATTAAAATTTTATATATACAATTCAGTCCAAATTAAATTAAGACTATATATATAATTACATAAAATTAAACTTCACTGTGTGTATTGCAACTGTCCGTTGACCACAATTTCAACTCCAAAATGAATTACCAAGCACAAACTTAAATTTGACTTAGTCCAATATACTTGAATGACTTGTTTAATGGTTTATGTATTAATAATTGTCAAAAATACGTTTTTATATTAATATTTGAATATTTGAATATATTCAAATTTAATGTAAATTTAATTAAATAAGTTATCTGAACAAATCTAAAAATATAGTGTGTGAACGAAAGTGATTGTTATAGTACCGATAGAAGATGACATTACGACAATAACAAAACAAGAACACAATATGTTTATGCAATTTAATTTCTTAGTTTAGTGAGTAAATCTATTATTTTTCTACCTAAAACAACAAGTGATATACAACTTACCTCAAGTTTTCTTTGAAAACTTAGACTGTAAAACAAACAATAAACTTGTTTACACTCTCAATAATAAGTTCGTTAATGAATAGATAAGTGCTATGAACCCTCAATACAAAACTTATACAAGTCTATTCAAATATATAAAAGTTCGAGACTTACTAGCATACTAGGTCGATTATAATCAATTTACTTATAAAAGAAATGCAGCTAAAACAACATATACAATAAAATAAAATAAAAGTTCAAGATAAAGTAAAATTGTTTGATATAAGTCTTCAAAGCAGTCATTATTCATTCTCAATAATTTAAAGGAATCCAATTGCTTAATCCGATCCAATCTAATCTTTCAGATAATTTGCTTCAAATGGATTAGAGATGATCATGGACTAGGCTGGACCTCAATATAATTTTAGGCCCATTTTCTTAGCCTGATCCAAAAAATAGACTTAAAATTTTATGCAAACCTAACCCAGTCCTCTCGTATTAAAATTTCTTATATTATTATTTAAAAAAATTAAAAATATAATATATCAAATAAACTAAAAAATTTAACACTAAGATATGTGCAACTTAGCAAGGAAATGCCTCTAAAATAGTAGTAAAATTAACAATAAAACAAGAGTTACAATAATATCCAAACAATAACAACAAAATAATAACAATATAATAACGAAATAGTAGCAGAATAGCACCAAAATAACATGTTTAATTTTTTATTTTTTGTAAATTTAGGCCCAGTCGAGCCCAGGATAAAAAAAAAGCTTACTTGAGGCTCGACCCGCTTATAAAACGGGCATCGTTTTTTGCCTAAGCTCATTTTTTAAACCTATATTTTTACACAAACTATTTTAACTTTCGGGTAGACCTTCAAGTAGGGCCAAATAACATGACTCATGATAAGGTCTAAAATGAATTTGATCTTTATAGATGGATAATCATATTTTCATGATATCAACATAATTTATAGCTCAAAAATTTTATTTTAAAAATTACCTATCCTAAAAATAACAAGTTAATAGAAAAAAAAAAACTCAACTCATCGCAATGTTAACCATAACGACCATAGCACTTGCCTCAACAAAATTTATCATATTCCCTCAAATCCGTATATTTATAAACCATGTTATTATAATTTGTAATTAACAATGATTATTCTTACAAGTTAATCATTTATATGCACCAGACACTCATTAAAGTAAAGCTAGACAAAAATTCATCAAACATTGATTGCCCACGTGGAGGTCACCACCCGACAACAACAAAGAATCCGATACTTCTCAGACAATGTCTAAACTTTCACAATCACCGTCTTATCTCCATCGGTGGCTCAAAAAATGCCAAAATTCTTATGATAAAAAAAAAAAGAAAAGGCGAAAAATCATACACCAACCCTTACCTCAAAAAGTAAACTCCATTACAAACTTTTCTTCAGTTTCTGGCCCTTTCTCTCTTTATCTAAAGTTGATGCCTTTCTATTCATTCCGACTCACTTGCTCGTATAAAATATAGGTCACTTTTCTTCTTTACATTATGCTTAATTATATTATATAATTTAATTATTTAATTATCAAATTTATATTTTAGATAAATTATTAATAAAGAGAATATGTGATGCATCATCGATGATCTATCCGGCTTAAATTCGGTATTTTAAACCTAAGATCGTAAACTCTAAGCTTGAGAGTTATTAATATATATTTATAGTAGTTATAACAAAATTAATATTTAAATTTGTTTTAAAAAAATTATTAGTATTTATTTATAAATCCTTCACAATTTTTTATTTTATTTAATAATAATGTAGTATGTTATTATTTATAGATGATGCATGAGATTCGTGCAATAGTATGCATCAAATACTATTCTTTATTAATATCATTAAAAAGTTGTACTATTAATATAAATTAAAAAAAACTCATATAATGAGGTTGAGTTGAATTTTTTAAATAAAAAATTAAAAAAATGATTATTTTTATAGCCAGAATTTTACGAAATAAATTTCACATTGTTTGAAAAAATTTATACAAGTTAACTAAGGAAATATTTAATGATCTTAATATTTTGAATTAAGACGTAATATTCTTTCATAATGTTAGTGCTTTGGACTAAAATAATTATATAAAAAAGTAAATTCCAAAATGAAATTTATTCCCATAAAAATTCCAGCTATAAAAGGGTTTAAAAAGTTTAATATAGATATATATACACACAGGGCTAAGCATATTAGGGTGATCATAGAAAAAAGTAAAGACAGAGCGGAGAGATATGGCGGCTGATAGGAGAGTTGGGATTGCTGTTGATTTCTCTCCAAGCAGCAAGAATGCGTTGAAATGGGCTGTGGATAACGTTATCCGGAAAGGGGATCATCTTATCCTTGTTGCCGTTCGACCTGAAGGTCATTATGACGAAGGCGATCAGATACAGCTTTGGGAAGCCACCGGTTCACGTACATACTCTTCTTCCTCTAATTAATTTTTATCGTTTGTTTCTCGAGAAAAAAGAATCCAGGATAAGCTTAAAGAAATGACTTTTTTAATTTTACTATGTTAATGTAGCTTTAATCCCATTAAGTGAATTCTGTGATCCAATTATCATGAAGAGGTATGGAGTAAAGCCAGACCCTGAAACTTTGGATATTGTCACCACTGCTGCTAGGCAAACCCAAGTACTTTTCTTCTTCCCACAAAAATCCATGAAATTGAACTTAATTCATTTTGTTTCAGTTATTGTTAATTATTATTAGTAAGTTGATATATTTTACTCACAAATCATCAGATTGAGGTGCTGATGAAGATATACTGGGGTGATCCTCGTGAGAAGTTATGTGAGGCCATTGATACTATCCCTCTTAGCTGCATAATTGTAGGAAATAGAGGGCTTGGCACGCTTAAGAGGTAAACCTTTTTCATCAATTAATCTCTTCTTTCGTTTTTAGACTATGAGATTAAATTATATATTTTTATGAGAGGATATCAAACACTGATATTTTTTCAAAGAAGTGAAGAGTCATAGCAACATATATTATCATATTCCGAGATTTTAATTTGTTTTTATTTTCAGGGCTATAATGGGCAGTGTAAGCAACTATGTAGTGAACAATGGCTCCTGTCCTGTTACTGTGGTGAAGCATCATGTTTAAGGATTGTTTTTCATTGCCTTTGAGGTTTTAAAAGTGTTTTCCCATAATAGAAGTAATAAGGAATAGTTGAGATATGTAGCTTGATTTATGTTTTATTGCATGGGATTGTATGTATGGAAGTAATTAAAGCTTTTGTTGAAGCTGAACACACTTCATCTTGTTGTATATTGAGATGGGTGTTTGTGTAAACTAGACTTACCAATTGAGTGATGTGAGAATAAATTGTGTAGGCAGTTTCTAAGAACTGCTGGTTCTAACACATCATAATTGTTGATAGACGGATATTGGTGTTAAAATTTTATAAAATTTTACGAGAATTTTTAAAAATTTTAACAAAACTTAATTGAAATTTTCAAAAAAGTTTAAGAGTTTAAGGAAAATTTTAAAAAATTATTGGGAAGCCAATGGCTCTACATCAAAGTATCAACTAGTCTAAATTTTGTTTCAGTCAAAATTTACTTGTGTTATTGTCCATTTCATCTAATTTTTGATTTGTAACATTTTGTTCCGGCTGGCACAAGATTTTGGTATTCGAAAATTAATTTTTAATTTTTTTATTTGAATCATTTTTATTTTTAAAATTATATATAAACATGACATATAATTATTAAACCAAATTATTGAATCTAATTAATAAATTTAAAATTCATATTTGTATATAAAATATTTTATTTGCCTATTAAAGTATATTTGTATGTTTATATAATATATCTATATTATTTATGAAGAGCTTAATTAAGTTTGTCTCACCCTTCAATCGAATCTCAACTCGGTTGCTAAGTCTATAATATTTATAAAGAGTTTGACTAAGTTGGCATCACTCTTCAATTAGGTCCCAGCTCAGTTGTTAAAGTACTAAAAGATCATTATATTTTAACGAAGAAACAAATATTATTTTGAGAATATTTTTATAATTTCATATAAAATCCAAATATATATATATATGATTTGAACTTAAGATTTAAGACTCCACAACACTCGCTCTCTCAATCATTTCAGTCAAATACATATTTTATTTTTATATCAAGTTTTAACAAATTTATTATATAATTGTTTTCACATGCATCGTTAGTATGCCACAATATAGTATTGTTAACATATTTAGATATTAAACTATAAGTATTTGAAGAGTGATCCACTTACATTAGTGTAAAACTCAAGTAATTTTACATACTTTCATCGGTGTAAGCCTAAAATGACAGTACATCGAGTACAATATTAATGATTTGTGAAAACTGAACTAAGTTTAATATTCATGTATCAAATTGCATAAAATCAAAGTTCATATATCAAATTGAATATTAAATCATAGTTCATGTATAACTTTGATATATTCCCCTTAATTATGATGTATTAAAATTTAGTCTCTGTACTTTAAAAGTTAAAAAATTTAATTCTTATCTTTTCAATTTAAAAATCATAGTCCAATCTTATCGTCGTAAGTAGTTTCAGTTCAAATTAGCCAATGTAATATATTTATTTCCCATCAATCATATGTGACGTCATATGAGTGTATCCTAACCAACATGTCAAATCGACAAATACTAATAGAAAATACTTACAATTTTAATAATTAGATTAAAATCTTTAAATTTAAAAAATAGGATTAACCATTGTTCAAATATGACTTTTGTGCTGCTTGTAGGTGACTTAATCCTAAACTCGAGGCCATAACGATGTGGCAGCAAAACTTGACACCATGGGCGAGAAAACCTTTGATGAGTAAATCCGAGACTTGCTTTGCAAAGCTCAGACTTAGTAGGAAGCAGGGGTGGTTGCATGAGAGGAACAAGCCAATGCAAAGCTAGAACATGTAAGGGTCAGTCGTAAGTCAGCATATAATAGCCAGTTTAATTTCTAAACTTAGATACAGGGGCCGTACACCTCTATAGAAATAAAGCCTTGTAAGTTGCATTATTTGTATTTGCTACTTATTCAGCTTATTATTTTCAATATTAAAATAATATTAAAAGACTTTGATTTTAATATTAAAGTAAAATCATTTGCAAGTTGCTCGTTTTTTTTATTCATAAAAATTATTGTTTTTAATGTTATTTTAAATATCTAGTTTTTAATTTCTTTTGATTCAATAGAAATTTTATACGCTTCTAACATCAATATAAAACATAAAAGAGTAATTAAAATTTTTAAAAAAGTGATTAGATGTGTCATGTATACAAATACTTTTAAAAAATTTTAAAATTTTATTATTTTATTTAAAAACTATTCTCATTAAATTCATATTAACATAAAATAAAATTTAATTTAAATTTTTCACTTTTTGTATTCAAAGTAAAAATTAAAGACTAGAAACTTATTTAACTACAAAAATGATATACGCGTTTTTAATATATTAGTCTCAAATTTTATGTATTTTAATTAAAAATTTAAAACACGTCTTTTAGCCTTTTAAAAAATAATATAATATAATTTTTTTTCATACATTTACAATTTACTTATACATCATTAATAAGAGAAAATTACTCTAAACTCATGCACCACAAACTGCCTATAATGTTCAATGTTACGATAAAGTAGTACTTGAATCGTGGGTAGCGTGTACTGAACATTTTGAATAAAAATATCTGCGACATTAACAGTAATTTCGTTGTAGTCTAGGTGGTTAGGATACTTGGCTCTCACACGAGAGATCCGGGTTCAAGTCCCGGCAACGGAAAATTTTTGGATTTTGTTTCTCTATTGGGTGCTAATAGGCCCAACCCAAGTTCTTTTAGGGACAAAATTATTGGGCTTTCCAGGTTCGATTTATTGAATATTAGGCAATACGCATTTTAATTTATTACTATTAATCTATTTCCATTTGTTGTTACGAGATTACGGTAAGATGGCTTTAATTATTGAATGTACTAATCTTGAATATCGATTTACCATTTGTAATTATATATGTAGATTTCGTAGTTTTATTATGTTTAATTACTATGTATGAGGTTGTGTCAAAGTTAATTTAGTTTATTAATTTTTAGTATAATCGTGCTATGATAATTTGATTTTAGAGTTTGATATTATAATTATTGTATATTTGTTACGCTTTAAAAAATATTATGATATTATTAGATATCGCTTCAGAATTATATTGATTTTGATAAATTAGATTAAAATTCAATATTTACATTTTTCTTAATTCTCAAACAACCTCTTTAAATGGTATAAAACAAGTTGACGTCGAAAACTGTTGATACATTTTACAAATATATAATATTCCCATCTTTAGGTTACAAATATTAATTAGCTTTAATTTCGTTGTGTTAGTTTAATGAACAAAATACAGATAACCCAATTGTAACCTGAATTAAGAGTAATTGAGACAGTTTCATTACAAGTGGCATCCTCGTTGTCATCCATGTGATTACCCCAGTAACCGAGCTGACTTCGTAATAATCCGAAAACATTAGTCACAATATTGTAAATTTTAAAAGTTATAGGAACAAAGTTGAAAACTGTTGGCATAACTTACCTTTTAATTTATTGTAAGTGCCCATTTGTCATATATCTTTTTGCAATCCTTTCGAACCCTACAACGATGTTATCTTCAAGTTGAAAAAAAAGAATACAAGTTTTAAGGTAAGACAGGAAGCTCCGCCTTAGCAAAGGAGAAGAAACTGACACGCCTGTTTTCTACATGACAAAACATAATAGAGATGCCATCATGCTTCCTTTCAAGGCCCTCAATTTCTACTCTTGATGGTGGACTGCACCAGTAAAAGCAGACAAGTCGAGCAAAATAAGGAAAAACATAGTTATTACTCAATTTCTTCCTCCAAAAAATTTACCTCTTTGATCACCTGGAGAGGATTTTCTAAACTGCTGTTTGAAGATAAACGTTAACAATACGTTTGGCTCACTGAGATGAAATAGGTATTCAATGGAAATAAAATAAGACTGTAATAGAATTGAATAGACATAACAGTGGTTTGATTGGATAAAATACAATGAATATTGTAATAGTATTTATTCGTTTAGTTGAGAGGCATAGATATATAATATAGTAAAAAAAAATACTTGAATGAATAACGAATATGTCTTTTAACATTTCAATATATTTTTCCATCAATTTACTATTAAAGAATAATATTTTCTATCAAAAGAATAATATTTAAATATAAAAGATAAAATATTAAATATTAAATAAACTATATAAAATATTATTAAAATATTTAATTTTTATATCTTTTGAAATTTAGAAATAATATTTTATATTAAAAAAAATTATTTATTTTCTACCTCTTCATATTCATTGGTCCCCTCTCTCTCTCGCCAAATTCATTTTTATCTTCCCTTCTAATATTTTTCCAGAGTCCAACAAACCACCGTTGTATTGCTGCTGACTTTCATCATCGTTAGCCACCAACATGATTTTATCCAAATTTTATACCAAGAGCTTTCCTTGATCTCCTTTTTCATATTTTCCATTTTGGTTTTCCTAAAATCCTTTCAAAAGCCTAAAGATACAAAGCTTCTGTATCAAAATGTCTTCTTTATTTTTTTGGTTATTTTATTTACTAGTATTTTTAAATATTGTTAAAGAAGTAGCAACAACATAATCCTATCATCATTTCAACACTTAAATAACATAAACATCGTATCAACATATATAAAAAGTGGCAATATCAGTATCATATATTTCCATGTCAATATATCATCTTGCAATTACATACAAAAAGTTATATTATTCCACCACCACACCCATTTACACATACAAAAAGTTTCAACCTACAAAAAATTATATTCATCTACTATTACAACCACATCTTTAATTAGTAAAAATAAATTTTCTCAACCATGCTAATCGCATAGAAGGCGATAGACTTAGGAAAACGAGCACTTGCGTTGGATGATCAGAAATTTTGATCAATGTATCGGTTCGTTCATTATTTGTTAAACCTTCTATTTCACCTAAAGACATGGAGAGTTTGTACCTTTTCTTGAATGGTCATTTTTTACTTCTCTTGAATGAACATTTCTAGTGGTAGAGCTAGAAAATTATTTGACGGGGGCTGGAATTAAATTGTATATTTTTATGATAGTAAAAATGCAATTTCGCTATTTTAATAGTCTATATATTTATAATTTTTAAAGGATTAAATCAAATTTTTATCATTTTGGGGGGGGGGGCAAAGTGTAATTTTACTATTACTAATTTAAAATTTTATAAATTATAAATGGCCTAAATGGAGAATTTTGCGTTTTAGGGGCGCCACGGCCTCTACCAACCCCTGGCTTCGCCATTGAGCATTTCGAAGGCAATGCTCCTACTTAATTCAAGGTCAACTGTCCTTATATTATCTCCTAATAATGTGGCAACATCGATAAGTGAAGTAGACAAATCTGGTCCATTAGCCTCAAAACTTTTTTCTTCTTCTTTGGAAATGTAGAATCAACTTTGTTTGGATTATACGGTCGTGATTGTGTAGCCGAAACATTCATCTCATCTAAGGAAGCATTAACTTCCCATCCATTGTCAATGCTTCCTTTTTTAGGATTCCTTTGATTAGCAACATCCTTAGCATGTAATTTTTCAAAATATCAATACTTGTTTGAGCATCTTTCTCTGTGGCTCGATCTTTTGCGTATATGAAAATAAATTTCTCATAAAAGGGAAACTTCGAGTTCTGAATTGTCGAGCTTTTTTATGACTCTATAAATTTTTTTTTCATAAACATTATATACTATATGAATATAAGTAAGTCAAACAAGAAAAGAAATACAAAAAATTCTTACACTTATGTATGACTCCCACACTTCATCTTCAACAACAACCATCTGCCTATGCTCGTCCCAACCAAATCCACTATTGTCTTTTTCGCTGAGCATACCGTAAATGATTGCCCAATCCTTTTTCAATATCCTAATCCTTGATTCAAGATTATGTTTAGCCTTTAGCATTGCATGAGGTAAAACTTTTTCTATCATTCTTTCCAATTTAAGTAAATAATTAACCTTAAATCTTGTATCTACATTAAAGTTCCAACATTATGCAAGTCAACCATACATAAAATCAACGCAACATTTTCTTTCGAAACCCATTTCCTTTTGGTTCCTCCAGAGTTTTGGGAAGATGTTGTAGTTGATTGTGAAAAGCTTGACATACTTTTAAAGAAAACTTCACACAACCAATTAATAGATAAAAAAAACATTCATTTAATACAAGTCTAGTACAATACAAAAATACCATAAACACAATGTCAAAGATAAATAAAATAACATAAAGTCTTTCAAACAATGTAACAACCCATTTTTCAGTGGTGTTGGAAACATTGATTTCAGGATCACAAGTTTGACGAGTAAGTTCGTATAATTAGTATTTAAATTATACGAGTCAATAATAATTTTTATAATGAATTTCTATTTGAGGATTTTAACTAATTGAATTAAAAGTTAGTATAAGTGGTTCAGTTCAAAAGGCAAGTGGTTATTGAATTAAACGGTGTTATGTTTTGATATATTTGAGGTGCCTTTGAATGACATATCGGTTAAGTAAGTTAGGATACTTGAAATTGTATGTTTATGCAAGTTTGAGTAGTGTTTAGGTCCCTTGAAAGTGTGCACAAATGGATTGAATGTTTATGCATGGTTAGCTTATAAAATGACTTGATTTTAGGTGAATTTTGGGTTCACACGGCTTGGAAACACAGGCGTGTGACATGATCGTGTGAGGCACATGGCCTGGCGACACAACCATGTGTCATCTGAGGATTTTTCTTAGTTTCTAAGTCAATGAGTTACATGGCCTAACACACGGCCTGACACACGGAAGTGTGGGGCAACTCAGAGAGTTACGTGGCTTGGCACACGGACGTGTGACACGATCTTGTAACCATATTAAGAGAGTTAAATGGGTAAGGACATGGACTAAGACATGACCATATGTCTCTTGTTTGAAAGTTACACGGCCTGTAACACCCTATACTCGTAACCCATGCTGGGGAGGAGTACAAGGCATTACCTAACTTGATCTCATGCATATAACTAATCTCAAGTCACCGAGACTAGATTCAAACTTAAAAATTTTTCAATATCTACTTTAAACTTCTTATTATGGGCCTACGAGCCTCAAATCAACCGTTGAAAACCATTCGGGACTATACCGGGTCCTTAAACCAACTATGAAAATTTTGCCTTTAAAATAGGGCACACGTTCGTGTGGAAGAGTAACACGCCAGTATGTCCATTTCGATATGGCCATGTTGATGGCCTGTGTGACTCACACGGCCTAAGCACCCTGGGACACGCCCGTGTCCTACACTCTTGTAGAATTAATTTTTAATTCACACCTACAGGGGTTTTCACACGGCTAGACACACGCCCGTGTAAATGGCCTGTGTCCCTCACACGGTCATGACACGCTCGTGTCCTAGCCTGTGTGCAAAAACATGGACATTCTATTTCTGACGTCAGCCTACTCATAATGTCACACGACCAAGGCACACGCCCGTGTGCTGGGCCGTGTTCTCCACACGGTTGAGACGCATGGCCGTGTCTCTGCCCGTGTGTTTATTACCATGCATACTGACTTGAAGTTTTTACGTGCAGGGGACACAGGCTGGACTACACTCCCATGGGGCAAGCCATCACGGCCTAGACACAGGCCCGTGTGGACAGTATAATGCTATTTACCAAACCTCATTGCCACCCTTACATATATAATTCCATACAAATAGCAACCAATATCGAAACAAGTATAATTCCTATAACTAAATATGCCATAATAGACTTTCATTCAACCATGATAATGCATCTTTTATAAATTCAAAATGAATGTTAGCCATCATTCAAGGCTTAATACAAATTGAAGGGTTTCCAACCCAAGCCAACACATATGGCCAATCCTCGATGACATAAAATAATAATATTTAAGTCCTATACATGCCATACATCCAACTATACCGAATGCTTCGGTTGATAGTGTGATTGACATCTCTGACTTCTAGTGATCCTTGAGCTAGTTAGGCAGCACTAAAAGGAAATGGAAAGGAAAGGGAGTAAGCATAAAGTTTAGTAAGTTGCAAATAAATAAGTATACAACAACAATTTATCCAAAATCAACATGCTCATAACACCAAAGTGGGCATAAGTGTAACTTACTCATTGCCATCTATACAAGTCAACTACTATATATATTGAGCTCATATCTCATACGTACCAATTAGGTACCTGTACCATTCATAACACAGTTATACTTTCTTCATTAGCTTAAGAACATGACGTTCACCGTTGAACCATTTGGAACACTACCGGATATTCATTAAGACTCAAATGTGGGTAAGGTGACGATGCCATGTCCCAGACATGGTCTTACACTGGCTCATATCTCAAATCGATGCCATGTCCCTAACATGGTCTTACACTGACTATCATCTCGTAGCCGATGCATATCCCAAATATGTCTTACACTGGCTTACATCTCGAGGCCGATGCATGTCCCAGACATGTCTTACACTAGCTCTCATCTCAATGCCAATGCATGTCCCAGACATGTCTTACACTAGCCAACAATAACCTATATGTCACGACATGAATGTCCGATTTATTTCTTAGGTTCAAACAGGAACTCTACTATCTCTATTATCATCATACCATCTCAATTCCAAAATCAAGCAATTCATGCTATATTAATTCAAATACAATTCAACACATACATTAGTAATGTAGTTGTATTATTTACATACAACTTACCTCGGATTACAAAACGTATACGACTAGTCGATTTAGTCGATTTGCTTGGCTTTTCCCCTGTCTAGGTTCAGATTTGGAAATTTTTGATCTAAAATAGAAAAATGCACTCATTTAATCACTAAATAAAATTAAGCAATTAAAAATTCACATCTTCGGTAAAATGACCATTTTGCCCATAAACTTTGATAAAATGACCATTTTACCCTTATGCTCGAAAATCGATTTTTATCTAATTTCTTTGCATTTTAAGCTTAGCTGAACTCTTTTGACTCTTATAGGAACCCCAAATTCTCTCTATTTCACACATTTATCACTTATTTTACAACTTGTGCAAAATAGTCCCTTTTGGTGTTTTCATGGTAACACCTTTCACAAAAGTTGTCTATTACACAACTAAGACTCATATTCTTCCATAAAATTTCAGAAAACACCCTAAATTCTCTCATGGCAAAACCCTAGACCTTCAACCATTTTGCAAGATATACCACTCATTTGAAAGCTCATGCTTCAAGGGTCTAAAAAATGCAAAAATCATCAACAAAGGATATGGAAATCACTTACTTGTGAGTGCTTCAAGTTGTTGAAAACTTTAAGCTCTCAAACCCCCTTCAATGGCTAATTTTCGGTGGATAAAAGAGGTAAGTGAGGGATAATATCATCCTTCTTTTATTTTATTTCTATTTTAGTCAAAATTGGTCACCTAACCCAACAAATTTTAAAAATTTTGACCACATATGTCTCCTATGGCCGGCCACTCTATATCTAGAGGTCTAATTGCCCTTTAAAATCCCCCAACTTTGCTTATCTAATAAAATCACATCTTTAGCTATCAAAATAGAACTTTTGCACTTTATGCGACTTAGTGTTTTTTCGCAATTGGGCTCACAAACGTCAAAATTAACTCACCAAAATTTTCATATACTAATATAAACATGCTATGACTCCAAAATAATAATAAAATAATTTCTCTGACTTCAGATTTGTGGTTCCGATACCACTATTCCGACTAGCCCCAAAATCGGGCTGTTACACGGCCTGGGGTGATTCCACAAGGCCTGGCCACACGGTCGTGTGACCGTTGTTTCCCAAATTTTGCAACTTTTTTCTAAACTTTTTGTTTTGTTTCAAATTAGTCCTGAACTGCTTCAAAGTTATTCTTAGGGCCCCAAAGGCTTGATTTAAGGACAGAGTGCATGTGAATGAATGGTTTATGATATAATTAAAGTAATGAATGTTATGATGTTTAAAATATTTTTGATTGTACGATAATGCTTTGTAACCCTAATCCGAAAACGGAGACTCTTCGCTTGTCCTAATCTTTTCTTACAAAATCCAACTAGCATAGTACTCATGCAACTAGGTGTACTATACATTTGGTGGCAACTCTCAGCCATCTTACTCTTCGCTTGTCCTAATCTTTTCTTAAATATCGGAATAACCTGAGATAAACTCTTTAATTACTTCTACGACAGATACTTTATGCGCCAATCATCAATTCGCCAATAACTTATAAATTGGTGGATTAATCACCTAAGTGTGCCAAAATAGATAACCTTAACCACTATGCGCCTTTCTCTTAGATTCACCAGATTTGGGATGTGACAGCATCTTACATTGTCCTGAATTTTTTCAAAACACCCAACAACACAATTCGTGATTGAGGTGTCAATGGTGGATCAAACTAGATGAAAAAACGACATGCATTTTGAAACCTATTCCCATACTTCTTGCACCTAAAAAAACTCCTATTTGGGTTGTCATTGGACCAAGAAATCCTTAAATTGGTTGGGTTTCCACAGTAGCACACATGAATCACAGTAGGCCAAGGGAAATCAAAGACAATATTGTGGGTTTAAACCCTTCTCTTATTACATTATTTCATATTATTGTTGATAGATTTCGAGGAGATAAAAATATAAATTTATTATTATATTAATTTGTGATTTTATAAAAAAATTAAGAATTATATTTTATTCTTAGGGTCAAGACCACTACTATCTCAATATTTTTCTATATTAATAAAATGTTAAAAATATTGATAAATGGTTAGATATTTTGGTAATTTTTTAAATTTTTTTAGTGAATCTCATAATAAGAAACGTAATTGATATATAAAATCAGTGTATTATTAAACCACAATAGATTGAATTAATCAAAGTTATTTCAAGCAAGTTAATTTATCTTTAATAAACTTGAGCTCTGTGAATAGTAATGGTTCCATAACTTTGAAAATTTACCCAAAATGTTAACCTAATTGAAGATTCCTAAATTTGATTCAAATAACTGTTCTTTTTTATCTTACAAATAAAAAATCAAACCGATTCCAACCATCAAACCAAATATAATTAAGTATAACCCCAATTGAGGACAAATTAAACATTATAATTTAAATTGGTTTTCGATTTTCTCAACTTTTTCCAACTGTTAAACCAAAATATTTCTAGTTACTGTATTACAAATTCACTTCCTTAAAAATAAATACATCTAAGTAAGTCATTAGTGCAGTAACAAAGGATTTATTGTTAGTGTCAATTACATGGGTCAAATGCATGTAATTTAACTTGTCTTTGGTAGGTTAGTGTAACTTGTAATGAAATATTTTTCTTAGACTTACTCGTGAGTTAGGTTGAATTGGATTATTCTTCGGTTTCAAACTTTTTTTTATATTTAAATTTAAGTTTTATTCGATTCATAATAAAAATATCTCGTCTAAAAAATTAAATCATGCAAACTAAACCTATCAAATCAAGCAGACTACTCAACCATTAACATATTATGAAACATGCCTCACTTGGTTCCAACTGTCTATCTAACAATTAAGCTCACTAGCTAAGCCTGGGTGTAAATCTATTCCTATATTTACAAATAACTCAATGCCTTGCACTAAAGCAAATTAATAACTCGAAATTTTTTAAATGAGGCATACATGCTTTCACTCTTTGGATGCCATGTAAACTGAAGGGATGTCTCAAAAAGTTGGTTTGAATCATTCCAAATTAAGTTTTGTGGTTTTAGTAGGCTTCATTCCACTAATAGATTAAGGCTTCATTTAGATGATGTTGGGTAAGAATTGAGGTTTTATTTAGATGTTCTATGAAAATGATTTTTATCGTGCTGTTTTGGGACTAGATCTTGAACATGTAATGGTAGCAGCATTCTCACCGGTTAATCAAATGAACTCTTAGTTAACGGAGTTTATGTTCGAAACTTAAAGGTTGAAATTGAAGTTGGGAAAACATTAATCCCCACTTGTACTACAAAGGAATTTGAAAGCTTCTAATGATAAAAGGGTAAAATTATCGTGTAGATTCCTGTCTTAGTAATTGTATTGTATTTTGCTCCTACTAAAAATGGGATCAACTAGTCTTTATGCATTAGACTATAAAGAGAAAATTAATTTTTCTTTTAAAAATTCTATCCATTTTTACTATTAAATGCTACCGGGATTGATGAAGTAATCAGACAATAACTCTTGGTGTGCCATCTGTATCGTGGAGGGACTAATTCAAGCAAAATGGATGATATTTTTAATAGAAGAAATGAATGGATCTTTAATAGACAATGGAATTTTTAAAATTTTTGACATAAATGGACTAATTTAAGCAGTCAAACAATTATACATCATCATTTAATAGTAGAAATAATCAATTTATTATTTAATCTAATGTTAAAAGATTAATTTGTTTTTTTTAAACAGAAAAAACAAAATATAACCTAATTTTCTGTGGTAATTTTACATGTATGATAATCATATCAATAATAGTATATATTCCTATGAATATGAGAATGTTTTGTCGTTCTGAGATGATAAAGCAAAATACCCAAGTCTAACCATTAGATCCTAACACTTTTATCAAGAAAAAGAAAAGAAGATAATTCTGCTGGTTTTGTTCTACAATAAAATAATTGTAGATAGCATGAAAATTTGGACTCTTATTTCATATCTTTGATGCAAAAGCAAATTGACAAAGAAACGAAAGGATAAGAAGAATAAGATAATCATAAACGACCTTATCACGTATGCCTTTGAAATTCGATTAAACACATAAAAAAAAAACTAATCTTTTAAAAGCAAATTTAACACACTAATAAACAATTTATTTATTCCATGTTTTTACAAAATGCAAAAAATCAAACATTCCCAAGAAACCCATTAACATTATCACTCATTTTTTTTTCTGTATACATCAATAGTTCAACATTTCAGTAGAGGCCATAATTGCAGGCTGATTTGAACCATGGCATTGCCAAGACTGAACTTTTGGGGGTTCATTAATGTCCACAATTATGTCACAAAGGGTTCTTCCAGGCTGATTCATCAAATTGAATTCCAACAATTCCATTTGAGTTTGCATCAGTTGAAGGTTTTTTAAGTATTGAGCCAATTCCATTTGTTGAACCTTCAAAGCATTGTTCTCTGATTCCAAAACCACAATCTTTTGCATCAAAGCTTCATATTTGTTAGTGTAGTTATGAATTTGAACCTTCAACGAAGCAACTTCCGTGACCAAATCTTCCAAAAGCTTTTGCTTCTTCATCCGTGATCGTCGGGCTGATTCTCGGTTCGATATCATCCTCTTTCGTTTTTTCTCGTCCACGTTAACGCCTCGAGCATCGGGTTCGGACCCGGAGCTCATCATCCGCGGAACATTCGACATTGGATCAGTGAGTGTAAATGACAAATATGGTATCCACCAAGAACTTGTTAAAAAAACCCTAATTTTCTTGAAAGTTTACAAAATTTATGTGAAAAGAAAATCAACCCAAGATGGAAGAGAAGACATAAAACCAATGGAGAATAACAATAGAAATTGAATGAAATAAAAGAGATTGTGAGAATGATGAAAGGCTGTTCATATCATATATCTTATAAGGAAAATCAATTCATATCATAGAAAGAAAATCTCTCAATAGCTAAGAATTTGAAAGGGTTTAATTATAAATGTTTTGAGAGATTGAATGTTGAAACCAAAGGGTATATATAAACCCAAAAAAAAAAAAGAAAAAGCAAAGGTTTTATCTTAAAAATAGAAAAATCATAAAAGAAAAATATAACAAAGTTTATCCTTTTTGATCAATCAAAAGATTAAAAAAATGAAAAAGAAATGGAATCTTCTATGGTTGAGAAACGTGTGTCAATTCAATTATAGTTTCGTTTCCATATTTGATTTTTTATTGGTCAAATCAAATGTATATAATGTAAATGCTAAACCAAAACATTGAATCCCAGCTGGTTTTGACTTTTTTTTTTCATTTGATTTAGGAGATCAATTGGTCAAGGTTAAGGGATTTATATGTTTCAATTTTGTTCCATAAAGGGAGTTCCAAGGTAATAATTAATTAATTATTTTTTGTTTAATTTTATAATCAAAATATGGTGTTAGTCCCTACACTCCTGTAAAATTTGAGATTCAACCCATCTGCCTAAAAAAATTTAAAAAATAAATATTATTATTTTCGATTTAAAAATATTTGTCTATTTGTTAACTCGGTTACTTTTCTTCGTCAAAATTTGGTATCAAGACACCTATATAATCATGCTAATTTTAAAAATAAAACATTAGGAACTCAAATAAGCATAATTGATAGTAAATAAATTTTGATAAAAATTACTAACAGTGTCAATGATTAAAATTTTTAACTCCATTCAAATATTAAGACTAATGATATATTTTGATCTAAATTTATATCTTTAAAATAGCCAAAATACCAAATAAACCGAGATAAAATAAATAAAAAAACAATTAAGGTCTCTGCGTTCTCATTTTTTATGTTAGCTTGCCACACTCATCCCTTAATGGCCCGTCATGGCTTTAATGAAAAAAAATGAATTCAAAGAATTCAATTGGATGTAATATTTCATGATTCAAAGAGCTTAATTAGGTTTTTTTAAGGACTTAATTGAATTTTAATTATTTTATAAGGACTTATTATAAATAAATCAATTTAACTTCCTAATCTGTTTTTTTAGACAGGAAATGAACATTGAACAAAGACTTTTCCCGTTACTTTGTTTTTAGTTTTTTTCACACCAAACAAAAGCCTAAGACTTGAACAAGAAAATAACAATCTGAATGGTACAATCAATTAAAAAATCATACTATCAGTCATCAGATAAGGCAATTAACATTTCTTTTGTTTTTTTTGTTTTTTATTCTACTAAATTAAAACCCACAAAATAAAGTAATGGTAGCAAAGTCAATACAAAACCAACTTAATTTGGGGGCAACACTTGGAACTAAAAGAAGCCATCTTTCTTACCTAAAGTTTCTTTATCATTATCCCATTCAATTTCTAGTATTTTCTTCTTTTCTTGGGACTATTTATTAAACCTAAGGTTGGATCATGGTAATAAAATATTAAAAAAAGTGTTTTTATACACTAAACTATTTTATTTAAATAATAAATGAGCACAAATTGGAAATCCTGTCCGTAGTTCTACTATAGACTTATCCATCTATCCTTTTTTTATTTTTCTTTCTTATCCAATAAACATCATAGTTAGAGAATATAATAAAGGTGGATCATTACTTTAAAATATTTTAATTATATTTTGTGATTAAATTGTTTACTTAGATTATATGCTACAAATTAGTTCAAATTTCATGTGTTTATATAAAGATTAAATCAAAGTAGGAGTCACTTTTCAATTTTTATAATATAAATACAACGTAATAGAAGGTTAAAATTCTAAAATATTCGAATCTAAAGATAATCATATCAACCAATTTGGGGTATTTCCTTTTTATCTTGTTATTGTCTTCCTTAGCTAAATTAGCTGCATTTGTAGACCAAACCCGAATCTTGCATGCCCCATTTTTAGCTATACTTCGTTTGAAAATGGTAGTGGAATCCAATAAAATTATTTTAATCAAAATCACGGTATCATCATTAATAGTAAGTGTTTTTGGAATAGATATACAGATAATAATGAAATTTATTTCATTTCTATGAATAGATATTGAATCTCGATCATATTATTAAAAAATAAAATAAGTAATCATTACATCACATTCGTATTTGAGTAATATTAGAATATAAAATTTAAATGCTTTTGCAGATAAGTTAATAATGCCAATGGTCCTACATGTACGTAAGAGCCCAACATTTTCATTTTTGTAATATCGTTTTATGTATTTACGTCTCTGCAATTTGGCTGCGCCATCGCCATCCAACCATCAACTCCATGCTTTCATTTCGTCTTATCTCATCATACACTATGTATATAACTAATATATAGAATATTTTTAACTTTTTATTAAACAAAATTAAATCTATGGATAAAATTAAAATATTATTTTAAATAAAAAATTAAATATGAAAAAATATTTCTTCCCCTTTCACCATCATCATCTTCCATTATCAAAATTTTGTATACTAACGTTAGTATGAATTTTTAGAAGGTTGCTTAATTCAGGTGCTCCTGCTATATAAACTTGTGCCCTGGGTGATTTCCTCAGGCACTCGAAATCATTTTAGAGTAGGAAAATAAAATTTCAAATAGACTTAAGAATAATATCAATTAATTGAGAAGTTTGTTGACTCTAGACAAATTACACTTCAAAAATTTAGTTGACCTCTTCTTAATAATGCAAAAAATCAGTATAATAAAGAAATTAATTGGAAATATTATCAACTAAAAGACAAAGAATAAAAAACAAAGAAAATGAGAGAGCAAAGAGAAAGCGTATTTTTATTGATCAATCAAGATGTTTACAATGCTTTTCCAAAGTCTCTATTTGTAGGTATAAGAAGTATACATGAAGTAGAGATCTACTTCTAATCACTATTAGAATTTAAAGTACATCAAAACTTATCTTGATCTTGATGAACATCCACTTAATAAGATATTCGTAACACTCCCACATTGGATGTCCATTGGTAGATAATGTGTCTCGTTAAAACCTTACTAAGAAAAAAACCCAGTGGGAAAAAAAATCCTAATGAATAAAAAGAGTACACATATCTATAATATGCATAATATGCTGCCTCATTAAAAAGTTTATCAAGAAAACCCAATGGGACAAAACCTCGATTAAGGGAAAAAGAATACAACGCGTATTTACTCCCCCTCATGAAAATATCACATACTTTTTCATATTCTATGTATTCAATCTTGAATACTAGTTTTTCAAATTATTATTTGAATGTATTTACTAAGCATTTATATCACCATTCTTTTGAAAGTCATGAGCGAGAGAAAATTTGGAGGAAATATATTTTGATCTCTTGAGGAGTTTCAACAATAATCATAGCAAACTTTAATCATGATTCTTCTATAAAAACACAAATAAGTATTTTTGATCATTTTATAATCCTCCTTCAGCTACTATTCATTATGTCAAATTTATCACATATGTTCAAATTGTTTCAAATCATATAAATGAATAATTTCCTGAGAATTTCAATATGCTTCTAGCATTCTAAATCCTTCAAGTATTTTAATATAAACTTTACACTATACAGTGATTCATAAAAGGTTGTAACAACAACCATTAGACGCAAGTTAAATATTTTATGGACTGTCAGTTTAATTATATATCTAACAACAAAAGAATATTATATCTTTTCATAATCAATGGCAAGACTGCAAAAACTTCATATTTTTATTTTGTTTTTGCAAAACTACTTCATTTGCACCCTCAGTGGCTTTATACCTTTCGATATTAAGGCTTAGTTTGGATGGGTGGTGTGTTTACCTCTGGTGAGGTTAAAAATAGCGGTGGCGGTGAGATTAGTTACTGAAGCGGTGAGATTGGATACTGTAGCGGTGAGATTAGAAACAGTGGCGGAGTGTGTGTTTGGATTCAAATGCAGCTGTAGCGGTGAGGTGAGAATAAAAAATGACTATTAAGGACATTATATTAGAAATAATATATAATAGAAGTTTTTAAAATTATTTTACTTTTACGAAATTATTAAAAATATGTGAATTTATAAATTCATTTAATAAAATATTAAAATGTATCTTCCGATATTTTATTATATAAAATGGGAATTTTTAAAATTTTTAAATCAAAATAATTAAAAATTAAAATTAAAATAAATAATCTAAAAGTAGTTAATTCAAGGAATGGTAAATTAAAATTTCTTTTGATAATAAGATATATTAGTTTGTTATAAAATGTTTATTATTTTTTCTTTAACCATCAAAGTGTTCTTTTACTTTTCTTTATTCAATTTATTAATAAATGAAAAAGAATAAAAAAGTCATGTAAGCGTTTGCAGCTTTGAAATTTAAACTAAACATAAATGGAGCGGTGGAAATTTTAGGGTGTGAAGCGATCTATTCCCTTCCACCGCACTAGAATTTGGTCATCCAAAGGGAGCTTTGTGCTGCGATTGCACAAAAAGTAATAGAAAACACACTGTACTGATGCTAAACAGAGAACCAAAGGAAGCCTAAGACTATTGGTCCAAAAACTCCACGAATTTGAGTTGCATCTTTCTATTTTGACCAATCTATTCCATATCTATATTTCTCAATATATTTATTCAAGATTGTCCTTTTATTTCATTATTTTAACAATAATATTATATGCAAAATCACTGTCGACCACTTTTATTATTGGTTCGACATTTTCTTGAATTGACATAACTTATCAAGATCTCTTATTTTCACTATTTTAATCTTCAGTTTTAGGTTCTTGAATCTCTTCTAGAGTTTTACTTATTAGTTATGTTTTGGGTCTCTTCTGGAGCACCCGACTTCATTATATAGCCATCTAGAAGAATTTTCATCTTTGGAACTTGTAATGAGTTATCCTTGTTGAACTACTAGTTTAAATTACTCTCCCCCCTAACTCATTACAAGTTATTATTTCTCTTTCCCTAAGGTCGGGAAAACTATCGAATCAAAATAGTAATCACAAATCATGTCATAATTGAATCTCCAATACATTTAAAACATATAATAATACAAGGAGACTCATAATTAATATATATACCCAACTTTCTTTGAGTATTCACTCATCTTTGTTGTGGTGGAGCAACTGGAACATATACGCATATACAAAAATTCAAAGATGAAAAATATTTAGCTCTTAACAAAAAATCAATTGTAATGGGGAGTATTTATAACTTATTGGCTTGATGCATACAACATGTAAATCAACATAATCTCAAGTTAAAATAGGAAATTTAGTTTCATAAGTAATGGTTTAAACATTAATCAGACGCGTTCAATCAATAATTTCTCTAAACCATTATGCACATAAATAACAAGCTTTTACAAAAAATTTTCAAACTCAATCAATAAGAGACTGAGATATAAACTCATCAGTATTAGCAAGATGAATTGTCTTAATTGCATGATCTGAAATTAATTATTTAAATAAGCAATCTTACAAACGACAGGTTGCAAGTTGATAACACATACGTGATTATTTTGTAGATGCATCTACCAAAATCATATAATATCAAAATAATCCACATGGTGAATGAATATTCATTTTAGAAATGCAAGACATTAAATCTCAACTTTAGCTAGTGAGCTTCTAAGAATCAATTTTCATTGAGAACAAGCAACAAATGAGAATTCTTTAAATTAAAGAATCTTTTGGTTCTTTAATGAATGTCCATATGAATTTTCAATTATTTTCGCATCATATATGATCCATATTGGTTTAATTGGTCTCGCCAAGTAGTAAATGTATTTGTATCAATAAACTTCTGGTTTACTTTAATATGTGTTTCAATTGTACTAAATTGTAACAAATTGATATTTTTACTATCATTCATTTTACTTTGTATCCACATATAAATACTATTGTGACATTTATTACTGGAAATGTCTAAATCAATGTGAAGTCTATAATGCCACTAAGTCAATAAGTATAATTTCCAAATAATTATATGCAATATTTGCTTCAAGGAATATGCCAAAATTTTTAAATCTCCAAAAAAATATATATTATATTTATTGATGACATTCACTTCAAGTAATGTGCAAAAAGTAATTCAGACAATATATGTAAGTATATATCATATTTCTTACCAATAAGATTATATAGATATCATCTGCTTCAAGGAATGATAAATTAATATAAATAATTGAACATTCGATACTAAGAATAAACATTTGGTAATATTTTGAATCATTCATCTTCTTCTTACCTTTTTGTCAATAATGACAATAAGTTAAATTTTCATAATTGTTATGAATTGCTTCATTCACTTCAGGGAATGGAGCAAAACTAGTGGAACAAATAACTCATCATTTTGTTTAACCATAATGAGATATGAGATCAATTCAAAATATTTTAAAACCCTTTTAATAAGAGTTTTGCATTTCAATCAACTATTACGAATAATTGACTAGGTCATGTATAAAAAAAAAACCTAAATTAAACATATCAATAAAAGTCACATCTCAAACATAAAAATATGACATAATGAAAAACTATCAATTTTTTTCATAACCATCATCATAAACATGCATGAAATTTAATTCAAAATCCAACCATTCATGCTCACAGAAATTTTCATTTATAATTGCTTATGCCATTCTCTAAATAATTAACAAATGAAATAATATAAAAGTATGAACTACTACTTTTAACAATTTTTTGAACTAAATCAAATCTGAATAACCATAAAATTCATTGGTTTATTAACACAAATTTGCATAAAAAATATGTTTTAATCAAATATATTATTTAATTATAAAACCTATTATAGCAACATAAATAAATCAGTTAATATTCATTTTTATGAACAAATGAGATGCTTAAAACAATATGTAACCCATGTAATCAAAACTTAAAAAAAGAAGACAATCTCAAATATTTAAACCATACAAGTCAATTTAATATGTAAAGATGTACCTATTTTGTTCTACGTTGAGTCTTGACAATAAGAAGTAAGCAAATTAAACTCCATTAGTAGACTTTGAATCCAATCAAAATTTATTAATAGCAAACTTTGAGAGTGAATCTTATTTTCCAGGTGTACAACAGGTACATAACCAATGACTTCATACAGAAGTTTTCTCTCTTGCAAGTTCTCATCAGTAATATTTTTCACGTAATTTTAATTGAGAACTTATTCTGAATACTGTAGGGTTATACTCACAATTAAAAAAAAACACTTGCAACTTCAGGTATATCCAACCATAACGAGCTTTAGATAGAATTATCATATTCTATTGCTCATAAGTAAATCTTTCACAGTTAAATATTTTGCTTTCAACCCCTTGATAGGGATTATGACAAAAGATCACAAAGATAGTCACAATCAATTCAATTTAATAACCATAATAATCAATAACTCAATCCTCTTTTAATTCATATGAAATATAATATTTTCCTCAATTACAATCTCAAGATGAGATCCATTATAAATATCTTTTAAAACCAATGGATTAACCATCACAAGATATTAACATATTAGCTCTTCTGGAACTTTTGACTAATTTTGTACTACCAAATATTGAAATGATATTGGTTTATATTTTCTTTTGCGTTCATTTCGGGGAATGCAATAGATTTACTATAACAAACTTATAAACTTCCCAAAAAAATCTTTATTTCATAATCACCATCGCAAACATGCATGGATTTCGAATCAAAATCTATATTTTCATGTTGTTATAATTAGCCTCCAATTATAATAAACATGATATAATAAATGAATCATATTAAAATATACTTGAATATCTTTAACACCATCGTCATCACCCTGACTATTATCACGAGCACTGAGTGGTTAAAGAATCTAATGATTACCCATAAGGTGTAGGCCTCAATTGAAATAGCAGCAACTCTAGGAGGTAATCAACAATAGCAAATTTTGGGATATTTTTGTGACATATGGAGAAAAACAATTAAAAGAGAATCGTGCTGATAACGTGTTATAAACTAAAAGATAGATAATAAAGAACAAAGAGAATGAGAGAGTAAAGATAAAGCGTTTTTTTATTGATCAATTGAGATATTTATAATGCTTTTACAAAGTCTATTTATAGGCATAAAAAGTATAAATGAAGTAGTGATCTATTTCTAATCACTATTAGGATTTAAAGTACATCAAAACTTATCTTGATCTTGATAGACATCTACTTAATAAAATATTTATAACAAGAAAGAGTTAAAACAGGATGAAACTACAAATTTCACATATGTGAGAAGGAAGAGAAAAAAAAGAAATAATTAAGGAAGATAAAAATGGAAAAAAGGAAAGAAATATCTAATCAACTAAATCTTTTTAACTAAAATAAAGTTTTAACATTAACCATTAATTTAATTACAAGAAGTATAAAACCTTTTATTTTATATTAGTGTAAGTAGAGCCCTTACCATTTACAAATTACAATATGTTAATAAATTGAATTTATTTTTAACTAGATTAGGTGAGACACATGTTTATAGAAGAAGCAAAAAATTATATTGGGTCAAAATAAAATTAATCAAATTTAGGGATCAAAGCTAAAAATATATGTTAAAATGATTAAAATTAATAGTTAATTTGGAGAGACGAGAAATGAAAAATTGCCATTTAATCAAAGTAAAAAATAATTAAATTGAATTGCTGATTTTTATGGGGGATTAAAACTGCAATTGCACCTTTTAACCAAGGGACTACCTCCGACTTAGTTCCTACTTCCTACCCATCGTTAAGGATAATGAAAATAAAATATAAATCAATGATTGAACCTGCAACAAAGTATCTTAAATCTTCTAACTTAACCCTTATCCATTTTGAAATTATTTTTTAAAGCCGTAGTTTAATTTTTTAATTTTTAAAAAATATAAAATTATTAAAAGATATAAATGGCATGATAATAAAATTTATTATTTTTAAAAATTTTGAGGTTTTTAATTTTTCTAATTGAATTAATGTTCAATTAGTTCATGACACTAATTTAATCAAAAAAATTTATTAGTAATACAAATGCACTAATTGTATAAGTTCATATATTCTCAATGAATTATATGATGATATCCATTAACAAATTAAACTAACTATTAAAAATCTATTTATTTATATTTTTTTAAAGGATTTTTAATGGAGTCGTTTGCTATTGATGTATAAATGTTTAAATTAACAATATATCAAATATAAACCTTTATTAAATATAATTAACTATTGGAAAGTTTAATTATTTGTTTTGTTTTGAAAGGCACCTAACGAGTACGTGGTTTATTTTGAGTGTATAAATCTATCCTCTAAAATTTAATTATATGATTGAATGAATCAAGAAATTCCAACTTTTTTAAGCTTGAGGTTTGTTTGGTAATTCGCCCTACAACTTTCTTGATACATAGTACCAAAGGAAGAGAAGGGGCGGTGTTAAAAGAGGCCGGTTCACTCATTCCAGGGTCGAGAGCCAAAAAGATGAAGGGATTCAGGCAAACTGATAGTGTATTAGGGTTGAGAATGGAGAGGAGTCCCCCTACTAAGTGGTATCTTAGGGTAGTTCTATGAGAGGGAAGGGCCTAATGGAGGGCCCAAGCTCAACCGGGTCCAAATTGAGGTAGGGATATAACAATAGTCCCCCTAGTCGAGAGGTAGATTATAAAGTGATCATGCCTCGTGACCATTCGCAGAGTGTCTCTTCATCTAGTAGTTGTTGCAAATAAAATAACGGGTGGTCAGTTGGAACGATTCACCTTTATAAGGAGAAAATTCATCCTTGAAGAAGGGAAAATATAAGGAAGTGCTTCCATTTTGAAATTCCTTAAACTTTAATTTGTAGTTTGATGTAAGGTACAATGATTCTGAATGATCTCCTCATCATGGGGAACACATCCGTTAATAGTGGGTGGCTTAATAGAGGGTCGGACTTGGTGGTTAAGGATAGACAATCACTTCCTGCGAGTGATATGATGCATACATGTAGTCGATCATTGAGTGGCCATCTAGCCGGTAGGGGGCGGAGGGTCGCTTACGAATGTCTCTCCGGTTTGTTTCTCATGCTACCATGTGTCCCAGTTGGGTGGCGATATAACAATAGCCTCCCCTCCCTAGTCGAGAGGTAGATTATAAAATGATCATGCCTCGAGACCATTCGTAGGTTGCCCCAACGGGTGGTAGTTGTTTCAAATAAAATAGCGAGGTGAAGGGTACAATTTATTGGTCGGATGACTCAAGAATATAGGATGCCTTGCCAGGCTATTAAATTCATGCCTACCCCTTTTAATAATGCATTTTGCAGATGATACTTCTATTGAATCCGATGCCTTAAGTGTAGTATATTTGTTTTGTATACTTATATTTTTTGAACAAATTGGTTTAATAATATCCATTAATTAAATTAATTCCCTTTGCATATTTTCCTCAACGGTGTTTGCATGTAAAGCAAAATAGAAGCAAATATTGACTCATTGATTATCTAACGTTTAACTAATACTCAACAATATTACGTGGTCAGATCGTAATACGGAAAGACAACTTGTATTAGTAGATGAACCTAAACACGTCCTTAGTCTAATTAGAAATGAGAAAACAGATTGAAAGACTAATATGCAATTTATCAAGTCTAATTGGGAAGATGTTTTGTCTTGAGTATTAGAGCAAAAAGACTCCTAGAAGATAGAGACATAGATGTGACTGACTGGACTGATAATACATAGGGCAAGACCTAAGTAGAACAGATCCTAGATCCGTTTATGAATTTATTCACTTGTAACGTTCATAGTGTGACATGCTTTAATCCTGAGTGGATGATGGAGTATGTATACGTGACTTCTATAATTTGATGTAAATAAAAGCCTTAGTTCAAATAGATAAGGAACCAAAAGTTGGTGCGTTGGGTATACGACTTTTGCAATATGTAGCATCATTCGCAATAGTGAAATTCATAGCCCAATTAATGGGTAAATGATATCCTCTCATTGACATAACATGATAGGTGAAAAGTAAAAATGATCACGAGTCGTTTGTTTTTGTGATAAATGACTTGGTTACCATTTGATAGTAATTGACTTTTCATGAAGGAAGATGTAATTGTTGCCATAAGATAAAATAGGATCATATTAGGAGAAAAAAATCATCTCAAAGAGATTAATGATATCCTATGAGGGTAACACACTAATGACAAGGTCATTAGATGAGCATTGAGTAAGTAGCTTTTGTAATGGTTTGTAATCAGGGAGAGCTCAGTCATGATACTATAGTGGAATGACTTTGTGACTAAATAAATTTATAATTAATAAGCGAAAACCTAGAACTTAATTATAAATTATTTGAGCCCTAATTACACATGTTCAATCAGTTCTCCCACTAGCTTGTTGAAACCAGAAATGAATTGCATGTAGAATCAAATGAACTAGATAGAAATAATAAGTTAGACAAATAAGTCACATTCCCAATGAATGTGTCTTCTCACTGAGTATAGAAATGACTTGTGAATTAATTTAAGGATTCTTGAATTATTATTTAATTAAATAATTGAAGTTCAAAAATGGAATTAAATTAATTAGTTGTTATGAATTCGTTGAATATGGAAATCAAATATAATTCCTCATAGATTCTTTTACGGTAAAGTTGTCATGACTTTAACAAAATTACAATTGGGTTAAGAAAATTATTTAATTAAAAAAATTAATTTATCTAATTAAACTAATTAATCAATAATAATTATTTTGGGAAATAGAAAAATATGTATTGGGTTGGATTAAATTATAAAGTACCAGGTTAAAAGTCCATGAAGCGCATATAATTGGACCCAATATAGGAGAGGACCAAATACCCCTCACATTACATATGAGGGGTGACAACCTTACTGTATTTAACTAGGGTGTGCTACCACCCTCTGCTAGTTCAACTAGAAGACTGGTTTTTCTGTTAAATAAATATTAATTGTGTTTTACTAATTCAATCAGGATTCTTCTATCACTCCCTATAAATAGATGTCACTAGTAAAGCTATTTTTACAAGTTTCATATAAGTTTGACATATTGTTATTTTGCCACAAAGTACGAGAGAATTTATTTTCTAAGTATAAATTCTATTTCTAGGAATAACAATTTTGCTAGTTTTTTTATTAAGAGAGAATTACTTTCCTATTGAAAGTACTAAATCATTTTTAGTTCATGATTGTTTGAGCCCATACTCGAAGTGATTCATGGTACAAGAATAGTAGAGAAGATTGTTTGGTAGAAAGTCGGGAACATCTAGGATCCGTCTCACACACAAAAAAAGTAATTTTCAAGAAAAATATTGTTATAAATATCACAAATCGACTCAGTTTTCAAAATTTTTAATTTTTGTTATGGAAAAAAATCATTTTATTAAACCAGATTTTTTTAACAATTTTTGACACCCCACACCCGACCTGATTGCTGGATCTGAATGTGTGATATCACATTACGCAGTCGAAGCAACTCAAATCAACACACACAACATTCTATATAATTAAATCTCATAAATACATTTTAAACAGAACCTAATCAATTAGAATTTGAGAGGGGTTTAATATGAGCTTGGGATTCAATCCCAAACTCATTTATCATTTTTTCCAAATGATGTCTCAAGATAGGGTGTTCCATATATTGAGTCAGGCCTTAATTTATTTTTAAAAAATTACTTCGATGATAGTATCTCGGACATTTAGAGTCCATATCTCAAGAAAAGGCTCTTCAAGTATCGAGACTTGGGCCTTGAGACAAGCCTCCCCTGATTTATTATTTTTAGCTTCGATGCTTCGATGTCTCAAGGCAAGGAGGTTCTTGTATCAAGACTTGGAACAACACAAAACTAATTTGGCTTTGATGTGTCCTTGTCTCAAGATAAAGGCCAATTTATTTCGAGACTTAAATAATGTTGTCTCGAGACTAGCTTGACAAGTCTCGAGACATTAAACATTTAGGAGCAAATAAGGTAAATTTTGTTTCAAGAGTATTGAGACATGTTCTTACTGTCTCAAGACCCAATGGCTAAATGACTTAAAATGCATATTTTCAAGCCTTTAAAACCATACCAAAATACACTTAAACTTACTTGATACTTGCACCAATACAAAATCATCAATTTGACATATGAAAACACTTTCAAACATTACTAAATCATAGCATCTAATACACCAATGCCTAAACAAATAAAATGCATAGACAAACACATATAATCATGCATCTTTACCTACCAATTATAAGCTGAATTTCAGCTTTCAGAATATTATAGGTCAAATTACCAAAATGTACCAAATAATTATTTTAGACACCAAGCAAAAACCAACCTAAGTACATGCCATTTAACCAAATATAAATGTCGAAACCATTTTCAAATCGAGTTTTGGAAAATGGGAATCGATTTTAAAAATGAAAACGGGAGTCGCCACCAATCTTTTTAGGTGTGATCGGATCACTTTTAAAACATTTTGTTTTAAAGTCATTAGTTTTGGTCCACGAAATAAAAGAATGGGTTCGGGAGTCGGTTACGTACGAGGAAGGATTAGCACCCTCGTAACGCCCAAAATTGGTATCTAATTGATTATCAAATGTCTTTAATGTCGAAAATTTAAAAAATTTTAAGATGTAATCCTCTTTAAAATACTTTGATTTTGAAAATTTGGGTTCACTCGTATCAAAACATTGCCACTAAGTTAACCTTTTGGAAATCCCTATCTCGAAACGACAAATCGCCACATCCAATAAGTTAGGACACAACGCTTTGAAATTCTAAGATAGTTGCTCGTATTTTGGAAATCTTAAAAATTTAGAAGGGTACTTGACTATTCGAACTCAACGAGAAAAGTTGCAACCCAATAAGTTAGGGCACTACTTTTTCGAAATTTCCAAACACCAAGCATTGCCTTTATATGTTTTTTAAAATTTTGGAGCCTTGTCTTTTTAAAGATGATGCGTAGGGAATTGTATTGCATTATAAATCATAAATAGTAACATATTATTGTAGTTGGTAAATAAAACGTGCATTTAAGCAAAATGATGGCAATGATATAAAGAACGTGCATTAGATTCATACATATAAAATAGCAAATATTAATAATATGCATACAAAGATATATAATATGTATTGAGAACGAATAAACGAGATATACAAACATATGAAATAATATTTAAATGATGCGTGATATAAAATCACACATAATCAAATAATACATGATATACAAATAGAATAAATGTAGTGTCAATATGCATATAAAAAATAACACATACATGATACATACAATACCTAACATATAGAAAAACTAAAAAAATGATTGATTGCTAACAAAATATACATATAATTAAAAACAAGACATTTCATATCAATAGTATTTAATATCTAATATAATAACATAGTAACAAGAATAAAGAATAATAATTATATAATAATATATTGGTTTGAAAGTATGTAGGAGATTTCATAATATCAATATTAGTTTAAAATGAAATAATATATGTATAGTAAATAAATAAAAAAATGAAATGTGTATATAATGTAAGTTAAAAAATATGAATTAACAATGATAATTTACATTTTTAAAATAATATATATATAATATAAACATAAATAATATAATTTGCGATACATGATATATATAACATATATAAAAAAACAATAAATAATATAAAAATAAAACATAATAAAGATTATATAATAAAATGTAATATAAACATATAAGAAAAATAATAGATATAATATAAAATAACATATAAAATAATATATATATAATTAATAAATATAATATATGTGAAAATATAATAATATATAAAAGAGATGTAAAATAATATTTAAGAAAAATAATACATAATAAGTAATAATAATATATAATTAAAATAATACTTATAATCAAAATAATTTTATAATATATAATATAAAAGTAAATTTAAAATAAAACAAATAATAAAATATATATAGAATAATAAATATAGGACTAAATTTAAAGTTTAACAAAATTACAAGGAAAATTTCAAAGAAACAAAACTGAATTGAGGCCCGATTTGAAACGCCTGCAAAATAAAAGGGGGTCATTGGGCAAATAACCCTATTCCCAAAACGGTGACGTTTTCCAGAATATAATTTAATAGCCATAGGGACTAAATTAAAACTAAAATAAAATAATGGGCCAAATTATAAAATAAAATAAGTTTGATTGTAAATACAAAAGGGATAGAAGGATCAATTGGGTAATTAACCTAACTCTCAAAAATGCGCGGATCCTCCCCAGGTAATCGGGTCAACGCGCAGATCCCTGAGTCACAAAACAATGCCGTTTTGTCAAGGCTATGTAAGCCAGGTTATTAGCCTTAAAATCATTTGAAACCAGTTTAAAAAAAATTTAAGAATTCTCTCTGAAAGAGAGAAAGGAGGGAGCTCCGGGCTCTGGCCTCCGTCGGCCACACACCGCCCACGGGCCCACGCGCCACCCTAAGGACCACCATACACGGTGGCTTAGGTTTAAAACTCCTCATTTCACTCGTCGTTCATCAGGTAACTTTCTTCCTTGTATTTTTTTGTAATCTATATTTTTGCTAAAAAACAGTTTACATACATGCATATGTTCTAAAATAAAAAAAGTTAAATCACATTTTCTTTGAAAACTGCTTGTATTCTCTTTTTATTTCTGTATCTGTGTGTGTAATCGTTACAAGAGTTACAAAGGCTTTTTATAGCCTACTGATTTGTTACATAAGAAAAGAAATCTCTGATTTCTATTGTATCTTTGACTGATGTGCTGTGATTTCCTTGCCATTTTCTACTCTGTTTTTTCCCGTATCTGCTGTTTGTTTCTTTTTCTTGCAGGAAATCGAGCGAGGGATCCGACAGTGACCATGCTGGTGTAGACGTGTGCACTGATCACGGCGCTGATGAAGGGTTACTGAAACGTCATGAGAGACGAGCAGACGCATCCGTTGAAATTGCTTCTGGAAGCTTCTACTTGCGGCGCGAGGAGAAAGGCAGAAACCCTAGGGTTTCCTGCCTTGGTGTAACAAGCTGGGCCAATTGGGCTTTTTGAATTTGGGCTAGCTAGTTTTAATTGGGTCACGGGTGTTTGTGGGTCTGCTAGGTAGTTTGGGCATGATTGGGTTACAAGTGTAACGGGCTTTGGGCTCACCAGGCTTTGAGGCCTATTTATTTGTAAATAGACTTTAATGGACATTTTAAATAAATATTTATTTATTCATATTCTGCTTTCAGCCCGGTTAAATTTGGGCTCTTACAGCTGCCCCTCTTTGCTCATTGCTATGTAATAGGAATTGAGCAAAGACTCATAGAAAGACCCAAATTTGACCGATTCCATGATCTTCAATCTGATTTCCATCAAACTGAGTCTACTTCTTCGATTTGTAAGGATGTCAAATCATCTTGAGTCTGTCTGAAAACATTTGAGAGTCATATCTGCAAGGTCCTCGACTTGTTCCTTGTAAGCACGAGGGTACTTAAACCATCTTGAGTCTGTTTGAGAACATTTGAGAGTTATATCTGCAATGTCCTCGATTTGTTCCTTGTAAGCACAAGGATGCCAAACCATCTTGAGTCTGTTTGAGAACATCTGAGAATCAAATCTGCTATGTCCTCGATTTGTTCCTTGTAAATACAAGAATGCCAAATCATCTTGGATCTGCTTCAATATAAACATCTGAAGGTTAGATCTGCTATATTTGAGAACGTCTGAGAGTCAAATCTGCTATGTCCTCGATTTGTTTCCTATAAACACAAGAATACCAAATCATCTTGGATCTGCTTCAGTATAAACATCTGAAGGTTAGGTCTGCTATCTTTGAGAACGTCTGAGAATCAAATCTGCTATGTCCTCGATTTGCTCCTTGTAAACACAAGAATACCAAATCATCCTGGATCTGCTTCAGTATAATCATCTGAAGGTTAGATCTGCTATCTTTGAGAACGTCTGAGAGTCAAATCTGCTATGTCCTCGATTTGTTTCTTATAAACACAAGAATACCAAATCATCTTGGATCTGCTTCAACATAAATGTCTGAAGTCTAGATCTGCTGTCTTCAATTTATTTCCCATAAGTATAAGGCCGCCATGTTTAAATCTTTGATCTTCATGACCTGTAAGATGAGTATGTGCCTATGCCTAAGTATGCTATGATTAAAATGAGTCGAATGCCCTTAACATGCTATGATGCAAAGTGCTGTGAATATGACCCCTATTCATTTCTCTTTCTCAAAACTTTATTCCTACTCAGCTTGTAGGCCTTCCTCCAATGCTATGATCTACTGAGGATGTCTGTAAGAATTGAATCATCCATTTCTTTTTGAAAAAGAAATCCCTCAAGTTCCTTCATTCCTTACTTACGTGAATTTCTCGAACAATTGTCCTGTTTTAGTTTCTTGTATTATCTAGAAATTCCAAAGTAATGTGCAAAACTTCGTTTGTGAAATTATTTTAGTTCATCTATCATTATTTCAATGTAACATACTTAAAAAATATCGGGAGATGAGTAAATCTTTGAGAATAATTGGATTCGAATTGTTAACAGTACAAAGGACATAAGTCTGATAGCATATCTTTAAGAAGAAATAGAATCTAAAGATAGCAGACAGGATAAAAATCGGGTGCTCTAAATATCGCCGCTTGAGCATCTATACATTAGCTCCCCGAAGCCTTTCTTGAGTTCGACATGTGTTTAAAAGATCCAAAGTACTTTGTTGATGCCCCAATGTACACTGTGCCTCACTCTCTGTCAAGTCAAGTATAGCAAGGTTGCTGTGTGCCCTTCAAAATTTGAGCTGCCCTTTCGGGTTTTCAACTCAAAATCCCTTTGGTCACAAGGTGCCCTTTGTGAATTTTCACCTTGGCCTCTCCATTTTTTTTTGAATTCAAGGCGCCCTTTGCGAGTTTTCACCTTGGATTCTTTTCACTTTTAGACAAAGTACTTTTTGACTGAGTCTGAGTTCACCGGATTGGGTAGGCTCTTTCCATCCATTTCTGTCAAAATCAATGCACCACCAGAAAAAGCCTTTTTCACGATGTATGGCCCCTCCCAATTTGGCATCCATTTTCCTCTAAAGTCCTTCTGAATGGGCAGGATTTTCTTTGGCACAAGATCCCCCTCATGGAATTCCCTTGGACGAACCTTTTTATCATAAGCTCGCATCATACGCTTCTGGTACATCTGACCATGTCGGATAGCCTTTAGTCTTTTTTCCTCAATCATGTTTAGCTGGTCATATCGAGACTGAACCCATTCAGCTTCATCTAACCTTATCTCTGTTAAAATTAAGAGAGAAGGTATTTCCACTTCAATAGGTAAAACTGCTTCCATCCCGTAAACTAACGAGAACGGAGTTGCCCCAGTAGAAGTTCTAACAGACGTTCGATAAGCCAAGAGTGCAAACGGTAGCTTTTCATGCAAATCCCTATAAGTCTCAATCATCTTTCCCACTATTTTCTTAATGTTCTTATTGGCAGCCTCCACTGCCCTATTCATCTTTGGACGATAGGGTGAAGAGTTGTGATGCTTGATTTTGAACTGGTCACAAACCTCTGCTATCATTTTGTTCTTTAAATTCAATGCGTTGTCGGATATGATCCTCTCAGGCATTCCATACCGACAAATGATTTCCTTCTTCAAAAATCGACTTACAGCTGACTTGGTAACATTTGCGTAAGAAGCAACCTCTACCCATTTTGTAAAGTAGTCAATCACTACGAAAATAAACCGATGTCCATTCGAAGCTTTCGGCGATATTGGTCTGATGAAATCTATGCCCCACATGGAAAATGGCCATAGAGACGTCATGACATGTAAAGGTGAGGGTGGTACATGAATTTTGTCCCCATAAATCTGACACTTATGACATTTTTTTGCATAATTGATACAGTCTCCTTCCATAGTGGCCCAGTAATAGCCAAACCTCATGATTTGTCTTGCCATCGTGAACCCATTTGCATGCGTACCACATACACCTTCATAGACCTCTTCTAGAATTAGCTTGGCTTCCACATCATCGACACATCTCAAAAGTACTTGTTCTTTCCTTTTCTTGTACAGAACATCCCCGTCCAAAACATAGTCACAAGCTAATCTTCTCAGGGTTCGTTTGTCATTTTCTGATGCTTGTGCTGGATATTTACGATCTCTTACATATCGTAATATATCCTGATACCAAGGATTGTCATCCTTTTCTTCCTCTTCAAGGTTACAACAGCTAGTTGGAAATTCATAGACACTCATTTGAATTGGTCTCATCTCTTCCTCTTTGTTTGCCTAAATCATTGAAGCCAAGGTTGCTAAAGCATCTGCCATCTGATTCTCATCTCGTGGGAGATAGTTGAAGCTGATGTTATCAAACTCTCTTAGTAACCCCAAAACTACCATTCGATAATTGATCAATTTAGGGTCTCTTGTCTCCCATTCACCTCTTAGCTGATAGATTACCAACGCAGAATCTCCATACACTTCCAGGGTTTTTATACCTCTTTCTATGGCTGCTTGGAGCCCCATGATGCATGCTTCGTATTCAGCCATATTATTTGTACAGTCAAAATCCAACTTGCACGTGAACGAGTAATGGTCACCATTCGGGGATACCAAGATTGCCCCAATTCCATTTCTGACTGTATTTGAAGCCCCATCAAAATTTAGCTTTCATGGAGAATCTTCATTTGCTGCTATACACATTAGCTCCTCATTTGGAAAATCAAAATTCAATGGCTCGTAATCCTCCAAAGCTCTACTGGCCAAGAAGTCTGCCACCGCACTTCCTTTGATAGCCTTCTGACTTACATAGACTATATCGAACTCTGAAAGCAAAACTTGCCATCTCGTCATTCTTCCATTTAGAGCCGTTGATTCCATCATGTACTTTAATGTATCTAATTTTGAGATGAGCCAAGTAGTATGGTATAGCATGTACTGTCTTAATCTCCGTGTGGTCCAAATCAACGCACAGCACAACTTTTCGATTGGCGAATATCTCATTTCACAGCCAGTGAATTTCTTACTGAGATAATAAATTACCTTTTCCCTTTTCCCTGACTCGTCACATTGACCAAGCACACATCCCATAGAATTGCTAAACACTGACAAGTATAGTATTAGTGGTTTATCTGGACTAGGCAGAGATAACACTGGAGCATTCAACAAATACTGCTTGACTTTTTCAAAAGCATTCTGACATTCTTCATCCCAAACACCTTGATTGTGCTTTCTGAGGAGACGAAAGATAGGATCACATTTCTCAGTCAATTGTGAAATGAACCGAGCAATGTAATTCAACCTACCTAGGAATCCTCGAACTTTTTTTTGAGTACGTGGTGGAGGCAACTCCCGTATGACTCTGACCTTGTCTGAATCTACTTCAATTCCCTTTTCACTAACTACGAAGCCTAATAACTTCCCCGATCTGGCTCCAAAGGTGCATTTTGCTGGATTGAGCTTCAACTAAAATTTTCTCAACCTTAAGAACAATCTTCTCAAGACCTCAATGTGTTCTTTTTCTGTTCGCGACTTGGCAATCATATCATCAACGTATACTTCAATATCCTTATGCATCATGTCGTGAAACAAGTTTACCATGGCTCGTTGGTATGTTGCCCCTGCGTTCTTCAACCCAAACGGCATTACTTTATAACAAAAAGGTGCCCCACAATGTTATGAAAGTAGTTTTATCCATATCTTCTGGATGCATCTTTATCTGATTGTACCCCGAGCTGTCCATGAAGGAGAACAACGAATATCCCGCTGTGTTGTCTACTAAAGTGTTGATGTGCGGCAGAGGGAAGTTATCCTTTAGATCTCTGTAATCAACGCACATTTGTACCTTCCCGTATTTCTTAGGGACGGGTACAATATTAGCTACCCATTCGGAGTACTTCACTTCCTGCAAAAATCCCGCATCAAACTGCTTCTTGACCTCATCTTTTATTTTCAGGACAATGTCTGGCCGCATCCTTCGCAACTTCTGTTGGACCAGTCTACATTCTTACCTTATCGGAAGACGATGTACTACAATGTCAGTACTTAATCCGAGCATATCCTGATAAGACCATGCAAAGATATCCTTGAATTCCTGAAGCAACTCAATCAAGCTACGCCTTGTGTCATTAGCGATCAGTGTTCCAATTTTCAACTCCTTCCCTTCCTCTAGGGCTATATTCTCTATTGCCTCTTTTTCATGTGGCATGATTTGTTTCTCCTCCTGTTTTACCATTCTTAACAGATCGAGAGATACGTCACAATCTTGAACATCTTCAAAATCCTGAGGCTCCTCTAAACCCATGTCTTGCTCACAAGAGAAATCAGGAGCGGCAGTATTAGCGCTCATATCATTGATATCTAGAGACCTGTGAGGGGTATGAAAGAATATACAAAGAATGAATGAATTTGAGAGTGATCATTTATATGCTATGAATAAAAGAATAAGAATTGTTAGAATTTAAAGGAATATTGGTTGATAAAAATGAGACAATACTCTTTTAAATTGGTAAAAGTTATGTTTTATTTGAATAATAATAAATGAACATAAGCCTATTTTCACAAATGTAATCTTACTACTCCTAGGCCCTAGAGTAATAAACATGTTTCGAGAATTACTCTGAAAAATTTCTAAAGACTACAGGAAGATCCTCCTCAGTCCAATTGTTCAGAGAGCTCCCCGATTCGTAAGGGTGAATACCCTCAAGGTTTTCCTATCCCAACCACTTACTATGTACAACATTGATTTGATGATTTTTTTCTATTAGCAACCCTCCTGACTTAAAGGTTTTGGATATAGGTGGGAATGTCATTGGTTCCCACTCTACTTCTCCTTCATTCAAACGCACCTTCCTTATTACTTGACGCTTTTCCATCTCCTGTCTCTTGTGTTTATGGTCTGGCTTGAAACCCAAACCAAAGCGATTCTTCTTCTCCGTCAGTTTTGGGATTTGAATCCTTCCTTGCAACTATTGTTCTAGTCATTTTCCCGGTGATTCCCCCTTTCCCATTATCATTTGCAGGGCCATCCTTGTAGCTCCAGACATTTTGGGAAATGGCACCTTACTTCCCTCCGAAATGAAGGTAGCATTAACAATTTCCAAGGGACAAAAAGAACACTCGATAGCCTCATCGTTTGTCTCCACATAAGGAGGTTTACTAGTGACAGCTGCTATGATGTCTTCCTCTGCATTGATGGTTATCAAGCGTCCATCTGTCACCAATTTCAATTTTGGTGCAGTGAAGAAGGCACCGCTCCTGCCGAGTGTATCCATGGCCTCTCCAACAAACAATTAAAGGAGGGCTTGATATCCATTACCAGGAAGTCCACTTCATACGTATTTGGTCCAATCTCTAGAGGGATCTCAATTCGTCCCATTACTTTCCTTTCAGTTCCGTCAAAGGCTCTTACCACATTATGACATGTCTTTATGTGCGAACTGTTGATGGGTAATCTGTTCAATGTAGATAATGGAAGGACGTTTAAAGTGGACCCATTATCAATGAGTACATTTGGAAGCGTGTATCCTTTGCAACGAGTGGTGATGTGCAAAGCCTTAGTTGACCCTATGCCCCCAGGTGGAATTTCATCATCATTGAAGTAGATGAAATTATCAGCAGTGATGTTCTTTATCAACCGATCCAACTTATTGGCAGATATATCATGAGTGACGTATGTCTCATTGAGTACCTTTAACAACGCATCTCGATGCACTTCAGAGCTTAGCAGTAAGGCTAAAACCGATATGCGTGCTGGTTGCTTACGCAACTGCTCGACCACACTGTACTCACTATGCTTAAAGAACTTTAGAAATTCCTTAGCCTCCTCCTCCCTCACTGGCTCGTTAACAGGTACTTCACTCTTTTTCTCAATTTCAATATTCTTGGATTTTGTGGGCTCCACTCTGACGTCCCCCATATCATAACGCTTCCCACTTCGCATATGGGAACCTTCGTCTCGTACATCTTTAGATGCGCTGGCTATGTTTCATTCTTCCGGCACCGTCACGCTACAGTCATAACTCCATGGTACTTTCTTGCTATCCTTGTAAGGGAAAGGAGTAGGTGTATGGATAATAACCTTGGGCGCTGCTGGTGTCCCTATTTCATTATTCCTTGGCAAGGAGATAATGATCCTTGGTTTGCTGGTTCTTTGCTGTTCATTTTCCAGTACACATACTTGCTTTTCACTAGAGCTACCTTCATAAACCTGTAGCTCTTTGTTGTCTATGAAGCCTTGTACCAAGGCCTTGAATTCCTCGCAATCTTCACGGAACTCACCGTAGTCCCACGTTCTTTCTTTCATATTTTTAGAGGTCAACATACCTCTCTTCATCATCTCCTCCCAGATTACCCTTATAGGCATCCTTATCTCATCAACATTTTCCTTTTCCTTTTTTTCACCGGCTTCACCAATGGCATTTACTCCCTGATTGTCATGGTTCGGCAAAGGATTCTCAGTATTTGGGGTACTCTCAAATTTCAAAACTCCATTCTTGATCAACCTCTCTACGGCTTTCTTGAATCCAGTACAATTCTCGATTGAGTGCCCCGATATTCCAGCATGATACTCATATCTGGCATTTGTATCATACCATTTAGGATACGGAGGTTGTAATGGTTTTAAATGGAAAGGGGCTATAGCATGCGCATCATATAGATTTTGATAGAGCTCCCTATACGTCACAGGTATAGGTGTAAATTGCATCCTCTCATGCCTAGTGTTGGATTCCTGCTTTTGAGAGTCTTGTTGCCCAACTGTGGCTACTTTGGGCTGGCTAACTGTTATCGTTGACATATAGTGTATTGAGAAGTCTTCTACTATTATCATTGACGATGATGATATGAATAAGCAAGAAACTTCAAGTGACACCATTTATGAAGATTGTAAGTGTGATTTTGTGCCTATTTTTAAGTCTAGATCTAGCATTGAACCTTGTTTCAAAGTTGATGTCAAAGATGTTGAAAGTAATAGTGAGAACTATGATGATAGTGATTATGCACTTTGTGAAGCAAAAAAAAGTTGATAGTGAGAATTGTTTCTTAGAGTCTACAAATTTGGACAAGTTAGACTTTTATTGTCCTCCTAAAGAGTTGTATTCTAATGAATTTAATGTTTAAAATTTTTGTGAGGGGTCAAAGAGAAGTGAGGATGATTTTTATAAAAAGATTAAGAGAAAAGAGACCTTGAGCGATAAAAGTCAATTTGATGGTCCAAATTTGGTAAGTAAAAATTCGTATGAGGTAAAATTAGAGAGTTCAATTAACATTAAAAAAGGAGAATGGAAAGAAAGAGAGAACCTATCTGAAAGAGGGGAATGATTATGTTTTCACTAACCTTAAGTTGAATTTATCTAGTGGACTTGTTCCATTCTTTCAGGAATTTATTGATCCTTTGAGAGGAGCTTTATTAAAGCATTTCACCTATAATGAAGATTCTTTCTTTTTCGGCCAAAGACAAGATTCGTAGGTGAATCTTTTCAAGGAAAGGGGAATGATACATGCATGGATAGGGTGAAATTTATTAAATTCCATGCACCAAAGGTGGCAATTTTCAAGTTAGGAAAATCATTCAACTTGTATTGACTTTTCGGATGGGATCCAAACATTTCTGGGTTGAGATGTTTTTGTAGTGTTAGAATATATTTCTCTTATCTTCGAAATGCACTTTGAATCACTAGATTTCAAGTTCAGGAACTTAAGTTATGGTTTTTTTAATGAAGACAGTTCGAGCAGAATTTCTACACGGGATTATTAAGAAAATTATGAGTTTTAGGCTTTCAATTTGAGTTTAAATCATATGGGGTTTGATTTTTAGGCTTAATTTTTATTACATATGAGCCCAATATTTTATTTATTAGGTATTATTATTTTATTATTTATTTATTCTGAATTTTAGATTTTTTGAAGTATTTGAAGTTATTTAGAAGTTTTATGTTTCCTAGTCAAACAAGAAAGTCTAGTTTATAACTACTTATTTAGATTAATTAAAGCTTTAGTATAGTTTAGAGTTTTATTTGGATGTACTTAGCTAGCATATATAAAGGCCTTTTCATTGTTCATTAGATACACAAATATTTTAATTAATAAAGTTTTCAACTCTGTGAGTTAGTTTATTTGTGCAAAATATCTTTTTTGTGATTTTTAGAAGTAGTTTTCTTCTCAATTTTTTTAAGGAGTCGTCGGACTTCATTCTTCATCCTTTAATTTACCAATGAATTATTTTTGGAGGGTTGATTAGAGCCATTAATTGAGATTATTGTCATTTATATCTCAAAGGGTTCAATTGGACACTTATTCATCTATCAATCAGTTTACTCGTTACATCTTCCACTTTGTTTTATTTTTTAAATTTATGTTTGTTTGTTTGTTTCTTTATTATTTCTATTTATTCTTTGTTCTCAAATTTCTTCTTTTAGTGTTTTCATTTTCTTTATTTCTAGATTTCTTTATTTCTTCTTTATAGGTCAAATCTGAATCCTTCTTTCTCGAGTCAAACAACTTGAATATGAAGTCTTGGTATTGGTATTTCTCTCCTCGATATCCCTGTAGAAGTGAAGGAATAAATTTGAATATCCCTCGAACTTTTTGGCTGGAAGTGTCGAGAATGATTTAGCCATACTACGTTTATTGAACTCTCGAGTCTTGAACTTAGCTTGTTTCTTTTCATTTCTCATGTGTAAGCACTAAATTTAGTGCCCGACTAGAGTTTGTGTTTAATTTTCAAAATTTCAAAAAAAAAAATTTAAAAAATTTAAAAAAATAAAAATTGTATTTTGACCCCTAAACTTTTCCTAAATTCCATTTGACACTTAAACTTTCTTTAAATTTCACTTA